>NC_133395.1:124735317-125041233 GCF_047511655.1 Castor canadensis | reverse complement strand
TTACACAAATCTACACATGTGACCAAATGGCATAGAACTGTACTAACATACCTTACCAATGTCAGTTTCCTTGTTTTAATATTATTCAATAATTATATAGTAAAGAGAACCCTCTGTACTGTCTTTGCAACTTCTTGAGAATCTATAATTATTTCAAAATTAGAAGTTTTAAAGAAAACTTGGCTGGATGAATTTCTTTTTTATCTTTCCTAGACTGTGCATGTTTATTATTTATTAAATGCCCACTTAGAAATATTTTAATGTTAATACTTATTCAGAAGGAGAGAAAACAACAGAGGTATGTTGTTAAATTCTGGTATTATCCACATTTCATCTTGGTGACCTCAGGAACGTAAGTCAACCTCCAAGCAGCTCCTGACTCTATGTGAAGGAGTTGCATTGGCACACTTTGTGCATGAAGTGAAGGGTACCTTGCCTGTCCTATTCTGTCCCTCTCCCTGGCTTCCTGGCTCCCTTTATTAAGAGCCTGGTTAACCATATGCCCTTGAATCCCTATCCCAGAGCCTGGTCAATTTGGATTTGTCCAGGGGTCAGTAAAGTGGTCTGGGATTTGAGAACAGGTTTGGTTCATAGGTAGATAACATACAGGATTCCCAGTTGCATTTAAATCCAGAGAAATCACAATAATTTTTGACATAAGTATATCCCCAAAACTGTATTCCTGTATTTGTGAAATTCACATGTAGCTGGGAAACTAGTGCTTTTCTTGGCTAAATCTGGTAGTTCTGGGGGAGTGGGATTGTAAGTGACTAGACCCTCAAAGCCTGGTCCTCAGCACAGCAGCAACACTGCAGGGGGGTTGTTAGAAATGCGCAATCTCTGGCCTCATCTCCCACTGGCTAAGTTGAGTGGCGTTTGAACCAGACTCTCTGAGTGGCAACCATGACCTTAGCACTTAGGAAGCTATAAACTGAAGGACTTGGATGCTCTGGGTGTCTCTTGAGCCTGAAGGGACAGTGTCCTCATCTCCCCTTTGCCCCAGTTTTTGCCTTTTGCAGGACAGTGAATGAAGCTGTGCCATGTCTCTTACTTTTTCAAAAGAAATTGGAGGTGGGATTTTTATAGAAAACCTGCTCATTTATAAATGTTGACAACCACTTGAATGTCTCTTAAATAATTTCAGAACCAAATAAAATGAGTGACTGAACCCAACTTACAAGCCATGTATTTTGTTATGACTGGTCTAAAACAATTCCTACAGACTTTATTGCAGAAATTTATGAAGGTAACAAAATAGGAATGTAAATCACTGAAACCCTCACTCCAATAATTAGGACTGTACCTAGTTTAGTAAAGAATAAATATAAGTATGAATGGACATGTGCGACATGTGTACTCATGTGCACACATCCAGGTATGTGTGCTTATGTATACATGTGTGTTGTAAACATGGAACATGTGCATGTGTGCAGGTGTACACTTGTGTATATGTGTGCATACTTTGTGCATGGTTTTGTGTATGTGTACCTCTGTGGGTGTGTGCAAGTATGTAGGGTCTGTGGTCTGAATGTTCGTGTCTCCCCCTGTAAATTCATATGTTGAAATCTTAACCCTCAAGGTGATGATATCAGATGGGGTATTTGGGATTGTGATCATGAGTGGCATTAGTGGTGTTACAAAAGAAACCCCCAGAGATCTGTTCCTCTTCTGTGGTGTAAGGTTACACAGGAAGAATACCATCTAGGAAACAAGCCTTCCGCAGGTGCTTAATCTGCCAGCCCCTTTAGTGTGGACTTCCTGGCCTCCAGAGCTGTTACACATGCATTCCTATTGCTTCTAAGCCACCTAGTCTGTGGTGTTCTTTTCTAAGGACTAAACGGTGAGCATATGCTTGCATGTCTATGTGGGGCTATGTGTGCACGTGTTTGTGTGCTTGTCTGTGTGCATGTGTGCTGACAGTGAGACTCTAGTGCTTCTCTTTTCCTCTCTTTCCTTGGCAGTTTCTGGCAGCCTATGGCCAGGTGTGCTAATCTGCAACTTCACATGTCTGCATTCCGGTACCACTCTGGAATGTGTTAGGCGAGCCAATTCCATAGAACATGGTCCTCACTACTTCCCCAGATGTAGCATCAGATACAGATGAGCTTTTACTAGGGGGACACCCCCAACATTGAAATTGGTCTTCTGATTCCTTCCTGAAGGCTTCTGCAGTTTTGGTCTCTGCCATCAGCTCTTTCATCATGCTGTTTATATTCCTCCTGAGCAACAGACACGAGCTGCCTCTCTCCCGCCTTTCCTTTGGAGGGGCAAGCCATGAGGATCTCTCTGATTCCAAAACATGGACTTGGTGATTCCCTCCCTTGCTCTGCTGTAAAAACCCAGTACTTTGCAGTATTCCATGTTCCTAGCCTCCCAGTTCCACTTAGCTCTCTCAAGTTAGCTCCCACTTCCTGTAGTTAAGTGTGTGTACATACAGCATGCAGGTGCCTGCATGACCAGTTCACTGTCAGGGACCTAAACCACTGATGACCCAGTCCTCTAAGACCCCTGTGCCAACTTGTCAAGCTACTCTGTATTTTCCTGGGTAGAATCTCTTCAATGTGAGGTTGGCAGTATTTGGGGGGGCGGGGCGTGACCCCTTCATCCTGGCTAGGTCAGAACCTTCCCCCCGCCCCACTGCACCCAGTGCTTGCCCTACCTAGATGGACTGGTTTACTTAAATGGATGAATTATATTCAGCAATGCCTGACCCTGGCTTATGGGAAAGAATATGACATTTACTTAAACATTAGTTATAGTTATAAAAATTGCCATTTGGTTTAGGGCACAGTTCAAGTGGTAGAGCACCTGCCTACCAAGCATGAGGCCCTGAGTTCAAACCAGTACCACAACCACCAAAAAAATTGTCATTACATTTTCCCTGGTTTGAGACAAGACTATGCTTAGTCATTGGAGATATATAGATATCATCAAAGTCAACTATTTTATATTTAAAATTTATAGGAAGGCTTGTATTATATCCCATAATACATTCATTCATGTTTGCTAATTTTTTACATTTTAAATTATATGGAATAAAATTTATACCTTTGGCAACTGTGTCAGTTTATTAAGTACAAAGTAACTTACTTGTTTTTTTTTATTTGCCTTGTGAATTTTCTTTGGGCAATGAATAATAATAAGTAAATCATAGTTAAAGTTAAAGTAGAATAATGTTGTAAAATATTTTGTCCACTTGAAACATACATGTGACCATGAAATCTCTTTTCCTTGTATGTTGATACAAAAATAACTTTCATCTTTCTCGTTGTACATTGATTTATGAGGTTTCAATGTCAGCACAGACAGAACACTTTCACTTTTTACAAACCTTTTATAACTTGCTTTGTACAGTGAATGCACACAAGTGGGTGGAACCAGCCTCCATGTTCCCTGGTGATAAATGCAGCACTTGTGGATGAAGTAACTGCTCTACCTTTGTTACTTAAGTGGCCTAAAAGGGATTTAGCTCACTTTCAGAGAAAAATCTGGCTCACTCACTTGCAAATTGTAAAAAATAGAGGGAGATGCTTTGAGCAAGCTCTATGATTACAAGATGTGAGAGTGTCTATTCCCTTTACTTCCCCTTATGAATACGAGATATAATGGCACATTTATCTTAAGGGAAAGAAAAAGAAAACCTGTGTTCCCCAAACATGGAAAAAACCAAAATCAAACAGTTTTCCTCCCTGAAATGGATCTTCATCTCTGCAGTTTTGCATCTTCTCCTATAAAAGTTATGTTGTAATATGTTCATATATTCATTCAACATTGATGGAGGATTTGTATAAATGTAATAACAACCCAAAACAGACATCATCCTGCCTTCAAGATGCTGACATTGTCATAGGGAGATGGACAACAAAGAAAGAAGATGGTGAATAAATAAAATACAGTTGGCCGTCCATATCTGGGGGTTCCAAATCCTCACATTCAATCAACCATAGATTGAAAATATTGACAAAAAAATTATATCTGTTCGGAGCATGTGCAGATTTTTTTCTCATCATTATTTCCTGAACAGTATGACTATTTACATAGCATTTATGGTGTACGAGGTATTATAAATAATCTAGAGATAATTTCATCTGTCCAGAAGATGTACATAAGCTGCATGCAAATTCGACACCATTTTGCATAAGGGACAAGAGCATGCTCAGATGTTAGCATCCTGGGGGTCCTGTGGATGTGGAGAGATGACTGTACGTTGCAGCTTTTGCTAAGAACAACAAAGGAAAGTCCCAAGTAGATTGAGATCTAGTCTGGATACTGCAGTGAAGAAGATAGGCTGGTTTACCTGAGTTCTGAGGCAGCGAGCAGGATGAAGAGTGGTCCATCCAGCAGGCCTGAGAGTAGGGAAGAAGTTGGGGTGACTAAGGAGCATGGTTCTCATCTGAGATGCTGGTGTTGATTCCATGGGAAATGAGAGAAGACAGAGAAGCAGAGGCCAGATGGGAGATTGGAGGCTGTGAGTGTATTGCATTTGGACTTATTCTAAATGCACAGGTAAACCATTGAACAGTTTAAGGTAGGTCAAATAATCTGATTATTCTTAGGCTTGGTGGGACCTGGCACTGGCTTAGAGAAAGCCAAGGATGGAAAGATAACCTTAAAAAAACTTTTTAGGAGAGTAGGCGGTTAGAGGTGATAGATAGTCTGAGCCAGGATGGAACTAGAAAGAAGTGAAAATTCGGGGACATCTTCTGAAAGAGAAAATTGACAGCTGTTGATGGCTTGCAAGTGGAAGAAAGGGAAAGGAAAGAAATGAAGGTGACTCCTGTTCATGGTTTAAGCATTCCAGGAGATCTTGGTGCCTTTTGCCCACCTGGGCAGTCATCCCTGTTTTACATCTGCATGAGGATTCTGCTTTCCTTCCTTGTCAGAGTGTCAAGTGGGGCTGAAACATAAACCATGAGACCTGGCCTGTGTCTCTGTTGCATCATAAGTGCAGGTTAGTACTGTTACATGACCTATTATGAGGATGTTGATATCAGTCATCGTTTTTAAAAATAAGAGGAAAAAACCCTTTCAAAAGCAATTGTTTACATATGTTCAGTGGATGTGACAATGACCTTCATCATGGAAAATTAAATCTTACAGTTGGTGTAAAACTTTCTTTCAAGTACCCATTGTGAGGTCCATAATTCACCCTGAAGAGCCAGGTACTGGATACCAAGAGAGCTCTCAAATCTATTCATAATATACAATTGTAGATTTCTGTTTTATACAGGTCAGTGGAGAACCATTGCTGCTGAATCAATGCATCTCACTTCCTGAATGTCTAAATTTAAAAACAATATATTTTAGCAAAAATTCCTACCAGTACTTGCTGATAATATTTCATAAAAACAAATTCTCATAAGGTGGGCTTTTAAAAGGACCGAATTTCTGTTTCTCTTGACCGTATGAGACATTCAGGAATTAATGAAAAAATGTAGTGTCTGTCTGGTTTGTAAGCATCACAATGTTATTTCTGCATAAATTCCCACAGGTCAACTCAAAAGACAGGGTCAAAATCTCATCTAGTCACCTAGATTAAAAACTAATTTCTCTAAAGTATATCCTAGATTGAAGCTTTTTCATGCAAATAAATAGCAAGGGCCTTATCCTCTCTTCCTTTATTAGTTGGGCATGTCATGAATTTGAACAGAACATTTTGTTCTATAGTCTAATTACATGCATTATGAGGAAAAATCTATCCCTTGCATATATATCACTGGAAGCAGCTCCCAAAGTGAGGTTCTATCACAGGACTCGTCACGCCAGTTCATTGTAATAGTGACAGTTTAATCTTTTTGTTTCATACAAGATTAAAAGTCACATGATACTCATTTCTTCAAAGCTGGGACGGGGAATCCAATTGGAGTCAATCTGTATCTAAGTGCTGACTCTATCATAAAGATGAGCTCCATTTGCCCAAATACACTAGATAATTATCTACTGTTATGGGGAAATACTTTGTTGATGAGAAAACCCAAGAAAACTGCTTTTCTAAAAAAAAAAAAAAAAAGTTTACTCACAGCTAAGTGGCTGAACAAGTGCAATCCACAATATCCTTTCCCTCCAATGAACTGACAAACTAAAATTGTCTCCCATGCACCTTCTTACGCAATTTGAAGACTATCATTCTTTTTGGTCATTTGGTTTATTGGCTGTTGAAATGCAATGGCTACCTTTGAAATAAAATGACTTTGCAAAGCTCTTTATTGGATCTCAAGATGTGTCAGTAAAGAGAAAGAAAAAAGTAAACAGATGGCATATGGACACAAAGAAAAACAGCCTTCACTCAAAAACTGTTTATTAAAATGATAGTACAATGCACTTTGCCTGTGAGGTGGCAAGTCACAAATAAGAAATATGGGAACCTGTAGAGCTGCTGGAATTTAAATTATGTGGCAGCTTTCCATCAGAAATGCAACAGTAATTTAGAGTTGGGCTTTTCTAGCAGATTTATGTTTCAGTAAACAAACAAAAGAACTTTGACTGCAGTGCCAGCCGCAAGAAAACGATCACATGGATTAGAGGGGATGTTAAGGAACTTATGTGTCTCATTCCTCTCGTTCTGGATACTTGCATATTTCACCCATACCTGTATTCAGATGAAGGGTCAAATTAATATGAATGAAATCCAGTGCAGTTTCCATTTTAATTTCCATGTCATGGGTGTTATTTCACAACTGAGATAATGTTCCAGGAAGTATCTGGTACTTTGCCAAAGAGGAAGTGTTTGGTTTGGTACTTAGTAAAAATGATTATATTAGGTTGGAAAGAAATGAGACTTTTGAAGGGTGGTCCTGACTATTTGGAAAGGGTCTTTTGTACTTTGCAAGGAGCAGCGGACAGCTTCCCTTTGTCCCATTGGGACCTCCTCTCCCCTGCTTTGTTCCAAGTTGAGAGTGGACAATGTGTCTCCCATGTTTTTATTAAAGCTGCTGCATCTATTGTGGGAAGTGTGCCATTGAATCCCTGAAAGCTCTTCTTGGAGTGCCAGGCCTTTTTACTGACAGGCGGATGATGTGTTTGTGGGGTCAGGCAATGGCAAACTTGGCCACCCAGCACTGCCTGCCCAGGCAGAGTTGAGTTTCCATGCATAATGGACAAGTGGCACCTGAATATTGATATTAGTAGGCAGCCCCACCAGTCCTTGTCAGCAGAGTTCATCAAACTCAGCTGCTGGCTAGGGTCTCCTACCTTGGGGTGTTTTGTTTTTGTTTTTGTTTTGTTTTGTTTTCTAATTCTCACCTATTTTCTATTTTGATACTCCAAGTGTCTGCGTGCAACTTAGATATGTGGTCAAACAGCCAACCCCAGAGGTTTCTAAGCAATTATCAAAGATGCCACTGTGAGATGCCCAGCCTGCTTCTTCTGCAACACAGGTGAGGCTGCGTGTCTAATCTGGCCTAACAGAGGCACTTCAGGGGATGGTTTTAGGTTTTGTCTGGTTATTATTGTTGTCTGCAGTAATCTTGAAGCCAAATTTGTTAGAAGCCTTTGTTTGAACTTCACAGACTTGTTCTGGGAAGAAATATGTTCAACAGTGGCCACTTCCATTCTTTCCGTATACTTTGTGTCAGTCAGCAGTCGCAACAGGGCTGCTTTGAAAACTGACGGCTGCCTCATACGTCCTCCCTATGTCGCAGGCACAGAGCAGGTGCATGGTCATTATCAGACAGGAAAAATGTATCCTGACCTTTTCTAAATAGCAAGCTCCTTCCCAGCCTCAGAGGGTAGGTAGTTTACTGACTAAAATGCAAAAATATCAGAGGATTTGAAGAAGAAAACATCCACGCTAATAGAAGGAAAAAGAGAATAGTAAGGTTCCGGTTAGAATCTCCCTTAAAAGATGCAGATTTCTTTTGATGTGAGTTATAAAAAATCTGCTCAAGGGCTGGTGGAGTGGCTCAAGCAGTAGAGTACCTGCCTAGCAAGCATTAGACTCTGAGTTCAAGCCCTAGTAACACCAAAAGAAAAAAGTCTGCTCAATTTAAGCACAGCCACTACCTGTGAGATCACAAACACAGAAGAATATCTGTACTGTTAGGTAGTGACAGTGGCCACTGTTCATATATAATTTGGACTTTTTACATTTAATGAATTAGGCAAATTATTTTTACATGTATAAAGATATATATCTTATTTAAATAAGAAAGATATTATGTATTGCTTTTATATAAATATGTGTACTGGTAGATAAGTACGTAAGTAAAATATTTAGGTAAATAATTTTTATTTACAAGGACACGCTTATATTTTATATATACATACTTAATGAAAGCACAGTATTGCTTTTTTCTTTTCTTTGGCTCAATGCTCTCCTTTTGAAAAATATTGCTAAATGGCAACTTTTAAGGGTTGATAATATCTGTGGCCAATCGCCTCCCTTCATACCTGTAATTAGGAGAGTGAGTCAGAGCTGCACTTCAGTTTCAGATGATTCTATAGACATTTGGTCCTGATGAGCTGAGCAATCAAGTGTCAGTGTAAACTGATGGAGCTTTTCACAGCATAAACATAATTATATCTCTGGTTAAGAGCACGCCTGTGACACAGGCTAAATTGATAGCAAGCTACTTTCAGCCTCAGACAGTTGCAATGGTGCTTAGAATTGCATGTTGGCTCCTTTTGGGGGGATATGACAATCAAGAATTATTGCAAATATTCCTCTGTTCAATAACATCACAGAAAGAAGCTTTGACTTTGAAATCTATCCCACCGGAGCCCAGGGAAATCTATTTTGTCATGTGATTCCTGGAAATGTTTCCATTGTCCAAGCATAAAACAGAAATATTTTACAAATTCAAGGCAAACTCAATAAACAAGATCCTACTACTCATGCAGCTTTTTTGCTAGTGGGAAAAAAATATAAGTAAGTAAACAAGCAAAGTAGTTAATTTTTTTTAACATTACATTTTTTTAGATCACACAAATAAGTATGAAAAGTACCAGGAAAGAAATAGACAGTCTTGCAATAAAAGATAACCAGGACCACATCTAAGGCCACCTCCCTACGGAGATTTTAAGGAAGATAAGAAGCCAGCACTGCCGAAAGCCCCAGAAGAAGGTTAGAAGAGGGGATACCAAGTGCAAAGGCCCAGAGGTAGGACAGAGTTCAGCTATTACAAGTATTTGGAGTTTTAGCAAGAATTTGGATTCAAAGCAATATCTTACCTTGTTTAGAATGAAATCCAGAGCAATGTAATTCTTGAATTATAAAATCAGTGACCATCTGTGCACTGTTAAAGAAATGACAGTATTACCAGCAGGAGACAGTGAAAAAGGAGAAACAAAGGTGGCAAATTTATAACTATAAGAAAAATGATAGAAATCCTTTTTTCGGTAAGTGTACAGGGAAGTTTGTTTTATTGTTGTGCTGGGTGGGGCACATTGTGGTATTTACAAAAGTTCTTACAATATATCAAATATATCTTTAAAAAGATATTTAAAAATGGAATGTTTTATAAGACATATGCTATAATTTGGCATATACCATAAGTCTGTTTCATGTAAATATCACAAGTATCTGACTGAAGAAATTTTTTTACAAACAAAGAAAAATTATAGACATTTTAAAATGTTTCCCTACTTGACAGTCTTAGCATTTTTATTTTATTTTTTTTTGCCGGTACTGGAGTTTGAGCTCAAATACCCTACTGGCTTGAGCCACTCCTCCAGCCCCAGTCTTAGCACTTTTGATATGTTTATATCTCCAGTCAACATGTACTGCCACTTCACTGTTATGCATTCCCTCTGAGATATATTTTTTGGCAGTACTAGGGTTTGAACTCAGGGCCTTGCACTTGCTAGGCAAGCATTCTACCACTTGAGCCATGCCCCCACCTTTTTCACTTTAGGTTATTTTTCAGATACAGTTTTGCCCAGGCCAGTCTAAGACCATGTTCTTCCTAACTTCACCTCCTGAGCAACTGGGATTACAGCTGTGGTCACCATGCCTGGCTTGTTTTTCAGGTAGGGTCATGCTAAACTTTTACCCAGGTGGACCTCAAACTGCAAACCTATCTCCATCTCCTGAGTAGCTGAATTGCTCAGCCCCCACCCCTGATATTTTGATTACATTCTGCCTATAGCTGCCCCCCCAGTTCATAGATTTTCTAGGCTACCTACTGAAGAGTGATAAGTGGTATCTCTTTGTATTAACAACATTTTGAGTATCCATTAGGAACTCCATTTTTACTTCCTTATACCCTCTCCTACTGTGTGCACACATATGCCAGTGTTTCCATTTCTCACTGAGATCAAGTCATTCAATTCACATTCTCAGAAGGACTTGTCCATAACTTCCCAGATTTCTTTTCACCAGGTACTGCTTGACAGACAGCTCAAACTTCTGAATTAAAGATTAGCTCCAGCTGATAAACTTTAGTTACACAAACATTGAGAAACAATGAGGTTTTTATTATCCATGGAGATCTAGAGCAAACAATTCAAACCAACTACTGAGATTCCATATTTTATAATGAAAAAGCCCTTGCAACCTCCAGTTCAAACACAGACTTCAATTCTTTCCAGAACATTCCATCCTCTGGTGGAGCTTCCTCTTGGGAGGTATGGTATTTGATAGAAATTCTAACCAGAAAATCGATTATTCAGATAGTTTTTTCTTAGCTGCTCCAGACTTGGGGTATGGATTGCATATCAGTCTTTGTAATGGTAATGAAACCAAAGGACCCAGCAAGTTATCTATGACCATATTTCACCTATGTCGTGTTTCTTTTATGAATTGAAATTTGCTTGGCTGATTGGTGAATTATGATAGCTTGTGACCAGTGAGCCTTTGGGGCAGGGGGAAGTGCCTACTTTTAGAGGAAAGGACATTACACACATTACAAAGGAAAATGGTACTGATACTGGCACAGGTGAGTTTTTAGGGTTATGTTGTCCCAATGTGCTCTGTAGCCATTTGAGTTGGAAGGAGGTAAATGATTTCACAGACATCCTCTGGTACATCTTAGGAAGAGGAGTTGTTGCTGTTTTTTGTCTTTGAAATTTCTGCTTTTGCTTATTTTTACTGATCTTTCAAGTAAACACTGGACTATATATATATATATATATATATATATATATATATCCTTTCTTTCCAGTGAATTCTGGATTGATAATAGATTTTTCTCTGCAGCACTCAAAGGCACCTATCTGACAGTTCAAACACTTGAAATAACTAGAGTAGAAATTTTCAGGCAAAATAAGGTTCTGATTATTTCTTCTTGGGTATTAGAATTGTTTGTTTCTTTTTTTAAAACCAGGATATAATTTTTATTTTTATTTTTTCTTTCTTTTATTTTTATCATTTTTACATTTACTTACATATCATATGTATACATTGTTTGTATAGCCCTCCCTCCCCCCTTTCTCCTACCCCCCACTCTGTTTCCGGGCAGAACCTATTCCACCCTCTTCTCCGATTTTTGTTGAAGAGAAAACATAGGAGATAATAAGAAAGACATGGCATTTTGGCTAGTTTGAGATAAAGATAGCTATACAGATTCCTAGCTTTGCTTCCATGCACTCGTGTATTGCAACCCATATTAGTACATCTCTACCTCTTCACTACACCCTTCCCATAGTGGCCTCTGCCAGTTTAAGATTACTGTATTCACTCCTCTACAGTGAGTACATCAACCACATTCAAGTTTTAGATTTCCTTCCCTTTCCCTATTCAACCCATGTGGGTTCTCCCCTTAGTGTGTGACCCATGTCCAATAATATTACTGCATTTGTTTTAAGTCTATAATCCGCATATGAGGGAGAACATGCGATTTCTGGCCTTCTGAACCTGGCTAACTTCGCTTAAGATGATGTTCTCCAGTCCCATCCATTTACTTGCGAATAATAAAATTTCATTCTTTTTTTGTGGCTGAGTAAAATTCCATTGTGTATGAATACCACATTTTCTTGATCTATTCGTCAGGTAGTGCAGCATCTTGGCTGCTTCTATAGCTTGGCTATTGTGAATAGTGCTGCAATAAACATGGGTGTGCAGGTGCCTTTGGAGTAACCAAAGTCACATTCCTTTGGGTATATCCCTAGGAGTGTTATTGCCGGATCATATGGCAGATCTGTGTTTAGTTTTTTAAGAAGCCTGCATATTGTTTTCCAAAGTGGTTGTACTAGCTTGCATTCCCACCAGCAGTGTATGAGCATTCCTTTTTCTCTGCATCCTCTCCAGTATTTGTTATTGTTTGTGTTCTTGATGATAGCCATTCCAATAGGGGTGAGGTAGAATCTTTATGTGGTTTTGATTTGCATTTCTTTTATGGCCAGGGATGGTGAACATTGTTTTATTTGTTTTGGGGCAATTTGGATTTCTTCCTTCGAAAAAATTATTTTAGTCATAGAGTTTTATGAAAAGAAGACATAAATTTATGCTCATCTTGTTACACTAGCCTTAGAAAAAGAAATCTGGAAAAAGGACTAAGGCACATTTTAATGCTAGATACAAATTATTTGTGGTTGCTCAGTATTAATGGTTCCATTCAATAAGAGACCATCTAAACTATGTGCTTAAAATTCATGAATAGGTATACAAACAATAAAATATCAATACAACATTCAAAGGAACTCTAACACAGAAAATTCTATAATGAGTAACATATAACAAGCCATAAATCACTCAAATTTGTATAGCATTAATATTGTAGGATTATTTTTTTCTTGGAGCATGAAAAGTAGTATCAGGATTCTTCTGGCTTATCGCCTTCTGTGACCAAATTTCTGCTCTTCCTTGAACTGCTCGAGTTGTTATGTATGACCACTCACTTGCTCAGCTGAGTAAAACACAGGTGATGTGTGGAAGGAGGCAGTTCTGCAAGGATGCACTGGGGGTCCAACTCCTCTCTGTCTCTTTCCAACTTTTCTCTCTATTTTTCTGGACTAAGAGACCTTTATCTTCATAATAGTCACCTTGCCATAACAAGATGGTTGTTTCGCTGTTAGCAACAAGATTTCTCTTTGAGGCAGGAAAGTGGTGGAAGTTTCAAAAGGGTCATGCAAATTAAACCTGCATGTTTCTGAGAGCTTTCTGGAAAACCCACACCTGCTACCTCCTATTTCCTTGATTACTGGGTCTGCAATAGCTGAATAGGAGTCTGAGCAAGTAAGCAATTGTAGCTGGGAAAATTGTTGCCTGCACAAAGCCAGGATCTTGTTAGTAAGGACAAGGAAGAGAATGGATATTGGACAGGCCATGAGTAATGTCTGCCTTATGATAGCAGTACTTTCTGTATTATTTACATCACTCGATCTGAGGAAAGCCAGAGGTTGATGCTCACAGACAGGTTTTTTTGTTTTATTCACTTCCCTTCTCTACTTAAGCACAGCTCTACTGAGAGTGGATACTTCATACACACTTTCCACAGCAACCTCATCTGCTTCCTGGGTAAAACTGGCACAGTTGTTCAGCAGGAAAGGCTTCCCCACTCCTCATATCTGAAGATGGCAGTCCCATCCCACCTCCTGGATGGGTGGCACCAAGACCTCTGTCTCACTCTGTCTTCCGCTGGGAGGTGGAAGTGGGTTATCACAAAGCCACCTGTGCATTCATTTCTGTGGGACTTTGGTGTAATTTCTAGAAATAGTGGATTGCCCATGTCTAAAACACAAAGAGGCAAAGTTAACTGAGAGACAGAGGAAGCGGAGCAACTACTAAAAATGTATCCCTGATCCTGTTGCTACCAGGTGTGTGCCATGCTGTCTGAGGGAGTAAAATTCTCACTCCTTAGCTCGGCACACACTGAGGTCTGTAATCTGACCCTTTCCAGCCTCACTATCAGTGAATCCCCGAATCCCCGGCCTTGCTCTGGAGCCTCAACTAGCAACAAGGTGCTTGCCCTTCCTTCAGCCTGTCCTGCTGTTTCCACTACTCTCCCTTTGTTCTTGATGTGACCTCTTTCTGGAGTGCACTTCCCCAGCCACCACTTCCTCACCTGCTCCTCTTACTAATTCTTTAAGTTATTGGTTCTCAGCTAGGATTTGTTGTGTCCCCCTACCAAGAGACATGTAGGGAATACCTGAAGACATTTTTCAGTTGTCCCAACAGAGAAGAGGGTGCTACTTGACACATGGTGGGTGAGGCCAGGGAGGTCATTAAATATCCTATAATATTCAGAGCAGCCCCCATAGCAAAGGATCATCCAGCCAAAAATGTCCATAGTGCCTAGGAAGAGAAGTGCTGCTTTGAGTATTATCTTTTGAAAGAAAACCTTTTTCTGAACTTTTCAAGACTGGCTTAGGTGCCGCTGTTAATGGTGCATGGTACTGTGGAGAACTTCATGAGAACTTTATACCTTTGTGGTTAAAAGCTTGGTCTTTAGTGTAAGAATCCCTGACTTTCAACACAATTCCACCACCATGTGTCCTTTGGCAGGTCACTGAGCTTTGGTTTCCTCATCTGCAACAATGGTTCGATCTAACCCATGCAGTGGTCGTGAGGATTCAATGAAATAATGTGTGTAAAATGCTTAGCCTAGTGCTAGGTACAAAGTACATAGGAGCTGCCGTCATTGCTGAGGAGGTGTTTGTCTTTACTTATTACTCTGTCTGGCACATCTAGGATGGATTTGAGCCAGAGAGGCTTAAACTTCAGGGCCACTCATTTTGCTTGAGGCCCTTCTAACTCCATACATATAAAGTAGTTTCCCCTTTACCTGAAGTTTTGCATTCCAAGATTTCAGTTAGCCATAGTCAACTCTTGTTTGAAAATATTAAGTGAAAATTTCCAGAAATAAACCATTCATAAGATTTAAATTACATATCATTCTGCATAATATGATGAAATCTTGTGTGGTCTCACTGCATCCCCCCCAGGATGTGAACATCGTTGTGTCCAATGTATCTACACTGTGTACACTATCCTTTCTGTTAGTCACTTCCTAACCTCCTTGGTTATCAGATCAACTGTCATGTTATTGAGGATTTGTGTTCACAGAACCCTTACTTTACTTAAGGATTCTTGCCCTAAGGCAAGAATAGTGATGATGGCAGTTGGGGTGATGCCAAAAAGAAACATAAAGTGCTTTATTTGTATAAAAAGATAAAAGTTCTTGATTTAAGGAAAAATTAACTAATTAATTAACAATCATAGGCTGAAATTGCTAAGATCAGTGGTAAGAATCTTCTAGCCATGAAATTGTGAAAGAAGAAACATGAAATTTGTGCTAGTTTTCCTGTCAGGTCTCAAACTGCAAAAGTTATAGCGAGAGTGATAGACGTGTCATTAAGATGGAAATGTCATTGAACTTGTATATGTATGTATAGGAAAAAACAGTATTAGATAGGGCTCAACACTATCCATAGTTCCAGGCACTGGGGTCCTAGAAACATATTCCTGTGGTAAGGCAGGGGTTATCGCTGTACCTAATTCTGTATTCCATACCTTATATTATTACCTTAAAGACTCCCTCTTCCCCTCCCCACATTTCTCCTTACCTCCTCCCCATCCTCATTCCTATTCTGTAAACTCCAGGCACCAGAGAACTTAGACCTGCTTCTGACCAGGCCTAGTATAAAACTTAATATTTGGGGCACAGTAAATGTGCATTGATGACAAGAAGTTAATTAGGACTGTAGCCTCTTCAGCAAGTCACTAACCTGCAGAGAGATGTGATTGCTCAATGTTGGCTGTTTTCAAAAAAAAAAAAAAAAAAAACCTCATAGCTTCAACTCTCATTGCTGCCTCCCTCCCTTATTGGCAGGGGCTCCTGGAAGGCATTTTACTCATCATTCAGGATCAGTAGTAAACCTATTCTTTTGTTCTTTTTGCAGTTGGTGTTTCACCATCATGACAAGAGCAATGAGGAAAGAAAAGATGTGTTATTACTGATTATTTACTGAAGAGAATTCTGATGTAGCACCAACAGCAAAGCCGTTTCCATGGGGACTGTCTGGGTCTCAGAAGCATTAGCTAACAGAAACTTCAAATTATTACAGTAATTAACTGACTTGCATAGCTCCTCCTTCCCTAAATTCAGCAGACTCCACCAGCCTATGTTTCCAGGAATAGCTGTGTATGTATATGTGTGTCTGTGACTGGCTTCCAGCCTTCCTGTGTCAAGGTTGACAAGATGGTAAGAAAAGAGCTGGGCAGGTCAATAAGGAAAAACCCACAGTGGTGGGGCAATGCCAAAGTCCAAGTTGGCATTGAAAATTACATGACATGTTGGAATTCTGACCACAGAGAAGTCTGCTGACAGATACCTAATGAAAATGGAAAAATAATAATAGAAAAGGGATTGCAAGAAAATTAAACTCCTGGGTTGGCAAGGCTCCAATAAGGATGAGGCATAATAATATGAGTATCAGACTCTTCTCCGCTGCATAGCTGATTGCAGTGATGCACAGCATTTCTTCCCTTCCATTTGCTCTCTTATGTTAGCTGATCATCTTCATCCTTCAGAGTACAAGTCACACTATCGCTCTTCTCCGAGAATCCGTAGGCAAAATCTCATCCCTGACTGATTTCCACCAGCGTTTGCTATTTTATCAGTGCTAATTCTGGCTAGAAAAGTGAGGCTGGGGAAGGGGGTGGCTTGTGGGAAGAGCACATTTAATCATTTTGACCTAAGGAAAAATAGGGGAATGTAGTTAATAAGGAAAGTTCCATTATGGGGTCTGCTTGGTTTTGAGCCTCAGTTTCTTCATTTGTAAAATGAGGTGGAAAATATTCATGTGGGGGCCTGTTGTAGGGTGAAGCAGAGGTGAAGCAGAGTGCTTTCTCTTGGTGCTTTCTTCTCAGAGACTCTTTCATGGACCCATTATTTTAATAAACAAGAAGGAAATGACAGTGCCTTCAAGATTGTTCTCTTTAGTTTAGCTGTCTTTACTAGACTCATACATTCTGTACCCAGTAGAACATCTCCATTTGACTTTCACCTAAAGCACCTCAAATGGACACAAACATGCTGAACTCATCCCCTTTCATTCTAGATCTGCTTTTTTTCTTTGGGTCATGACCGGTACCTCTTCTCATTTGAACAAACCAGAAACCTAAACATTAGTTTTTAATTTTCAGTGACTTCATTCTACTCACTATGGAGTTAAAACACTCTGAATTTAGTTCTGTGTTTTCTTATGCTGATGGAGGCAGGACTATAAAAGAAAAGCAGGGATTGTTTTTTATGGACTCCAGGTTCTTCCGTAAAGTACTTTGTGCCTGAACCCATTGAGCACCTGGAGTTGAAAAGTAAATATAATTGCCTGAGCTTCTAACCCGCAGTGAAGGGACCGGTAGATTAATAGAGTCTTGTGAAAAGTAGATACTCACTTGCTATATGAGAATTAGACATCATTTTATGTTAGCTTCACCAGAAAAGCCAAGGGAAAATCAATAGACTTAAAAAGAAGAAGGAGAAGAAGAAGGGGGGAAGGAGGGAGAGGGAAAGGGAAAAGAAAAGAAAGAAAAAGAGAGAATGAGTGGAAATGTTTTTTCTTGCCTCCAAACACACTTTACATGTGTCAAAGGAAATAAACATGACTCCTAAAAATGTTTGTTATTGCCTTTTAATTTTTTTCAATACCATCATTCACCATGAAGTTTGTTGGAGAAAATAAAACTAGCTTTAGAGAATGCTCAATTATGTTTCCAAGTTGATTTTATTACTTGTATGAATATATTTCAGTATTCACAGTTGCTGCTACTGATCTCTGATATAGGATTTCTGTTAGAACTCTTGGGTCTAAAAACATGTCATACAGACTCGCACAATTTAAGACTCAAGGATCTTAGAATTCTCAAGTTCATCAACTTCATTCTCAAAGGAAACTGGGATAGAGTGAGGTTAAGATTTGCCCAAAGTTTTCTAGACAGAATCTAAAACCCAAATTTTGTGAACCTCTATCTTGTTCCTTTCCTCTGGTACTGATACTCTCTTTCTATTCTAAACATTTTCTTGTACAAAAATTTTCTCACTAAAAAGCTCACTGTGAAATTTTGTTTTGTTAAATCTTTTTACCTGCTTTATGACACCCTAATCATAATGCAGAAAAGAAGTCTGGCACCACTTCAGGAGAGAGAATTATATCTTGACTATCTTTCCTTTCTCTCTTATTCATTCTGCATTTCCTAGGAATATCATCTACCACCTTGAATCTTCTCTTGACCTTGCTTATTTACCAATTGTTACAAAGTTATCATTAGCAAGCTTTTGAATTCATTATCAGAAGAATCTAAACCTATTATTAAAACATTTATATCTTCACTTGTCTACTTCTAAATATTAAACTTTCATTTAAAGTTGAATCTAATAAAATAACTATTTTTTAAACCTCTTGGTAACTGGCTTCAAGCCATCTTTTTTTTTTAAGGACTTGAATTAATTATTAAAAGAACAGATTATTTGCTTTAAGATTAACTGCTTGGTTTTTAAAGCCATTTTGTATGAGCAGACAGCCTGCTGTTCCTTGCATATTAAAATTCAGAGTACAAAAAGTAGATTCCATCTTTGTTAGTTTCTTTGCAGTTCCTCCATATTATAGTAGCCTAGAATAGAGTGTGCTCATAGGAAGAATTCTTAGCAAACACATGTGGGTTCTATTTCTTTCTCTGTATCATAGAGCAAAGCAGATCTCACAAATTAGGGGTGCTGTCTACATCAAAAAGCATCATATATCAAATACTATTACATATTATGACAAAAATGGTAAATATTTTAGGTCAAGTAGCATTTTAATCTCTCCTACCCTCGACATAGAAGCAAAACCAGGCAGGCCTCTATCAGAGCACGCCTGGGAAACTAGTTCAGGTTCTGACCTGAGAGAAGTCTCTCCAAGTGACCTGACAACCAGAGCTTTCCACTTGCAAAGGATCCCAGTGAGAATCTTTGTGGTCCATGATTTTGTCAGAGCTGTTAGGAAGGAAGATTCTTTCTTGGTGCGATAGCTACTATGTCTTTAGTATGAAAGAGAATTGGCATCTGAAAAAGTGTAGTTGAACAATTCATACAAAGAATTTTAAATGAAATAAAATAGCCCATTCTGTGGTTAATCAGAAATGGAACTGGTAAAATATATTGGTTAAGGTGTCTTTCAATGCTATCAATCATTGGTTCTAGGTCTCTTTAATTTTATTTCCTTGGGTTTATAATTGCTTTGGCCTTTAAACTATAAAATATAGAAAAATAGTCTTCTATACAGACTGTCCTAAGCTGCCCCTAACACAATTGTTTCTAGGAAAACACAACCCTTGTGTGGTATGAAAGAGAAACTAGGCTGATGTTTATCTCTGTGGTTTATTTTTTTGGCTCCTTCTACCTTAATTTCTTTTTTCCTAGGTTTTCCAACCATTGCTGCCAAAATCCAGGGCAAAAGAGAAATGGTGTCAGCAGAGAGCTAGATAAAATTGTGACCCCCACCACTAGCATTATAGAGACTTGAGGACAGTCATGTGTTAAAAGAGACTTTGCACTCATGATTAAGTAGTAATGAGAAGACTATTTGTAAGATCAGCCAGTCACATTTTCTTTGGTTCATTTTTCTGCCTCATACTTACTCTTCTCTATTCCTGATCTGCTGGTACTTAACTTCCTGAAAGGACTCACTCTTCCCAATTTTCTCATTTCTTCATGTGTTTTGGCTATTGTCACACGGCCCTGGCATTGCACTTGAAGCTACCAGAGGCATATACATTCTAGAGCTTTTATCCAAAGAATTGAAATGATTACAGGGGAGGGTGACATTTCATTGCTGAACTTGAATCTAAGCAGATAGCCAGGAACAGCTGGCTGCTGATGCAGACATTGACAATGCTGGTGGCCCATAGCCCCTGGGTACTCACCATTTGCATGCTGGTAGACCTGAAGTCTTTCAACTGTAAGTCACCAAGTCCCTTTGCATAAGGACTTTTGTAGGCCCTGGCAGCTCATTCAGCTGGCATATTCATTGAATAGGCTGCAAGAGCCAGAGAAATTTCTACCAATGACTGACCCAAGTTAGTAGATCAAAACCCCCAATCCCTGTCCTCTTGGTTGGCAGATCTCTGAAGTATGGACTTGAATTTATCATGTCAAGCTATTATTTGTTATTAACCTCTGGATGGATATGTGTATAAACATGTATTTAGTTGTGTTTATATGAATGCATATGTTCATATGTTTTGGCATATACATAATATCATGCAAACACATATACAGCTCATTTTATATTGTTTTTAACATTTATGACTTTGGGTATCTTTTGTACTATCTTTTCTGGCTCAATCTAGAACACTATTTCAATTAGTTCAATAAAATCATCCAATATTTATAAAATCTAAGAGCTAATATGCAGCCTGTTTAGAGTACAGCAATATCATTTCTATATCCAGCACTCATTTGATGGGTGTCCATATGATTGGCCAATGTCCATGGCATAAGTCTGTAAAACTGGAGTTGACCTCATAGCTACCTGCTTATAACCACCACCAAAACCTTGTCTTTATCTCCTTAGAGTTCAGAATCTTGTCTCAAAAGCTCAGAGAAATTCTGCTTCCCCAAGGACCAAGATAATAAAAATTGAGAATAATTGAGGTCAGAATTATAATTTGGTGGTAGGGTGTCTTCTTAGCATGTTTAAGGCCCTGGGTTTGATCCCCAGCACCAAGAGGAAACATGGGAAAAAAATGAGAGGAAGGCTTTAATTTATTCATTTCATAGGTAGTAAGGGAAGGTGAAGAAAGGAATTCTCAACTCCTTACACCTGCAACAAACCCAAGGCAGGACAGGCTTTTAGTGATCTTAGCATGCTTTTGTTCTCTTATCCTCTCCCCCATCCCATATAGCAAATCCTTCCTCTGTCTGGCTTAAGATTTTTGCAGGACCTAAAGCAAAATCCTCTTGAGACCTCTGTACCTGTTACCTATGTAATTATTAGAATTCATTGAATTTGTTTATGTGCCAGATGGATATTGAATAAGGACAAACCACAGAGGGAATGGATGCACAGAGAAATAGAAAGTTGCTCAATTTCAACAGTTCTGCCCTGTAATGAGACAGGAAAATGTTAGCAGGCTCTGCCCCTGTTTTCTATCCCAGATTCCAAATAACACACTGGAAAATAAACATTTGGATACTTTAATATGATTTAGGGCAATGTATCTATAATATATAAATATCGATGTATTATATCTATTTTTCAAATAAGAAAATATGCTTAGTTAGAAAAAAAATAAATAGGGAAAATAATGAAATGAATATTTCTTAAGTGCTTGACTTTTAAGAACAAGGTACCATACCCTAATAGCCATATAGACCAGGTTCATGAAAAGGAATAGCTGGCTGTTCTCCTATAATAGGCACATTCTTCCTGCACCTAGGGCCTGTCTTTCCAGGCAGGATCCTAGAGCTACTGTGTGAGGGAAGTGCTCCCTTACATTTCTTTATGAAGAACCAGGGAGCCTGCCTCAGTACTCAGTGGGAGGCTGAGATCAAAGTTTGCTGGCTCAAGGTGATATAACACTTTCCAGAGGTTTCCATGTGGAAAAAAAAACAGACAACAGCTTTCAGTGTCCTGGGACTGAGCCATTTTTTTGTTGTGTTTGCAGATATCTTAACCAGGATTCTAATCTATTTGAGAATTTTTACACCATACAAACAATGCCCCAAAGACTTATAAAGAGAAAAATATGCACACTCTGATGTAAAGATTTATGGGTTTCAGTGCAAAAAAATCCAGTGGGGAGATGGTAAAAATTCAGTTTGCATTCTAGGCCAGCATAACATGATGTGTTTGAGGCATTTAAGCATTTTAAATATGAAGGAGTGTGCTGAATAGGGAAGCTATTCATGTGAAATAGTGATCAGAGTTTAGAACAGGTGGGGAAACTTACCTTTTTTTAAACTGAAGAATATGTAGCAAAAATGAGTTTTGCTTTGCCCACACAGGAGTAGTAAGAAAGCAAAGCACCAGCATTCATCTGTGCTAAAGAGCTCTGAATATGTAATATTACAGTCACTTCCGCACATTGACTACAAGCCACCATGTGTGTTTGTAAACAACTAAAAGACCCAGCAATACACAAATGAGCCATCTTTGAGAATGCCAGTTGCTGCTAATAAGCTTGTAAAATTGCTTTCCAGCACTAATTGAAACCATAAATCCTCATCATACTCATAGCTTAACCACATACACCATTAGCTCACTTCAGTTCTTAATCTTCTTCTTCTGGGGCACTTGCTTGCTGTATCCTCCTTTCCCTAGGAGCAGACACATTTATTATTACAATTCAAATACCTTGAGACATTCTTATCGGAGAGCTATGTAACATCTCTAAGCATGAGAACTGCTTAATAGTGATATCTGCTCATTCTCCTTGGAACAAGGTCAAAAAATATCAGTGAAATATATTTTCACTTACTTCATTTTGGATGCCTGTAGATAACACAGATCGAAAGAATATTTAGATTCTGTTTTGTTAGGACAGGCTTCTTCTATTATATAGTGGAGCAGGTAGGAGGTTGTGATTGCCTCCAGACAATTTGCCAGACAAGAAAAATGGTTTCACAGACCATCTGACAGCTTTATTCTTGTGGCTCTGGCAGAAAAATAGGCAAAAAAGATTGCAGAGGCGTCTGAGTGGAATACAACACCAAAGTTCAAAAAATATTAACTGGTTGTAAAATGAGTGGGAGGATGTAGTAAAGGAACTGGCATTTCAGTTATATAAAATCACTTATTACAACATTTTTATAGCCAAATTATGTTCCCTCTCTGTGCTGTATCTTTGGGTCTGTTGACTAGAATAGATGGTGTAGAATCCTTCCATGAGGCACAAGATGTTTATATGAAAGAAGCAGCTATGAATCATTTTATGGCTGAATCATGCTCCTGGTTCCAATGAAGACCCTTTGGCAGTTTTGGTCTGATTTATATTAGGCCCTGTGATTTTATGGATCTGTTCTGGCTCCATTTATTTGCCTGCAAAGCTGCTGCTGGGCCTTCTAATAGACACTTGTAATTAATGTGGAATGCTTTGATACTTGTATCCAGGCGAGGCCATCTGAGGCCTTCAAAAGCTGAGATTACTGTGAAAGTGCAAGTTCTCTGTTCTTTGAAGCAGAAAAGACAGCCTCAATAAAGTATTATTTTAGATGATGACCCACTTGGTAGAGTCATTATCAGTTCATGCATTTTAGCCAAACTCACTCATTAAATGGAAAGGGAACTGTCCTCTCAGCCCTCTTGTAAGAGTAATTAGAACGTGGACAGTCCCTCAAGAAAGCTCATTAGATAAAATTGGAGAGCACAGACAAGGTATCCCCTGCAACAACATAACTAGAGGTTCAAAAGATATTAAAATGTGTTCATGGGAAAAACTCTAATGAAATGCAGAGAAAACACTGGATGTGTCACAGTGGACCAGGTTTTCCTACGTTCGGACTTAGGAGCATGTGTAGTATCCTGCTATGCACTGCAGATCTATCAAGTACACATTCCTCCCTCGGTATCCACGAGAAACTGGTTTCAGGCCTCTCCAGACACCAATATCCATGCATGATCAAGTCCCTCAGGTAAAAGGGTGAAGTGTTTGCATCAAAACTATGCGTATCTTCCCGTATACTTTAAATCATCTCTAGGTTTCTTATAACACCCAATACAATGTAAATGCTATGTAAATAGTTGTTTACTGTATTGTTTGGGAGATAAGTATAAGAAAAAAGGCTGTACATGTTCAGCATAGATGTAATTTTTTCAATCTGTGCTTGGTTCAATCCCTGGATGCAAAATCCCTACTATGAAGGGCTACCCGAATGCATTTCTGGTCCTTATTTTACCACAGGACTCTATCTTAAGGAATCTTGCATATGATCAGCCCTCCTTAGAACATGCTGGAGGAGCAATAATGGTCAGATGTCTGGCTTTTATTCTATTCTAAACCTTAGATGATCTGTTCTTAGTCAAATCTCTCCCTTTATGACCTATCACTTTATTTTCTTGCCCCTCATACTTTCGTGAAACTTACGTCTTATGGGTCTACAAATTCTCTTTGTATCTCTCACCTCTGTATCCTTGAATACAGTGCTGTTTCTTTCTGGAATAACCTAATTATTTCTGCCTATTTGGGATTTAACTCTTTTTTTCCAGAAACATGCCAAATTCTGCCAGTCTTGCTGTTGGGACTCAGTCTCTCCTATGGCATTATCATGTGGACTTCTGCTCTATCTTACGTCAACCTTCCAGGTTTCTGATTTCCTGTTTATCTCTATGTATCTTCTGAATATGAGCTTTTTGAGGGTAGGGACTATGTCTTCTTTGTCTTTGGGCACACAGCCTGTTACACTGTCAGGACAGATGGAATATAAGTCAAGCCAACTGAGTTATGGCAGCACCTAATCTCTATATCTATTTGACCCTCTCACCTCAACTTACCTGCCATGTTTTTAAATGGCCATAGGTTGGTGGCAAGTTCCACAAAGCACTGTATAAAATGCACTCTAATGTCACATTATCTGTTTCATAACTCCGTGAGTAGCATTGTGTTCCTGACTAAGAAATTAGGTTCCCCAGGTATATCTAGGGCACCTACTGAATTGCTCTAGACTTATGCCATGAGGCTGAACCTGTAGAGTTGGGGGGAAGCAGGTATGTTTACAGAAACTCTAATACACCCCCTCTTTTTCAGATCAAGCGACCTTGAATGTGCATGTCCTGGTGGAGGTATTCTCTCCAAGATCTTACCTCACTTCTTCAGATTGTTCAATTCTCTGTGGTTTCATCACTGGGACTATTTTAGCTCTAGGCTTTGCAATTTTACAGACAATTTCACCCTTATGTTCAATTTCTTTGCCCCTCTTTGGCTCTGTGAACTCTAGCCTGGTTAGAGACCTGGGTCCTCCCATCTTATCAGGACACACTTGCAGTTACTTTGCATCATTCCAGAAGTGATAGAGAATTAAGAGTAAATATAAACTCTTGAATCAGGTAATCTGAGTTCATATCCTGGAACCCAAATGAAAGATTCTTCAGTTTAGTTAAATTAACTGTTGTGACTTCAGTTTACTTAGGTATCTAATGGGATGATGGTGGTGCCTATTTGCATAGGGTGTTGTGATGATTAAAGGCAATGATGTGGGTGAAGCACCTGGCCCAATGCCTGGCATGTCCTAAGTGCTAAAAAAAATATATAGCTTTTATTTGGAAGGACCAAAATAAAGGCCAGGAATCCCCTGGGCTTAGCATTCCCATGTGTCCTCCCTTGTAAAATGAGATTAAGTGCTGCTGCATAACAAAGCACCAGGAAGTCAGTGGCTAGAACAACACATATTTGTAATCACATAGTTTCTCTGGGCCAGTGGTCCAGGTGCAGTCTAGCTGCGTCCTCTGCAAGGCTGAAGTGGAGGTGTGAGCCATGGCTGGGTTCTCATTTGGAGGCTCGACTGGAGACAGCCCACTTCTAAACTCACTCAATTTATTGGCAAGATTTGTTTCCTTGTGATTGTGAGACTCAGGGCAGCTCTTCTTCAAAGCTAGAGTGGAGGGAAAGACTTCAGCAATATGAGCACTACCATGTGATCACCTACATCTCATCACCTCTGCCATATAATACTGGTTAGACATGAGTTCAAAGTTCTGCCCACACTTGATGGAAGGGGGATCACAGAGGCATGACTACCAGGAAGTGGGCATCATGAGTCCATCTTCATGTTTGTCTATCACAAGGGGAATGATAATGGTGGAAATGATAGCACAGGTGGTTGCGAACATTAAACAAATTCGCATATGGAGAGCATTTATGCTATCTAGCATGTTGTAAGTACTCAATATGGGGTTTTTGTTTACAGTCAGGCCTATGAGTAGAGGAGGAGAGTAGGAGAGGCTTGGTTGGAGTGAACGAATGAATGAATGAAACTGCTTTCAGAATTCATAACTGGATAAATTCTTCCCAAGCATGCTTTATACAGAGCTGATTTCTCCAAGTGGTTTTACATCAGTGGCTGTGAGCTTGGCTGTGGGTGGTGTTGAATGTCAACTGTAGGTGGGTATTACTTGCCTTAGTCATGTGTTACTAATTTCAAGTACACTGTATTTTTCAGGCAAGTGTCTATAATTGCCATTTTTGCTAATTGAGAGAGTGACTTGTTTGCTATCTTCCCTCACAACTCTAAGAAAGTGAGTCGAGAAGCAAGGAGTTGATTAAATTGACCTCCTCCTTTGGGAGGTACCCAGATATCAGTTTGATATAATAGCTTGGTTTACAGGTGATGTTTGGAAAACCACAGAGCTGAGATGGGCTTAGAAATACTGTGGCCTGCACAGACTTCCAGTTCACAAAGAGTATCATACATGTATTTCCTCATTCGACCGATATTTGCTGTGTGCTGTGCTAAATGCTCAGGGGTCAACGATAAAGGAATGTAGACAAAAATCATCTTATGGAATTTTTAAAGTATACTCGTCCCATTGAGGAGGAGGGAGAATATGTATAAACTAGTCAATTTCTAGTCTTAGTACTTAAGATACTTACTGCTTCCACTTCTGGTCTCTTAGGCTGTTTGCTCTTGAAACCCAGTGGCAAAGCCACCATATGTAAATGAAGTGATAGTCAGACCACCTACCAGCCATGGGAGTGGGCCATTTCCCAATCCATCCTCCAACTCCAGTGGGACTGATGCCTCATGGAACAGAAGTAAAATGTCCCTACCAACTCCACCTGAATTGCAGATTCACAAGCAAAATGATGGCAGTTGTCACTTTAAGCTATTACATTTTAGAGTGATTTGTTATGCAGCAATGAATAACTGTCACAATGCCCTTACAGGCTGGTAGAAGACTAAATAATCAAAGACTAAATCTAGCAACTGTTTTATCTATAGGCTAATATAAATGTTGGCAGGAGAGGATCATGGTTCTAGAAGGCCATATGACAAAGGAGTTTCATTTATGTAGTCAGGGAGGGTATCTCTGAGGAAGTGATATTTCAGCCAAGATTATGAGTTTGGAGGGTCAATGTGGCTGGACTGGAGAGGCAAGGCATGACACAAGATGGAGCAGTCCAGGCAGATGTTTGAGTGAGCGCATCCCTGACCTTGGCAGTATCCCCAGTTCTTGAGAGAGAATGGGATGAGAATTGGGGCTTTCAGGCACATGCAGGATTTGGGGCTTTCAGGCACATGCAGGATGAGTGGGAGAAAAGGGTGTAGAACTTAATGGGGAATTTGGTGTGTCCCACTCTTCTTACCTACAAATGCAACCTACATTTGAGTGAATGCATGGTAGGGGGAAAGGGGACTCTGAATTGTTTCCTAGTAGAAGATAGGCTGCAAAACATTCTCTGAATCGTTCTATCTCCTGTCCCAAACTGCACTTTTCAGCTGACCTAATTCAGAAGCGATGTCTGCAGGAGTTTTTAATAGATTCACAGGGGCTAGTATTTCACAGACTGTTCCCTATTTTTACATCTTTACAGTGAAGAAAGTATTCCTTATAGCTAAGCATACTTGCTGGAATGTCAGCCTGCGTCTCTTCTCTGCCTCTGGGTAGATGGGAGACTTAAGTTAAGCAGAGGCCTTTGTACATATTTCCTTCATGTGCATCATGAGAGTGGCTTCATTCCTCCTCTTGTGTCCAACTCTTTTGATTATTTCTTATTCTTCTGGCAGCATCTTCTGCCCTGACCCCAGCTTTACCTCTTCCTTTCTACACTCACAACACATCCATACCACCTAAAACCTCAGTCTCAACTGCATTCAAGCAGTAAGCATCGTTTTGAACACTAGGAATTGAGGAATTAGGAGCAAGGACTAGCATAATCTGACCCGTACAAAGTAACCAGGACCTCTAAAACATATCAGTGTCTTCGACTTATTCCCAGAGATTCTAGGTTTTATTGGTATCTCAGAATTAGAGTGGGAAATTACAAATAAGCCAAGAGAAGAGCTAGATTGGTCCATATGGTCACGGATTAAACTTGGAGACAACTTGGAGATATGGTATAAACTCATGTTACCTTAGTATAGATACAACTATTTCCATACAGCAGTATTAATAGATACACATATGTGCACGCACTCATATGTTCAGGTATGTATCCTTGCTAAGTCAGCTGGGCAGCCTAGAAGCAAACACCCCAGTAACAATGAGCACACTTAATACCCAGAGCCTAGTTTCTAAAACTGTTCTCCAAATAAAATCCTTGGAGAAATGATTGATTCTAGAACTAAAGAAAGAAGTATAGAAAAGGAGTCTGGGACACCTTGTCCTGCTAGAAAGTAAGGGAGGGTTCAACACAAACAAAATCCCACAGGGATGGAGTCATGTCAAAGGATCACTATAAATGTTCCCAGTAGCTAAAG
The DNA here is from genome assembly GCF_047511655.1 of Castor canadensis. NCBI lineage: Eukaryota > Metazoa > Chordata > Mammalia > Rodentia > Castoridae > Castor > Castor canadensis. The sequence continues at coordinate 125,012,959 of NC_133395.1, read as the reverse complement.
CTGAGAAAACGTGAGCAAGGAAATAAAGTAGTATAGTGTTGTAATCAAACTTATAAAAGAAATACCCTCCAGTCCACACTGGTAAACATAATGACTAAATAGACAAATAAATTGTGGGGGAGGACTCCCATGCAGAAACTCAAGTATCTTACATGCATACTTTCTTTTGAGGAGGTGAGTACAGTTCCCTAATTCTTAAGTGTGGGGCTGTGAATAGTGTGACTTTTTTACAGTAGGGACACAGGAAGAATAGCAACATTATATTAGAGAAACCTGGCAAATAACTCAGCTAGCCAAGCAAGCAAGGTTAACAGCCATAGTGATAAATCATACTGATAGCATGTGGACTTGATATGATATGATATGATATGAAGATATAATATGAATGGCACTTTACCTCTGTGATCTTCCTCTCAAAAACCCATAACTTCATAACTATCAGGAAAACATCAGATAATTCCCAGTTGAGGGACATTCTGCAAACTCCCTCCCCAGGACTTCTATCAAGGTTACTAAGCACAAAGTCTAAGAAACTGTTGTAACCCAGAGGAGACTCAGGAGACACAAAACTAAATGTTATGTGGTGTCCTGGATGTAATCCTGGAGCAGAGAGAGGACATCAGGCAATCCTGAAGAAAGAATGTGATTTAGTTAATAGTCATGTATCAATATTAACTCATTAGTTATGATGAATGTACCATAACTTTAATAAGTATGTTGGTAGTGGAATCTGAGTATGGAATATATAGAAAATCTCTGTACTCTCTGCTCAGTTTTTCTGTAAATCCAAAAGCTTTCTAAGAGAAAAACTTTATTTTAAAAATGTAAGTCTGTTTCATAATATTTTGGTTACCTCCATATTGTTTGTCTTCTGGCCAACTTGTGAGGCAATAAGTTATTTGAAGTCAAGGCAGCCTCTTTTGTTTTATATTATTTTAGTATGTACTGTGAGGTCCCACACACAGTAGCTAGGCAACCAGTGTTTGTTAAATTTATTGCAATGGTCTGACAGGGTGTGCTTTAAAAGTATCATACATTTCTTTTATAAGATCGAAATGGATTTAGTTAGGCAAAAAGAGAAACACGTTAAAATCACTTGCAATTCCATGATGTCTAAAAAAGATCACTGCTAATGTCTTGATATCCTCGATATTCTTTCTCTCCCACTATAAAATCAGAATCATGTATTACCTAATGTTTTGAAGCCTATTTTTACTAATGGTCTGTTACAAACTTTTTGCCATTCCATAAATAATCTTTTTGAGGCACAAAATGAGAGCTTTAATAGCTGAAAATGTTTAACTGCTAAGTTTGTGTGAAACCTAGGGAAGGAAGGAAAGAGCAGGAGAAAGAGTAGGGAAGAATGATAGCTGGTTGGTGGGAGGGAGTAGGATGGCAGGAATGTTGCACTTGCTGGTATAGTAAGTATTTGTTAGCCAGAGGAAAAACATGACCTCCTTGCTCCCCTAACTCCATTTTTCTGCAGCTCAAAGGTCCTAGATAGGTCATTTCAATATCTCTCGTTTTCCACAGCAAATGAGCAAAAAGCTATTCACCATCAAGTGCAACAGCATCCTTGGTGCCATGCTATTTATTCATTTCTTTAGATGAATGACTCCAAGACTTGGAGGTTAGTTGGCAGACATTGAATAGGTCTGTGTGTCTTTGTAGAGCTCCAGCTTTTACAGCTCAAAGCCACTTTCTGGCCCATTTGTAGAGAGGTAGAGTATTTCCAAGAAAGAACTAATTGTGGGGTGCTGGTTTTCCCACCTGTACTCAAAGTCTATAAATCACAGAGGGGCCAGTAGGAGATGGGAATTGGCCACAAATCTTCCATCAATTTCTACCAAAAAATCAACTTGTACAGGGCCTATGCAGGTTCTTTGTCCATAGAACAAATTGAACTTGGATCCCCTAAGTTACTTAACTTCAATTATTAGTTAGGGCAGTGGTTATATTTCTTGCTTAACCAATTATCTGGAAGCAGACAGGAATCTAATAGGCTTTATAAAAAAACAACGGCTTGGTCCCAAATTCTGTGATATCCATTACCCCTAAGAAATGTGGAAGCAAAATAGAAGGGAAAACTTTATCTGAGTGGGATGCGGTGAGTAGATACTTATTTTTGGCTGACATAACAAGAACATTTAGAAAACAATGAATGTTTACATGGGGGATGAGGGAGGCAGTCACGAAAGTGTGGAACCAGTGTCGATCGTGGGGTTTTAATAGCAAGTAGGCGAATGCTGTCATTTGAGAACTTTTATCTGGGGTGGATTACAGATGTAGGAATTAAATGTGTAGGCATTAAATGACACTAAGTCAACACCTGATTCAATTGGTGAAAAAAAAATCCATGACTTGATCAGCCCTTTTGAAAAAAATACTGTAGGCTCATGTAGACAAATATTTCTGGGTATTTAAGGAATGTCTATGGCTACTAAACAACAGCCTTTCTATAATTACAGAAGATTCAGGGGGTTTTTTCAGGATGACGTGAGTCCACTATAAATTCTATCTTAAGAAGATTGTTAGGGAAATAATTGAAAGCCCCTCTGAAAAGTTTTCTTAACTATGAGAGATTGTGTGTTCCTAGAATGTATATTGGCAAAGTGGAACCAGAATGTTTGTTTACTGTCTTGCTATGCAGTGACAGCAAATCACCTAACTGAAGGCAATTGCATGTCACTGTGGTAAGTGCTGGTGATGTGCAATTTGGAAATCTGGGTCTAGGTCCTTGCCCCATCATTTCCTAGGTATGGGGCTGTCAGAAGTCATGGAAACTTTCTGAGTTACAGAAAGTTTCTTCTATGAAATGGAAGATGCTGATAAAAAAAACCAACCCCACAACCTCTGCCATGTTGTCATAAGAGTGCAAGGAGGAAGATATGAAAGCATGATGCGGCTGATATAATTGCCATATGAAGTGCTGGCACAGGCCCGAGATTGGCACTGTTGTGTGGTCTACTTGTGATTAAAGAAGCTTTTAGAACTGGGGGATGTGTCATTTATTCATGCATTGCTTTTACCAGCTTTGCTCACACAAAACCAGACTAACTCTGTACCAAGAAGAAAAGGAAAAGCTTTTGTCTGTAAGCATTGCCCCACCACGTTGCCAAGAAACTCTGTTCAAGAAGTGTAGGGGTTTCCAACTTGACTGGGCCAGGCTCTATGTTTAAGAAGATGTTTGTGGCCACACCAGGTGGATCGAATTCCAAGCTGGAGCGGTGGGGAATGACAAAATCTGTGTTCCAGTTGCCCTGGGAGTTAGGGAGGGGAGATTTTCCTCATAACGCCATGAATAACAATGAGGGTCTCACCAAGAAGACAGCATCGCCTGGGCCACATCCTACAGACTTACATGAAAAGGGGACCATGGAGTCCCAAAACCAGGGCTCCCAGGACACAAGGTCTAGAAATCCCTCATTAGATTGTCACTTAAATCTTTTTTAAATTTATTTACTCCTGCCACACATTGCTCCCACTACAAATGTGAAGACAGGCATGCGACATTCATCAGGAACAAAGCATGTAGCAAATGAGGACAAAGCACTTGATGTAGAATTAGAAAAACAGGCTCAACACTGACTTTGGAATGAAAAATGAAAGGCAGCCCTGCAGAATAGGTACAGTGTGGGGGGTAAATGTGAGAAGGGGGAGGGGGTAGAGGAGATGAAAGAGAGGGAATATGAAAGTGAGGATTGATAGACTTCATGTACATATTTGAAATAGAATGATGAAACCTCTTCCAATGGCTTTAAATGGGGTGGGGAGGGGTTGCAAAGGGGAAAAGGTGGGGGTGATCTAATCAATGTACAATGTAAGGCTATTCAGGATTGTCACAATGAATCCCCCTGTACAGTAAATATATGCTAACAAAAATGAAAAAAAACAGGTTAAATATTGTCCCCCCCAAACTTATTAGCTTTATTACAATCAGGCAGGAAGCTCCTAGTCCCCTCTGAATACTATTTTCTGCTTCTGGTTCGTGAGAATCGCTATAGTCTTCAACAGGATAGTTGGATTTGGTTTAAATTTACTTGTTATACTATGAGCTAGGGTGTGTGAGCTTGCTGCTTTACCTCATAAGGCAGTGAGATACAAAATTACTATTTCCATTTTGCAGATAGAATCCTTTGCTGTTTTCACACAAGAATAAACTGGAATACATGGAGCTCAGGGTGCCCTGGAATACGCTTGGTTGTTCTCTGCATTCTTCCATTTTGACTCATTCCCTGGTGAGATCAGCTGGCCTCATGGTTTTAAATACCATCTGGATGTCAATGACTTGCAACTTAATATATTAAGACCAACCCCCAACCTCCTGTACTTCATTCCCTGGTACTCAACTGCCCACTCAGCATCTGAGTGTGGTCGGGCATCTGAGCAAGACTTAAGCGAGATCCTGGTATTTTCCCTCCTAAATGTGTTTCTTTTGCAGTTACTCTTTTTTCAGTAAGTGTGAACTCTGTTCTTTCAGTTGCTCAGGCCAAAAGTCCTGGAGTCTTGAATCTTCTTAGTTTGATCTTCCATATCCATGAAGGAGTCCTGCCAGGGCTATCACTGGGCCCCTCTCAGCTGGGCATCAGCTTCAAGCCCTTGTCTACACCACCATCATATCTCCCTAGATTATTGCATGAACCTCCTAATTAGTCTCTCTGCTTCTCACTTTGCCCCTTTATGGTCTTTTGGCAACACGGCAGCCACAGTTATGCTGTTGGAAGATTGCTGGATGGAATGTCCTCTCCATTCTACACCATCTGATGATTGCCCCCTCATCAGAGTAAAACCTATGATCTGCCACCTCTTAAGGTCCTTTTGGCCTTATCCTCCTTGACTCTTTTCCAGTGTTCTTGCAGCCTGGCTGTTTCTCCAACCACACCAGATGCAGAACTTTGTGCTTTCATTCTGCCTACAATTCTCTGCTCCTAGACAGCCTCGTGGCTTATTCTTCACTTCCTTCTACCATGTCTCCAACACTTTCAAGGAGGTCTTTTCCTGGCCACCCTTTCTAAAATACCAACACTCAATTCCACTTGATCCATCTTTCTCCTCAGCACACACATCATTGCCTAAAATGTGACCTGTTTCCCTTGTTTATTGTCTGTAGTTTCCTCTAGAAGAAGAACTCCATGAGGGCATACTGTCTGTTCTATATATGGCTCTATTGCCAGTGTCTCTTGCAGCACCTGACACTTAGTAGGGCCTCAGTAAACATTTTTGGAATTAATAACTGCAACCTCAAAGAGACTAGGAAATTACTCTCAGCAAGTGGTTGAAACAGGCAGTAGTATTTGCAGTCCGAGGCTTAACATCTCTCTGAGACAGAGAAAGGTGGGATTCACGCACTCTGGCTTTGAGCCACTCATTTCTGAAAGCCCCCAAAGTGCTGTTCTTGCCAAAAAGTGGTTTTTTAGAACTCTCAGTGAGGATGCGCCAGCGAGTAAAACCTGTACATAACAAGCTGACTCTGCTAACTCCTGGAGTTCTGTGGATAACCCAAATTCATAGCCCTTGACACAGCCTGTCAGCCTCCACTGCCTTCGCTGCTAAATTTGTATGATCTTAGCATAATTAGCCCAGTTTTTGTCATTCCACAACTGCTAAGTATGCAGTGCTGTGGCGTGTTATAGCTCCTCTTGGAAGCAGATGACATATCATGAAATATTTATTAAAAAAACAAGTGCAGGCTTTCTTAATTATTACCACTGACTGCTTTCTCTTCCATGTCCAGGAGAGGCAGGCCTGTGTGCACTGCAGAGCTGCTCAAATATGATAATTTCCTTTTGATCTTTAATTTTCCTCTTATGCATTTGGGTACATTTTATGGCTTCTTTGAAAAGCTCCACTCAACCTCACTGGCTGCCTGCTTATTTTTTCCAATCTACAATGCCTTTTGTTTTAACATTTACATTTCATAGGCTGTTTCAGATGAATAAATATTGCCCCAAATGCTATAGCTTAATAAAACTATTATTGCTCATTAACTCTCTTGGCTAGGATTAGCTGGAAAATATGCACTTGAATTGTTTCCTGTTTTTGTGTATTAATATTAAAAATAATTTCTCTCTCTGGGACCCACAAAGTACATCTTTGGGAGCAGAGAGAGAGATCTTTGGGCACAAGCTAATGTTTGCAGGTCCTTGCTGCAGAGGGTCTGCTTGGAATGTGAGAGAATCACCAGTTCTTGGGTGGGCAAGTCAATTACAAGGTAAAGTGTGCTTTAGCTTTTTGCAGGCCCCCTGAAGCTCATAGAAGGGAAATAGAGTCATTAAACCTAGCTGGTCTCACTCTTCTCACCCTCGTTGCTGCCTCTGTCTTCTCAGTTTCTTTTTTTTCTTTGTTTTTTTCCTCCACAGCTCCCTTCTGTTGTGAGAGACTCATTTACTGAATTATCATGTGTGTAACAAAGCCCAGGTTGTCACAACTCCACCAAATGGCCCCAGAGGAGAGGATGGATAGAAAGCCTATTCCATGTAAAGCTCATCGAATCATTAACTAGGCAGCCACACTGCAACAGAAATGCAACATCTTGGCCTTTCTCTACTCTCCTAACCTTGCCTCTTTTTGGAGAAGCCAAGGAAATCGAACGGATGGAAACTGTCTTTCTTTCCTTCTTTCCCTTCCCTCTCTCCCTTCCTTCCTTCCTTTTCCCTTTCTTTCCCTTCCCTTCCCTTTCGTTTGACTTCTTCCTTTCTTTCAACAGGCTCTCCTCTTGCTATGTAACCCAAGCTGGTCTCAAACTCACAATCGTCCTGTCTCAGACTCTTGAGTGTTGGTATTACAGGTGTGTACCACTATGCCTGTTATATGGACATTTTTGTAGTAAGATTTCAAAATATTCATTTATTCTTGTACTTTCTCAGTAAGGGAAGTAGAAGCTAGTCTTATAACCCTCACTTCTTAGTTTAAAAAATTGAGAAATTAAGAAATTCAGATCTAAAATGCAAGTGGAAATTTGTGGGTAATTGCAAAGAATATTTAGTATACACAGAACAATGTCTATAATAGCATGGCACATAAAATGCAATAACAAAATGAATACCAAAAACTCACTTACCCAACTTGGGAACTAGAGCAGACAGGTTACAGTGCAGACAAGGCCAAGTCCAAGAACCACGCATCACACACAGCCAGTTCTGAAAATGGCACAGAGATAGCATCAAGAAATCCTTCATCTCTTGAGTCAGCAGACCTCAAGTTCCTGAAGAACATGCACTTTGCTAAAAAGTACAATAAAAAGGGCCTAAGAAGATGCAGGCTAACACAGCCCACTGCACGAGTGCATGTGCCAAGGTGTCAACGCCCTCTTAAAGCCTGAGGAGGTTCAGTTCAAGATCCCAAAGGAAGTCAGTTGCAGTCAACCTGCCTAGCTTGGGAAGTGTGCTCATGTCCTCATTCCCAAGAGTCTTAGGCTCTGCTAGCCAAAGACCAAGGCTCAGGCCTGGGCTGCAGCTCTAGCTCCAGCTCTAGTTACAGCTCTAGCTCAGTCTTCCAAAGCTGCCCAAGTCTCCAGAAAGAGTCCACAGTAAAGGCCTCTGCCTGCCAATGTAAGAACAGAAAGTTTGGTGTGACCCTGGGTAGCTATCTTCCTGTGCTGTTTGAATAAATGAACTTGAAGCAGGAAAAGTAAAAAAGAGCTAAAACATACTAATACCTTGAACTCACCTATATGTAGCCATGGCACTCTCTTAAATCTTGTATTTACTATTCCCCTGCTTATTAAAACATACTATTCCTGTGTGTGTGTGTGTGTGTGTGTGTGTGTGCATATTATTTCATTTTGGTTGTTTTAAGGTGCATAAAATGGTAATGTAAGTAGTTCTGTGGTTTATGTTATCACTTTATACAACCCCATCAGAATAAATACAAAAACTTCAAGCACATAAAATGCAAAGTCACTTTTTTTTTTTAGGAGAATGAAGTGATAAACACAAATCTGAAAAGCTAGTTGGCTAAAATCATGAAGTCCAGATGCACAGTGCACATCCATGCTCGTCCTGACTGTTCCAGATGCCGGTTGTCTGCTCTTCTTGCGTATCAGGGGGACAATGTTGCAACCTGTGCCAATAGAACTAACTGGCCTGCACTGGATTGTGACAAGAATACTTTTAGGTCACTGAGATTTGGGGTGTTTTTTGAGCATCTGGTTTTCATTATCTTCATCAATACAACTCCTTTCCATTCCAAATGACTTTTTTTTTTCAGACTGTGCCTTCTCTGTCTTTCGGTCAGCCTCACTAGATATGTACTGATATTGCTAATCTATTCAAGAAGTGACTTTTGGCCTTATGGATCATCTTTATTTAAACTTTGTGGTTTTTATTTCATTTTAAAATTTTCCTTCTAGTTTGAGTTTATGTAGTTGATTTTTTTTCTAATTCCTTTAACCAGTTGCCTAGTTTACTGAGTTTTCATCCTTTCTCCTTTTCTCCCATACATATCTAGAGCTATAAATTTTCTTGAAGCACTAGTTTTAGCCCATACCCCCAGTATTTTTTATTTACTCATTTTTATATTTACTTACATGTGTATACATTGTTTGGGCTTGTCCTCCCCTTTTCTCTTTCCCCCCTGCACCCTGGCTTCCATGCAGAACCTGTTCTACCCTCTTGTTTTCTGATTTTGTTGAAGAGAAAACATAAGAAATAATAAGAGAGACATAGTGGACTTGCTAGTTTGAGATAAAAATATCTATTACAACCCACATTGGTTCATCTCTACCAGACGTCTTCACTACTTCCTAGTCCCCTTCCCATAGTGGCCTCTGCCTGTTTAAGATAACTAGATCACATCAACCACATTCAAGTTTTAAGTTTCCTTCCCTTTCCCTATTCCTCCCATGTCGGGTCTCCCCATGTCCGGTAACATTACTGCATTTGTTGTAGGTCTATAATCCGCATATGAGGGAGAGCATGTGACTTTTGGCCTTCTGAGCCTGGATAACTTTGCTTAAGATGATGTTCTCTAGTTCCATCCATTTACTTACGAATGATAAAATTTCATTCTTTTTTGTGGCTGAATAAATTCCATTGTGTATAGATACCACATTTTCTTAGTCCATTCATCAGTAGTGGGGCATCTTGGCTGTTTCCATAACTTGGCTATTGTGAATAGTGCCACAATAAACATGGGTGTGCAGGTGGCTCTGGAGTAACCTGTGTCACATTCCTTTGGGTATATCCCTAGGAGTGGGATTGCTGGATCATATGGCAGATCTATGTCTAGTTTTTTAAGAAACCTCCATATTGTTTTCTAGAATGGTTGCACTAGCTTGCATTCCCACCAGCAGTGAATGAGGGTTCCTTTTCCCTGCACCCTTGCCAACATTTGTTGGTGGTGGTATTTTTGATGATGGCTATCCTAACAGGGATGAGGTGGAATCTTAGTGCGGTTTTGATTTGCATTTACTTTATGGTCAGGGATGGTGAGCATTTTTATGTGTTTTTTGGCCATTTGGACTTCTTCATTTGGAAAAGTTCTGTTTACTGCAGTTGCCCACTTCTTTATTGGTTCATGGATTTTTGGGGGAGTTCAGTTTTTTGAGCTCTTATATATTCTGGTTATCAGTCTTTTGTCTGATGTATAGCTAGCAAAGATTTTCTACCACTCTGTGGGTGTTCTCTTCAATTTAGAGACCATTTCTTTTGTTGTGCAGAAGCTATTTAATTTTATGTAGTCCCATTTGTCAATCTTTTCTTTTAGTTGCTGGGGTGCTGGAGTTCTACTAGGGAAGTCCTTGCCTATGCCTATTGCTTCCAGTGTGTTCCCTGTTCTTTCCTGTACTAACTGCTAGGTTTGGGGTCTGATATTAAGGTCCTTAATCCACTTTGAGTTAATACTAGTACAGGACGATAGGCATGGAACTAGTTTCAGTTTTCTGCAGGCAGATAACTACTTTTCCCACCAACATTTGTTGAAGAGGCTGTCTTTTCTCCATCTTATGTTTTTCACGCCTTTGTCAAAAATAAGGTGGGCATAGCTGTGTGGATTCATATCTGGGTCCTCTATTCTGTTCCACTGGTCTTCATGTCTGTTTTTGTGCCAGTAGCATACTGTTTTTATTGCTATGGCTCTGAGGTACAATTTGAAGTCAAATATTGTGATATCTCCAGTGTTGCTCTTTTTGCTCAGTATTGCCTTGGCTATTTGTGGTCTTTTGTGTTTCCAAATGAACTTTAGGGTAGATTTTTCAATCTCAGTGATGAATGTCATTGGGATTTTGATGGGAATTGCATTGAACATGTGGATGGCTTTTGGTAGTATAGCCATTTTTACTATGTTGATTCTGCCAATCCATGCACATGGGAAATCTTTCCAACTTCTGCAGTCTTCTTTGATCTCTTTCTTCAATAGTTTGTAGTTCTCCTTGTAGAGGTCATTTACATTCTTTGTTAAGCTTATTCCTAGGTATTTGACGTTTTTGAGGCTATTGTAAATGGAATTATTTTCCTATATTCTTTCTCAATTTGTTCATTGTTGATGTATAGAAAGGCTACTGATTTTTGTAAGTTGATTTTGTATCCTGCCACATTGCTGAAGCAGTTTATGGTGCCTAGGAGTTTTTGGGTCTTTGAGGTGTAGGTCATGTTATCTGCAAATAGGGATACTTTGATTATATAGTACCTATTTGTATTCATTTTCTTCTTGCCTTAGTGCTTTGGTTAGGAATTCCAGAATTATGTTGAACAGGAGTGGGGAGAGTGGGCATCCTTGTCGCTTTCCTCACTTTAGGGGAAGTGGTTTCAGTTTTTTCCCATTAAGTATGATGTTAGCTATATGTTTGTCATATATAGCTTTTATTATGTTGAGATACATTCCTTCTATTCATAGTTTTCTTAAAGATTTTTGTCATGAAATGATGTTAAATTTTATCAGAGGATTTTTCTGCATCCATTGAGATGATCAAGGAGTTTTTGTCTTTGCTTCTGTTAATGTGCTGTATTATGTTTACTGATTTGCATATGTTGAAACACCCCTGCATCCCTGGGATGAAGCTGACTTGGTCATGGTGAATGATCTTTCTGATATGATGTTGGATTTGGTTTGCCAGTATTTTATTGAGAATTTTTGCATCAACATTCATTAAGGAGATTGACTTGTAGTTCTCCTTTTTGGATGTGTTTTTGTCTGGTTTTGTGATAAGTGTAATACTGGCTTCATTGAATGAGGTAGGCAGTGTTCCTTGCCTTTCTATTTTGTAGAAAAGTTTAAGGAGAGTTGGTATTAGTTCTTATTTAAAGGTCAAGTAGAATTCAGTGGAGAATCTGTCAGATCCTGGACTTTTTTTTTTTTGGGAGACTCTTTATTGCTGCTTCAATTTGATTATGTGTTGTAGATCTGTTTAGGTGGTTAACATCATATAGGTTCATTTGGGGATGGTCATAAGTATCTAGAAAGTTGTCCATTTCTTCAAGATGTTCCAGCCTATTGGAATATAGGTTCTTAACGTAGTCTGTGATGATTCCCTGGATTTCCTTGGTGTTTGTTGTTATCTCCCCTTTTTCATTTCTGATTTTACTAATTTGGTCTTTTTCTCCTCATTTTAGTCAGATTTGCCAGGGGCTTTTCACTCTTGTCTATGTTTTCAAAGAACCAGCATTTTGTTTCATTGATTCTTTGTGTGGTTTAGTTGGTCTCTATTTCATTAATTTTGGCCCTTATTTTTATTATTTCTCTCCTTCTGCTTGTTTTGGGTTTTGCTTGTTCTTGATTTTCTAGGAGTTGGAGATGTAGCATTAGGTTGTTTATTAGAGATCTTTCTGAGATTTTAACAAATGAACTCATGGCTACAAACTTTCCTCTATGACTGCCTTGCTGTGTCCCATAGGTTCTGATAGGTAGTGTTTTTATTTTCATTAAATTCCAGGAACTTTTTGATTTCCTCCCTTATTTCTTCTCTGATCCACTGATCATTGAGCAATGTGTTGTTCAGCTTCCAATTATTTGAGTATTTTCTGCTGCTTTTGTTGTTGAGTTCTAGTTTTATTACATTATGATCAGATAGAATGCAGGGGGTTATTTCTATTTTCTTGTATTTGCTGAGGCTTGCTTTGTGACATAAGATATGATCTATTTTGGAGAAAGTTCCATGGGCTTCTGAGAAGAATGTATATTGTGCTCTTATCAGATGAAATATTCTGTAGACATCAGTTAGGTCCATTTGATCAATGGTATGATTTAGTTCTAGGATTTCTTTTTTGACTTTTTGTTTGGATGATCTACCTATTGGTGATAGAGGGGTATTAAAGTCTCCCACTACCACTGTGTTGGAGTCTGTATGTGCTTTTAAGTCCTTTAGTGTATGCTCAATGAAATTGGGTGCACTTACATTGGGTGCATATAGGTTGATAATTGTTATTTCCTTTTGATGTATGGCCCCATTTATCAGTATGAAGTGTCCTTCTTTGTCTCATTTGACCAATATAAGTTTGAAGTCTACTTTGTCTGATATAAGTATTGCTACTCCTGCCTGCCTTTTTTTGGGGGCCATTGGCTTGGTAAATCTTCTTCCAGTCTTTCACCCTAAGCCAGTATTTATTTCTGTCAATAAGGTGAGTCTCTTGTAAACAACGGATTGTCAGATCTTCCTTTTTAATCCAGTTTGCCAAATGGTGTCTTTTGAAGGGCATGTTGAGTCCGTTAACATTCAGTGTTAGTATTGATAGATATGTAGTGACTCCTGACATTTAGTTGTTTTTGTTGTTTAAGGATTTAATTTTGTGCAGCAGAATCAATGCTACTCTCTGAGTATTTGTCTTTTCTTCTGTGGTTTAATACTTCCCATCTTCTTGTGTTTTTGTTTGCTTTCATCTTCAGTGTGCAGAATTCCTTGTAGAATCTTCTGTAGAGTTGGCTTGGTGGTCATATATTGCTTTAGTTTCTGTTTATCATGGAAGATTTTTATTGCTCCATCAATTTTGAATGACAGTTTTGCTGGGTAGAGGATCCTAGGGCTAAAATTATTTTCATTCAGTGCTGGAAATAACTCACTCCATGCCCTTCTTGCTTTTAAGGTTTCAGTTGAGAAATCTACTGTTATTTTGAAGGGTTTACCTTTATATGGGTTTTTTTTGTGTGTGTTTTTTTTCTCTCTTACAGTCTTCAATATTCTTTCTCTGTGCTTGTTGTTTTAATGATAGTATGCTGTGGGGAGATTCTATTTTGTCAAGACTGTTTGGTGGCCTCGAGGCTTCCAGTAACTGAATGGGTCAAACTTTCTCAAGATTTGAGAAATTTTCTGTTATTATTTTATTGAATATATTATGTATTCCTTTGGCTTGCACCTCTTCTCCTTCTTCAATACCCATGATTCTCAGGTTTGGTGTTTTGATGGAGTTGCTGAGTTCTTGCATATTCCTTTCACAGCTCTTGAATTGTTTGACTAAGATTTCTTCTGTTTTTTTTCTTTAATTTCTATTTTGTCTTTGAACTATGAGATCCTGTTTTCCACTTCTTCTTGTCTGCTGGAGTGGCCTTCCACTGTTTTTTTTTTTTTTAACTAAAGGGACTTTTTATTTCTAGGATTTCTGTTGATTCTTTTTTCTGAGGTTTTCTATATCTTTGTTCAACTCCTCTTTATATTTTGTGTTGTCATCTTTAATTCACTTATCTCTCTTTTTATAGTGTTCTTTGTTTCACTTTGGTGTTTATTGAAGTCCTGTCTGAGTTCATTCTTTTGTTTCTGTGTCTTCTCATGTCTTTGTTTTTGGTGTCTTGAAATTTCTTGAGTGCATCTTGCACATTCTGGTTAACCATTTCTAGTATCTTATCCATGTGTTTTTCAGTGATTTCTTCCAAGATTTCCTCTTTTGAAGGGTTTTTTTTGAGGGCATCACTAGGCTTCTTAGTGAGATTTATCATTGTTTTGTTGGGGTCAGGAACTGGGTATCCATTTTCTTCATTTCCCATGGAATCCTCTATTGAATTATTTTTTTGAGGAGTGTGGTTTCCATCCCTTCTTCTTCTTCCCATTGCTCCACTTGGTGCTGTGCAACTATGTTCTTGATAGTCTAGTTGGTGGTTTTAATTGCCTGTTTTCTTTCCCTTGAATTATTTTTTGTGTTGTGACCTGGTTGTTAGCTAGGTTGATATATCTCCTGGCCTGGAGGTTTAATTTAGCAATAACAAATTCACAGGTTCAATGCCAAATCAGTTGTTTACATATTATATAGAACACACCTTGGTGGTAATATCTATAAACAGTGGGAGTTGGGGGGATAATGGTTACTAGGCTAGATATGGAAATTTGGGTGACTGGTAAAGGTAGCACTAAAAGGGGGGGCAGGAAAAGGGGATGGAAGAAGAGTTATAGGGGCTGCTGGGTTTTGTGGCCCTTGTGTGTGTTTGGGTGTAGTGTATTTATGTTGTTGTAGTGGAGGGTGCTTGTGTCAGGGATTGCAGGGGCTGGGCTTGTGTACAGTTGGTACAGTAGTTAGTCATTGGGTGGTGAGTATGTGGAGGGAGGGTTAGTGTATTGACAGGTTTGGAAAGGATAGGAGGGGGAGATGAAGATGGGGGAGAGAGTGGATGAGAAGGGGCAGAAAGAGTAGTTGGGAGGGAGAACAATTTATTGCAGCATAGGAAGAGGAGAGAAAGTGAAGGGGGTAAAAATAGGGGTAAGAAAATAGTGATGGTGAAGTTAATAATACAGAAAGACAAAAAAAAACACCAGGTACAGAAACAAAAAGTTCAGTCTTTTGGTAAAAGTTCTGGAGTTATTCCTTAGGCATCCAATGCTGGTATTGGTGAATAGTGAGAGCTCTGATGTGTTCTCACTAGGTGACTGGCTTGTGAGTAGTATTTGGTTCCTTCTGTCCACAGGGAAAATTGCAATAGGGAGCTAAGGTAACTCACTGTCAGTTCATGCAGGGTGGTCAGAGCTGCTGTTTCTTTCACCAGGTGGGAGCTGTGTTGCCCTACAACTGCAACTCTGTTTGGTCGGCTCCTTCCCCAGCAAGATGGGGCAATTCAGTTTTGAGTACTGCCCTATGTCCCACAAGACCAGCTCCAGGATCTACCAGGATCAACCTGCTTTGGGAGGTTGGCTTGTCACCCTACCCCTGCTATCAGCCTTTGTGCTTCTCCTGACCTCTCTCAGTGCTAGCAGCTCCTCTGTGAGGTTGGTTTGTTGCCCCAGCCCCGCTCTCAGCCTTTGTTGCTTGACCTGCATTTGTTCGCTGACAGTTCAGTCCAGGTCCGAGAGTTCGGCTCCTTGCGCCACCTCTGTTCTCCTGGGCAGGTTCAGCGTTCCACCCTCACCCCTGCTGTTGGTATTAAATTACAGTTTGCTGTTCATATTTTTCTGTTTTGTTGGGGGACAGATCAGTCTGCCTAGGAGCTGCACTGGATTATGTTCCCAGAAGTTGGGTAGGGGAGTCATGCATGGTGCGTGATGCTCACCTGTTCATTCTGCAGTTTCATGCAAGCAGCTTTGGAAATGGCCAGTGGGGAGAAATGGTGCAGAATAGGGATGCTTTCCATGGCTTAGGGGTCCAGGATGTCACAGAATTCAGTTCTGATTAATGCTCAGTCTTCTACTTGTTGAGAGAAAAAAAAAAGGAAAGAAAAGAAAAAAGAAATGGCCAGAGGGCTTTTTGCCCAGGGTGGGACACACCTTGCTGGCTCTGCCATGTGGGATTTTTGCAGCTGTTAGGTGCAATTAAAGGCTGATTTGAGGGTCAGTCTTTGAATTTTATGTGTGCCTAATGTGTCGGTGGTTATTATTTTGGCTAGAAGCAATAAGAATTACCCAAGTGTAATACGGAGCTTAGGGTTTCTGATTCCCTACCCTACCCACCATCTTGCTCCTCCCCCAAAGTCTTGACTTATAGTTAAATCAGTCAGTATAGTTTGACTATGCTGCAGTAAGAAACAGTTCCAAATTCTTATTTGGTTAAAACAACAAAGGTCATTTCTAAATTCCCAGTTGATGGTAATACTGGTTCATGGACCACACTTTGCATTGCATTGCTTTAAATTCCTTTTTTCTCCTTGCCAAATGGTGTCTTAGGCTAGCAATAGTTATGAAATAAGATGTTTACCTTAAGTTATGAAATAAATTGTATCCTTTTATCACTGAAATCACTTAGTCCTTTTTGTTATCTCTTCAGGTACCCTCTGAGAGGGTATTTTGAGTCTGTTGATCTTCCTTGCCAGGCAGATAATTTGAAGTGGAAAGAATTTTCCTACTGTGGTCTTATTCAACCAAATGTGAAGG
The DNA here is from genome assembly GCF_047511655.1 of Castor canadensis. NCBI lineage: Eukaryota > Metazoa > Chordata > Mammalia > Rodentia > Castoridae > Castor > Castor canadensis. The sequence goes on along the minus strand of NC_133395.1, from coordinate 124,996,740 downwards.
CATATAAGAGATCTCAGGCATTATGCCACACCAACATACCCCATCACTTTTTCCTGATATGCTCACCTTGAAAGTCATGCAATAAACTGAAATTCTACTGAATAGGCTAACTCTCACTATATCTGACATCCATCCATCCCACTCAAATAAAGTTTCTTCCACACAAGTCAACACTGAGGCATTAGTTATTATACCACCTTACCAATTATTGGGTCACAGATGGACAGCCAAATGGGAAAGCTCCATGGGATGCTTTCCCATGATGAGTGATGAGGATTGCCTGTGCCATTCAGATTCTCCTCCCCAGTGAACCTGGATATGTTGTAGTTCCTTTTCTTGCTGTGATGCCAAATTATAAGGCTGTTCATATATAAAACATTGAAAACTCTACTAAGGAGACAAGAGAGCTTGCTTTCCAAAACAAGGCTAACAAGTCTCAATTGTTCAAAAGGCCGTGTGGCATACGAATGATAAGAAGTGGGGATGGTCCACCCCTGGACAGGGAGTAGTATGCTATATTTCCTGTAGGGTGATAGTAAAAAGTAGACTTGTGGATTTAATTTCTGTTTTCATATTTCCTGTAGTAAAGACACTTTCTTTCTGTCTATATCTGAGACTAACTGAATACTCTTCCCAGTCATGCCTCATGTGACTCTGTCAACAAGATAGGCATCTGGGGTTTGGGCAGGGGTCAATGGGCAAGAGGTAGGCTACTCTTCTCTAGGATTAGCAGACAGGGAGTAGGTCCCTCCATATTGCATCTAGGAGAAGCAGCATCATGACAGTCATGACATGTTAGGCAGACACTCAACCACATGAGACATTCTGCTGGCACCATGGCATGTATGTGTGTAGAGTGAAGGCTGCATGCTGTGGCCTTGGAAGCCAAATCTTAAAGGAACTACATGCCATGAGCCTCTCCCTTGGGAATTTAGTTAATGAAACCATAGCTTCATCTCACAATGAATTCTGAACATCAGAATCTCCTTCCCAACTTACTGAACTTTCATGGTTTCCAGGGTTCTTATCCATCCATCTCTTTAAAATAACTAAGATTAGATCTTCGTGATGGTGGAGATTTGATTTAGAAAAATCCCTATTAGATTTGATTTAGAAAAATTAAGTCATATGATACTTATTGTATCTGTGTATCAAGAACAAAGCCATGAATATCTATTATTCTGTCTTATTTCCACATTTATTTTTATAATAACACCAGTGGCCTAAGAAAATCTGAGGGACCCTTGATACATTGCAGATAGAGGGGTCTGGCTGACTCAAGAACATATTTCAAAATCAGTCTTCTCATAAATACTTCTTTGCTATTTTAAGGTCAAAGAGAGGAATTACTCAGTTTCCCACGGAAGTTAGAGCCTCTGAATGTGACTCCTCAGCTCCACTTGTTTCTTAATAATGGTTCCCCTTTTCCTCTGGTTGATGAAACTTCCTGGGTAATACCACATGGGAATCTGAGCTAAAGAAAGAACAGGTGGGTCCTCAGGGGAAGGGAGGAAATAGTGAAATCAAAGTTTGTATTTCCACAGCTGGAGGGCATCTTCGAGTCTTCCTGCTGAGCACATGGAAAGTCATATATTTTCTCACAGCTGGTCTGATCTGTCTGACAGTACTGCACTGCCCTTCTTCAGTGATTCTTACATCTCATTTGGCCCTTGTACTATAAAGACACATCCATGCCTCCTGACCTTGGGAGCTCCTAGGATTCTTTCAGAGTAAGATTCCAGAAGCTTCCATTTGCTCATACCCGGTGGATTAGAGGGCTTCTTTCAACACAGAAGGAAAAATCAAACAGTGGGGGTGTTATGGTCCTTGAATGATTCTGAGTTCATTCAGGGCTCTGATGAGATTTAAATTCTCACTTCCATGAACAAATATCTTCTTCATCCACAGAATTTAGGTTTGGCTACAGGAACTAGATCAATTCAGGCAATCTCTTAGACAATACTGAGAAATGGCTTATTTTCTCAGTTCTCTCTTGTTTTTCAAGAACATTGCTTTGGTCCGAGTGTCACCTGTTTCCATGGGGCAATGAGAGAACTCCACCCCCTATTCTGACATTATCCTTTTGGGAACATTTTCTTCCCCAAAGCCACACTTAAATGAACCTGGGTTGACTTAATCAACACCAGGACAAATTTAAGATTAGTTGTTAACAACTGATTTACTTACTTATTGCTGCATAAAATCAGCAATAAGTAGAAGTAGCAATAAGTAGACTTAGAATAGCATTATTGAGATATTATCACTCCCAGTTTCTGTTGGTTAGAAATTTGGGAAGGAAACAAAGGTGGAAGTCACCCCTGCTTCCACTGTATTCTACTGGTTGAGGTAGTTAAGTCAGCCAAAGTTAAAGGGGAGAGAACAGCGAACCTTCTTTCTGATAGAAGAATGTCAATGCAACACTGTAAGAATAGCATTTGGGATGCAATATACATTATTATAGACATTTCTGGAAAGTGTAATATGATATAATTGCAGGTAGAAATTCAATGAGTGTTCCAGGAGTAATTATGGAAAGAAAGGGTTTCCTAGATATCTGAGGGTAAAAAGCTTGATCACAGAGTTTGAATATGTTAAGTTTAAAAAGTTACCCATTACAATATAATCTAAAACAGAAACCATAAACTGTATGTAGCAAATGCAGGAACTCATGAGAGTTTGAGTTGGGAGATGAAGGCAAAATATATTAACATTTATTATTGGAAATTGTTTAACTCTTCTCCCCACATTTGCTTAAACTAAAGGGTTCTGAGACAGCTTTTTGTGTGTGTTTGGGGGGAACTTCTAGCATCATTAGATATGTTCTTTGGGCATTTAGGGATACAGGGTTATGAGAACAAGGTGAGAGAGTAAAGGACAGTGGAGAAGGAATGGAAAGAAGAGAGAGAAAGGTAAAGGGTTTAGAGCTACAGTACGAAACTTAGTGCAGTTTAGCCAAGGTGAAGGGGAAGAAAAGTAGTTTGGCCTGAGATGAAGGAGGAGTTGGGACTATAGCTTGGCAATGGATATGTGGTCTGTGAGTAGGTAAGGAATGGAATTTCCTGCACTTGGACTGTGCATTTGATATTTGTATTCTTGATAGATTTGGAATTCCTTAGAAGATCATTTTGCCCATGGAACTGTACTTTTGGAATGGGATTGATCCCAAAGACAGAAATATTGGAGAGTTGGAGTTCAAGAACCCAGAAATGAAAGATATAGCTACAAATGTAATCTCTCAAGTCACACAGTTCAGGGGTTACAAATCCTTACTTAGTAGTAGTGGGGCAAATTACCCACGGTCAAATAAATTAATGCACTTCTAAGTCTTCTTTAGCATTTTAAATATGAGACCTGATACAGTATATTCAGCTGTAAATCCTATGACCTCCTATAGTTTGACATCCAGGCAAAATCAGACCTTTGAAAAATAAAGTCCTTGAAACAGAAAAATAAGAGGAGCTGCTTAAAATAGAGGTCCTCCAGCAAATCCAGGGCAAAGAACTCTTCGTTTAAGACAATTAAAGTTTTCCAGCTTTTGTTAAAGAAACTGGGGCATCCTGCCTGACCCCTCAGCTTCTGTTTGGTATATCTCTTACATCAGGGAGAAAAATAAGTTGTAAAAGAGCCAAGTAAAACTGGGCTGAAATCATCATTCTTTCTAAAGCCACCAAACTCTGCTTGGATTTTTAAGTCTTCTTCAGAGCTATTTAAAGTGAAGGTGGAAACTGAGGCAGTGTATCAACTTTCCTCTTGTTTTATTTGGGAAACTGTTCAGAGATGTTTTTTCTTTTTTACTGGAGGCTTAGTTAGATGGATCTTTCTCTCTAGTATGAAAAAGGAAGCTTTTTAATATGATTTATATACCATTTGAAATTATTTTTTTAAAGTTTCTACTTGTTTTTCCTTTGTTTTTTCTCTAACCTGTAGGGTTGTACTTGAATCTGGAGTGTTAAGATGGTGAAGATATGAATGACAGTTATTAAATACAAAAATTCTGCAGTCGTCTGAAGCTTTTACATATATCCTCAAATTGGTTATTTCTTCCTTCTTTTTCTCCCTTTCTGCTCCACCTTTCTCTATGTATCACCTGTGTGACCATGTCTCTGCCATTTCTTGAGCCAGTCACAATGTCTAGAACTTTTCATGTGTTCTGTCATTTAACTTTCATGACAGCTCTCACTGTCTCCAGATTTGGAAAAATATAAGACAGCATGATTAACTGGTCCAAGATCTCACAGCCACTAAGGATTTCCTGATTCCAAAATCCTTTTCCTCTAACATGAAATCAAGTTCATATTTTCCCATTTCTATCTTTAGACATAGCGATTGACTTTTTGCCTCCACAACATACTAAATAACACTTTTCATTCAAGAGTTGCTCAATTTAAATGATCAGTAGTTGTCTTATAATTTAAAAAGTAAACTTTATTCTCCTCTAGAGAATTTTACTTTGACAGAAAACTAAGCAGCAAGTACAGAGTTCCTACACTTCTCTTACCCACTCCCAGTTTCTCCCGTTAGTAACATCTTGCATAAGTGCACTGCATCTGTTAGAATTGATGGACCAATATTGATACAGTTTTACTAACTACTGTCTTAGGCAACTATCTTATTAAGGGTCTGTGCCATGTAAGTCTATGGATTTTGACAAATATTTAAATTCATGGATCTACCACTATAGCATGATATAGAATAGTTTTATGACACTAAAAATATCCTATCTTCATCTAGCCATCCAAACACTCATGTTTTCACTATTTCTTTAGTTTTGCCTTTTCCAGAAGATCGTGTGGTTAGAAATCATGCAGTGTGATCTGCAGAGTAGGTTAGCAAGATAGAGACCCAGGAAAGAAGAGATGGTGCTTCAGCTCAAATCCTAAGGTCATTTACTGGCAAAATTCCTCTTCTTTAGGGGAAGGCACCCTTTATCCATTCTGACCTTCAACTGATTGGATGAGGCCCACTTATATTGTGGAGAGTAATCTGCTTTATTTAAAGTTCACTTGTTTAAATGTTAATCTCATCTAAAAAAGACCTTGATGTGGAACATGTAGAATAATGTTTGACCAAGTATGTATGTTCCATGACCAAGTTGACATATAAAATTAACCATCATACTTAATAAGTTGATTTAAGAACACTCTGTATCTTTTTGTGGCTTGAGAGCTCATTTCTATTTTTTTTTTTTGTCCAAGAATGATATTCCAACACAGGTGCTGCTGGATTATACCTATAATCCTAGCTATACTTGGAAGACAGAGATCAGGAAGATCATGGTTCAAAGCCAGCCTGGGCAAATAGTTCACCACACCCTATCTCAGAAATACCCAACACAAAAAGGGCTGACAGAGTGGCTCAAGTTGCAGAGTGCCTGCCTAGCAAGCACAACGCCTCAAATTCAAACCCCAGTACTGCCAAAACCCAGAAAAATACTCAATTGTTATGGGTATATTATACTTTCTTTATCCAGTCACTGTGTTTTCAAATGTTGAAAGTCAGATCATTTCAATATTTCTGTACAATATTTCTTCTCCTGTTGACTTATCGAAGGTTCTTGGTTCCCTCCACTTTGGAGCAATTATGAACACAGCTGCTGTAGATAGTCAGATGCAGGTTTTGTTTGGACACATTTGGGTGAATACCTAGGAGTATGATTGGATGGTAAGACTATGTATGGCTGTGGAAAACCTGCCAAGCTATTTCCAGAGTGACTGTCACATTTTGCATTTCTAACAGAAATGAACAGATTTCTGTTATTCCTAGTCATCCACAGCATTGGGTACTGACATTTGATTTTGGCCATTTTCAAGTGTGTTTAGTGGAATCACAGTGTTTTGACTTACAATTCCCTAATGATGTTTGATGCTTATCATTTTTATGTACTGATTTATTTTATGTGTATATGTTCTTGTTTATCTTTTCTGCCTATTTTTAAACTGAGTTGTTTTCTTTCTTATTATTGAGTTTTATGAGTTCTTTGCATAGTGAGGTTACAAGTCCTTTATCAGATACAGAGTCTGTGAATATTTTCTCCCAGCTCATGTCTTGTCTTTTCATTCTCTTGTTCTACTTTTTAAGAAGGTCTCTCTAAATTTGCAAAATAATTCTACAATTTTGCCAAATGGTTCCAGTTGAAATAAATTAAAAATAAAACAAAAAACTCTACCAAACTCTTCAATCCTTCAACCAGAGTCCTGAGCTTATCCACACAAACTGATATTAAGCTTACAAATGTGTGACCACCAGCACCCACTCCAAGTCACCAGAGTATCCACAAGGATGAGTCCACGGGCTGCAGCTGTACAAATAAGTGGGAAGTTGGATCATTGCTAAGAAGGGTGGCCATCAGGATCATTCCTATTCTCTGCAGCTAAGGGTGTTGTACTCCATGCTCTCAGTTATTCTCAGTCTTCTAGGAAGGTCTGGCTCCCTTCTTGTTCACTGTGCATTCACATATGGTATGGAACTGGCTGGATTATCTTAAGACATTCCTTTTTTTTTTATTGTTGTGCTGATGGGGGTAAATTGTGGCATTTACAAAAGTTCTTACAAGGGACAAATCAAGAAGGTGGATAGCTGATGGACCCTGGGACCTTGACTTGCACAATTTCAAACAAATACTCCAGATTTTCATGGCAGCAAGGATTGGGTAGTTCTGCTTTTTCTGCCAACAGAGAAACTGGCAACACATAGGAAGTATATAACATTCGTTGACTGACCCTTAAACTAACTTTTAAAAGCATGTAACAGCCTGGCACAGGGCCAGGCAGCTGTTGCTGGCCCGCCTGTCTGTTTACCATCTGGGAACAGTGGGGAGCAGGGTCCAATAGCCCTGGCAGATGTGCTGCTTTTTTTTCTTTTCTTTTTCTCTTTCTCTTAATTCCCTCTCACATGGGTTGGTAAAGCTAAACACAACACACAGAACCACAGAGACCTGCAAGCATCTGGGAGTACCTGGACTCACCATAATACATGCAGACACAGAACCTCTGATGGCTGTTGGCCTGTGCAGAGCTCTCTCTGCCTTTGTGTGTCCACAACCTCACCTTGCAGAGAACTACAGAATGAGAGGCGCAAGTATTTGAGAAGACCAGGACCTGCCTAATACAGTGGACACAAAACCTTTGTCTGCCACCTGCCCACGCTGCCATTTTCAACCAAGTGAATCTGCTAACTCAATAGCCACTCAACAGCATAAGAGCACAGTGTATCTTAGAAGCATGGGGAAAAGAAGGTTAGCAAATTCTACCACCCACAAGACCAACAACTCAACAGAGCATTTAGTGAGAAATGAAGAAAATAAATATCCAGTTTCTGACCCCAACAGAATGATGGAAATTATTACCAATGAGCCAAATGACTCTTAAAGAGGAAATTGTGAGTTAGATAATTTAGATAGTCATGGAGAAGCTATAAGACATGGCTAAACAGAAAGTACAAGATGAATTCAAACAATGTCAAGACACCACAAATATAAAACTTGAGAAGACACAGAAACAACTAAATGAACTCAGAGAGGACTTCAACAATACCACAGTGAAACAAAGAAGACTATAAAAAAAGATATATGAAGTAAAGAGGACAACAAAGATATGAAAGAGGAATTTAACAAAGATGTGGAAAATCTCAGAAAAAAGAATCAAACAGAAACAATGGAAATAAAAGTTTCCTGAAATCAAATTAAAAAAAAAATACAGGGGAAAGCCACTCCAGGAGACAAGAAGTGGAAGACAGAATTTGAGGGCTTTAAGACAAAATAGATATTAAACATAAAATAGAAGAACCCTTAGACAAAAGACTCAAAAACTGCAATAGGAACACGAAAGAACTCAGTGACTCCATCAAAACACCAAACCTGCAAATCATGGGCATTGAAGAAAGAGAAGAGGTGCAAGCCAAGGGGTTTTGTAATATATTCAACAAAATAATAGCAGAAAAAAAAATCTCAAATCTTGAGAAAGAGTTGTCCATTCAGGACACCAAACAGGCTTGACCAAAAGAGAACCTCTCCACAGCATATTATCATTAAAACAACAAGCACAGAGAACAGAGAAAGAATACTGAAGGCAGTAAGAGAGAGAGAAAAAATAACATATAAAAGTAAACCCATCAAAAATAACAGCACACTTCTCAACAGAAACCTTAAAAGAAGGGCATGAAGTGAGGTATTTCAAGCACTGAAAGAAAACAGTTTCAGCCCTAGGATCCTCTATCCAACAAAACTATCTTTCAAAATTGATGGAGCAATAAAAATCTTCCATGATAAACAGAAGCTAAAACAATAAATGACCACCAAGCCATCATTACAGAAGATTCTGAAAGAAATCCTACACACAGAAGACAAAACCAAACAAAACCATGAAAGGAAGGGAAGTATTAAATCACAGGAGAAGAAGTACTCAGTAAGTAGCATTGAATCAGCTGCAGACACTCAAATCCTTAAACAACAAAAACAACGAAATGACAGGAATCACTACATACCTATCAATACTAACAATGAATGCTAACAGACTCAACTCCTTCATCAAAAGACACCATTTGGCAAACTGGATTAAAAAGGAAGATCTGACAATCTGTTATTTACAAGAGAACCATCTTACTGAGAAATAAAAACTTGCTTATGGTGAAAGGCTTGAAGAAGATTTAACAAGCCAGTGGACCCCGAGAACAGGCAGGAGGCTCAATACTTATATCAGACAAAATAGACTTCAAACTTACATTGATCAAATGAGATAAAGAAGGACACTTTATACTAATAAAGGAAATATACATCAAAAGGAAATAACAATTATCAACCTATATGCACCCAATGTCAGTGCACCCAATTTCATCAAACATACACTAAAGGACTTAAAAGCACATATAGACTCCAACACAGTGGTAGTGGGAGACTTTAATACCCCTCTATCACCAGTATCACCAGATCATCCAAACAAAAAATCAACAAAGAAATCCTAGAACTAAATGACACCATAGATCAAGTGGACCTAGCTGATGTCTATAGAATATTTCATCTGACAACAGCACAATATACATTCTTCTCAGCAGCCCATGGAACTTTCTCCAAAATAGATCATATCTTATGATATGATCACATAAGATTTGTGATATGTCACAAAGCAAGCCTCAGCAAATATAAGAAAATAAAATAAACCCCCTGTATTCTATCTGATCACAATGCAACAAAACTAGAACGCAACAACAAAAACAACAGAAGAAAATACACAAGGAATTAGATGCTGAATAACACATTGCTCAGTGATCAGTGAGTCATAGAAGAAATAAGAGAGGAAATCAAATGGTTGCTGGAAGTTAATGAAAATGAAAACACCATCTACCAGAACCTATAGGACACAGCAAAGGTAGTCCTAAGAGGAAAGTTTATAGCCATGACTACATATATTAAAAGAACAGAAAGATCTCAAATAAATGATCTAATGCTACATCTCAAATGCCTAGAAAAACAAGAACAAGCAAAATACAAAACAAGTAGGAGAGACATAATAAAAATAAGGGCCCAAATTAATGAACTAGAGACCAAAAAACCATATAAAGGATCAATGAAATGAAAAGCTGGTTATTCAAAAAAAAAAAAAAAAAACAAGATTGATAAACCCCTTGAAAAGCTAACTAAAATGAGGAGGGAAAAGGCCCAAATTAGTAAAATTATAAATGAAAAAGGGGAAATGACAACAAACACCAAGGAAATCCAGGGAATCATCAGAGACTACTTTGAGAACCTATATTCATAAATTGGAAAATCTAGAAGAAATGGACAAATTTCTAGATCCATATGACCATCAAAAACATAACCAAGAGGGTATTAATCACCTAAATAGATCTATACCACACAATTTAATTGAAGCAATAATAGTCTCCCTAAAAAGATAAGTCCGGGACCTGATGGATTCTCCACTGAATTCTACCAGACCTTTAAAGAAGAACTAATACCAATGCTCCTTAAACTTTTCCACAAAATAGAAAGGGAAGGAACACTGCCTAACTCATTCTATGAAGCCAGTATTACACTCATCCCAAAACTGGACAAGGACACATCCAAAAAGGAGAACTACAGGACAATCTCCTTAATGAACATGGATGCAAAAATCCTCAATAAAATAATGGCAAACCAAATCCAACAACATATCAGAAAGATCGTTCACAATGACCAAGTAGGCTTCATCCCAGGGATGCAGGGCTGGTACAATGCAAAAAAAAAAAAAAAAAGCCTTTGATAAAATTCAACACCATTTCATAATAAAAGCTCTGATGAAACTAGGAATAGAAGGAATGAGGAATGTACCTCACCATAATAAGGACTATCTATGACAAACCTATAGCCAACATCACATTTACTGGGGAAAAATTGAAGCCATTTTTCTTAAAGTCAGGAACAAGTCAAGGGTGAGCACTTTTTCTACTCCTATTCAAAATATCTTGAAATTTCCAGCCAGAACAATAAAATAGGAAGAAGAAATAAAATGAGTACAGATAGGTAAAGAAGAAGTCAAACTATCCCTATTCATAGGTGACATGATCTTATACCTACAAGATTTGAAAAACTCCACCAAATACTCTTACACACTATAAACAGCTCAGCAAAGTAGCAGGATACAAAAATCAACTTACAAAAATCAGTAGCTACACCAAGAATGAACAGATTGAGAAAGAATATAGGAAAATAACTCCATTTACAATAGCCTCAAAACAATCAAATATCTAGGAATAACCTTAACAAAGGATGTAAATGACTCTACAAGGAAAATTACAAACTACTGAAGACAGAAACTGAAGAAAATTACAGAAGATGGAAAGATCTCCCATGCTCATGGATTGGCAGAATCAGCATAGTAAAAATGGCTATACTACCAAAAGCAATCTACATGTTTAATGCAATTCCCATCAAAATCCCAATGACATTCATCACAGAGATTGAAAAATCTACACTAAATTTCATTTGGAAACACAAAAGACCACAAATAGCCAAGGCAATACTGAGCAAAAAGAGCCATAGCAATAAAAATAGCATGGTACTAACACAAAAACAGACATGAAGACCAGTGGAACAAAACAGCAGACCTGGATATGAATCCGCACAGCTAAGCTCAACTTATTTTTGACAACAGCACCCAAAATTTACAATGGAGAAAAGAAAGCCTCTTCAACAAATGCTGCTGGGAAAAGTGGTTATCTGGCTGCAGAAAACTGAAACTAGATTCATGCCTATCACCCTGTACTAGCATCAACTCAAAGTGGATTAAGAACGTTAAGCTAGTAAAGGAAACCTTGAAGCTAATATAGGAGGGAGCAGGGAATACACTAGAAGCAGCAGGCATAGGCAAGGACTTCCTCAGTAGAACACAAGTGGCTCAGCAACTTTGAGAAAGGATTGACAAATGGGACTACATGAAATTAAATGGCTTCTGTACAACAAAAGAAATGGTCTCTAAATTGAAGAAAACACCCACAGAATGGAAGAAAATCTTTGCTAGCTACACATCAGACAAGGGATTGATAACCAAAATATATAGGGAGCTCAAAAAAACTAAGCTCCCCCAAAATCGTTGACCCAATAAAGAAATGGGCAACTAAAGTAAACAGAACTTTTTCAAGGGACAAAGTCCAAATGGCCAAAAAACACATGAAAAAATGATCACCATCCCTGGCCATAAAGGAAATGCAAATCAAAAGCACACTAAGGCTCCACTTCACCCCTGTTAGAATAGCCATCATCAAGAGCACCACCACCAACAAATGTTAGCAAGGATGTAGGAAAAAGGAACCCTCATACATTGCTGGTGGGAATGTAAGCTAGTGCAACCACGGTGGAAAACAATATGGAGGCTTCTTAAAATACTAGAAGTAGATCTGCCATATGATCCAGCAATGCCACTCCTAGGAATGTACCTAAAGGAATGTGAGTCAGGTAACAACAAAGGCACCTGCACACCCATGTTTATTGCAGCACTATTCACAATAGCTAAGCTATGGAAACAGCCAAGATGCTGGATGAATGGATTAAGAAAATGTGGTATTTATACACAATGGAATACTACTCGGCCATGAAGAAGAATGAAATGTTATCATTTGCAGGTAAATGGATGGAATTGGAGAACATCATTCTGAGCAAGGTTAGCCAGGCCCAGAAGACCAAAAATCGTATGTTCTCCCTCATATGCAGACTTTAGATCAAGGGCAAACACAACAAGGGGATTGGACTTTGATCACATGATGAGGCAAGAGCACACAAGGGAGGTTGAGGATAGGCAAGAAACCCCCACCCCAGAAAAAAAACAAGATAGCATTTGATGTCCTCAATGCAAAGGAACTAATGCAGAAACTTTAAAGCAACAGAGGCCAATAGGAAAAGGGAACCATGTACTAGAGAAAAAGTTAGTTCAAGAAGAATTAACCTAGAAGGTAACACACATGCACAGGAAATTAATGTGAGTCAACTCCCTGTATAGCTATCCTTATCTCAACTAGCAAAAACCCTTGTTCCTTCCTATTATTGCCTATACTCTCTCTTCAACAAAATTAGAGATAAAGACAAAAGAGTTTCTGCCTGGTAGCGAGGGGGCGGGGGAGACAGAGGGGGACGGGGAAAGGGAGGGGGCGGGGGAGGGGGGGAGAAATGACCAAAACATTGTATGCACATATGAATAAAAGAAATTTTTTAAAAAACAAAGAAAATGTGGTATTTATACACAATGGAATTTTATTCAGCCACAAAGAAGAATGAAATTTTGTCATTTGCAGATAAATGGGTGGAATTGGAGAACATCATTTTAAGTGAAGTTAGCCAGGCTCAGAAGGCCAAAAGCTGCATGTTCTCCCTCATATGCAGATTGTAGACCTAAAACAAATGCAGCAATTTTATGGATCACAGGTCACACTAAGAGGACGCTGTGCAAGGGAGTGATTGGGCGAAGGAAGGAAACCAAAAACTGGAATGAGTTTGATGTATTCACTATACAGGAATGAATATAGAAATTTTAAACTGGCCAGGGTCAGTCCAAACTGGCAGACTAGGGTTGAGTGAAGAGAACTGGAAGAGGTGAATCAATTGGGGCTGTAATGCACACATGCCTGGGAACAACACAAGGAAACTCTCTGTGTAGTTACCTTTATCTCAAACTAGCAAAAACGTCATGTTTCTCATTTTATCTTTTATGTTTTTCTTTCTACAAAATCAGAGAACAGGAAGGCAGAACAGGTTCTGGCTGGGTTGGGGGTGGGGTTGCACCGGTGGGAGCGGGAAGGTGGAGGGGAAAGGGGTAGGGGGGTGAATAAGGTGCAAACATTGTATACACATGTATGTAAATGCAAAAATATCTGTGGAAACTGTTCCAGGAATCAGGGGAAGGGGGTGGGGGATGGGGGAGAGCAGTGGGGGGGGGTGAATTCAAGTAGGAATATATTTGATACATTGTAAGAACCTTTGTAAATGCTAGTGTACCCACACCCAACACAATAATAAGAAAAACGTTCTTACAATATATCAAATACATCCTACTTGAACTCACCCTCTCTGCTGCTCTCCTTCATTCCCCCTATCCCCTTCCTGGAACAGTTCAGCAGATACCATTTTTCCATTTACATACATGTGTACACAGCATTTGCACCATATTCACCCTCCTTCTATTTCCCCACCTTCTCCCCTGGCCCACTGGTACCAACCACCCCTAGGCAGAACCTGTTCTGTCCTCCTGTTCTCCAATTTTGCATAAGAAAAAAAAAAGAAGAAAAAAATAACATTTTTGCTTGTTTAAGATAGCTGCACAGGGAGTTTCCTTTTGGCACTTCCATGTACATATGTATTATAGCCTGATTAATTCATGTCCTCTGTTTTTCTTCTTTCTATCTTAGTCCCTTTTGTATGGTGGTTTCAACCAGTTTAAAAATTCTATATTCATTCTCGTATAGGAAGTACATCAACCATGTTCACCTTCTTAACTTTTACCCTTCCCCCACCTCATATGTGACCTCCCCTTATTGGGAACTAGTTTTTGGTAGAATCAAGATAGTGAAAATGGTTATATTACCAAAATCAATCTACATGTTCAATGCAATCCTCATCAAAGTTCCAGTGATATTAATCACAGAGATTGAAAAATCAACACTAAAGTTCATTTGGAAGCACAAAAGACCTCGAATAGCCAAGGCAATATTGCACAAAAAGAGCAATGCTGGAGATATCACAATACCTGACTTCAAACTATATTACAAAGCCATAGCAATAAAAACATCATGGTACTGGCACAAAAACAGATATGAAGACCAGTGGAACAGAATAGAGGACCCGGATATGAATCCATACAGCTACAGGTAACTGATCTTCAACAAAGGATCCCAAAACACACCGGAGAGAAAAGACAGTCTCTTCAAGAAATGTTGCTGGAAGAACTGGATATCTGCACATAGAAGACTGAAAATAGATCCATGTCTGTCACCCTATATAAATGTCAACTCAAAGTGGATTTAGGATCTTAATGTGAGACCTGAAACTTTGAGGCTAGTACAGAAAAGAGTAGGGAATATAATGGAATTAATAGGCATAGGCAAGGACTTCCTAAATAGAACTCGAGTGGCTCAGTAACTAAGGAATTCCTTTTTGTGTTTTGACTCCCACTCACCCTCTTGCATTATTCAAACTAGGCTAGGTTATGCTGCAATAATAACCCAAAAGTCTCAGAAGTTCTAAACTTGTATGTCACACTTCATATCCATCAAGGGTGTCCCCAGCAATGAAGACTGATGGAAGGTGGACCATCAGGAACATTGGTGGTTGCTATGGCAAATAAAACAGGAATATGGGGACGGATCATTTGGTCCTAAAGTTTTCAGTCCAGAACTGACATAGATTGATTGATTTATCAGTACTGGGATTTGAACTCAGGGCCTCATGCTTGCTAGGTAAGTATTCTGTCATTTGAGCTATCCCCCAGCTCTTTTTTGCTTTACTTACTTTTCTGATAGATTCTCAGATTTTTGTTCAGGGCCAGCCTTGGGCTCTATCCTTCTACTTAAACCTCTCAAGTAGCTGGTATTACAGGCATACCCCACCACACCTGCTTGTTGGTTAAGATAGGATCTTGCTAACTTTTTACCATCTGATCTTTAACCTCCATCATCCCAATCTACACCTCCTGAGTAGCTATGTTTCATACTTCCAACCAGGATCTACCAGCTTTCATGACAGAGAAAGTAAAGGGCAACCTAGTCCAATTCTTGCATAGAATAGTTCACATAAGAAACTAGCCATTACCACCCACAAAGAGAGCAGAAAGGGCATCATGAAACTATGATTTAAATATATGCAAAAAACATTATTTTTTTCTACTTTCCTGTCCCAAACTGGGAGGTGTGGTGGGGGGCAGTCTGGGCAGTGTTTGTGATAGAATGTGAGGTATGGAACCACACACTACTGTTACTCTAATTCTAGACTGTGCTGGGTGGGGGACAGGGAAAACTCACTGGAGTGACTATGAGGTTGAAAATGGGCAAGACAAACTCTGAACCTGAATAAGACTGGGTTCCTAAGCAAAAGGAGCAAAGTCATGGAATTGAAATGAGAAAGGTCAAGAGAACTTACTCTATAGTAAGAAACATGAGTGTTGATAACACACATCCACAAGTAGAAAACTCTTCCCTATTTATACCTCAGTAAGTTGAGACTCTGTGATCAAAGCAGCTTCATATAATAATAACTCACATTGGTATAGTGACTTCTAGTGTAAAAAGTGCTTTTATATCCTTTTTCTCTACTGATCTTCTTAGCCACCTGAGAGGTGTATGGAACAAATACTATCACCTACTTTTTACATGAGGAAACTAAGGTTTCAAGAGGTGAACAGACTTGTCCAAAGCTACCTGGTCAGCATGTAGCTTAACCACCCCCAGTGTCCAGGTGGTCTTATTTGCTTTCTGTTCCCCTGATTAACATAATTCATTAAGAAAGCAGCTTGACTGTTGAACATTAGGGGAGCCTGGTGACAGAGAATGAGTAAATAATGGACAGGAGGTGGTTAATTTGATAAAAGTGTGATATATGCAGAGCTGAAGTACCAAGGCGAAACCCCCTTGAACTATCAATATACACTTAATTTTTAAAAATGAAGGGCAGGAGGGAAAAATAAATCTTTACCTGGGGTGATTAGCAGTAGGAAGGGGAAATGAGGGTATATATGGTGGAAGTATTTTGTATCCATATATGAAAATAGAATAAAACCTGTTGAAATTGTGCTAAGAAGAGGGGAGGGGGGAAGAAGGAGGACAACGGAGAGGGTAAATCCAACTAAAATATATTGTAAGCCCCTATGTAAATATCACAGTGTACCCCCTGTACAACTATTATATGCTAAAAAAATCATGAAAAGAAAGCAGCTTGAGAATTTGGATAATTCACTGATGAAGAGGAAACATGGATTCAAAGGAACTTTTGCAAATAGGCAGAGAATGAAATAAAAATGAAAGTTTGTCTTGCAGTGGGTTCTTAGGTCTTAATGCAGCAGATCTCCCGGGTATGAATCCACTAAAATCTAGACCTTGGGAATTAGAATGTGGCTTAGCATTCTCCTTTTTACCCACCGCCCCTCCTCAGTCCAATGGATGAGAGCTGTTGACATTAATGCTTTGCCTTCTACAGCTCTTTCTTAGCTCTCACTCGGACCAGGACACAAAACCATAACACTGAAAAGTAACTATTTAATCCTCACAACCATTCAGGATTCATGTTGGATTCATGAGCCAACAGGGTCAGCTTCTAGACTGCTGCTTCTGTTCTTGTCCTGCTTTCCTGTTGTCTGGCTGTTGTAAGACCTTTGAATTTAGCAAAAGGTGTTGCTCTCTCCTGTCTGGAAAAAAAAAAACCCAAACATATGCCAGAGTCAGGCAACATAACTGAGCTTAGATAAGCTTGTTTTATAATCCAACAAAAAGCATCAAAAGATTGCTTTTAAAGGATGCTATTTACATAATGATCTAGCTCTCAATAATTTATTAATCTACTAATGTGTCTGTTTTCACAGTTTTGTTCTCAGAGGCAGTAGCCAAGTTTTCTCTTAGAGCATGTCTAATGTGAGGATGTCCAGATCAGAGTTATTAGTGGGTTGGTGATTTTTCACATGAGTGAGACTTTGTGCCAAAGGTGGAGGAAGATACAAGGCAAGAAGAGGAAAAGCAGCTCATTCAGGCAGGGTCTTGCCTCATCTTTCTTCTAGATATCCACTTAGCAAAAGATTTTCCTCCTCATCCCAGCCTAACTTCAGAATCTTGGCCCTTTATGCCTGTGCTACTGCTTAGCCTCATAACTTTAGATGTCCCCTTATAGACATCTTGATGCTGTGGCCCATCTTTCTGGACTATTTAGAGAACCCTTTCTAGGTGTCTCAATAAAAGGAATTGAATAGGGGGATCTCTTGCAAAGGGAACAGCTGAGAATATTCAGGGAAAGTGAGCCAGCCTAGAATTTAATGGGTGTGAGAAGGTACAATTGTTGACAGGACTGGAGGGACCAAGAGAGGGAGTAGTGTTAATCACAGTCTAGGAGTCATGGATGCCTGGAAGAAGCTGGAATCTTGGAGGAGGAGCTGACCCAGGGACCCTGTGATTTTACTATCAGGTGAAAGTTGGGATCTTAGAGACATAGCTAGCCAATAGGAGCTGAGGCTGAAGGAGTGATTATTCAGAGGGAGCAAGAAGCATGGAGAAAGTAGGGATCCAGCAGGGGCTGGGAACATGCAAGAGATACAGCCACTGACAGAAAGCTGCCTGAAGGGGCAAGAAAGGAGCATAAATATCCTGGCTGCTCCTTTCTTCTTGCTTCCATTTTTTTCAACATTACCTCCCATTGGCTGAACCTAGCTAGAATCAGTTCACAAAGGAGACTGGGAATTGTAGTTTTCAGCATTCACTTCCCATGATATGAATCAGAATAGACAAAGTGTAGAAGTAAATCTGAGAGCAACCAGGTAAGTGATCAGCACAGACACTAAAGGGAAATCACTTCTAAGTGACATCACAATTATTACAACTTACAGAGAGGCCACAAATCTGGAAACAGAATCTCACATGGTTCATTGATATTACAGTGTAATGCAGACATGTTTGATGGCATTAAGTATGTTCAATATATTGTCCTTCTTTAGTAGTATGTAACTCACATCACCTGGGAATTGGTACAATAACTGTGTACAAATGGATTTCCACTGACCCCTGCACAGGCATCTGCCATCTTTCATTTCCTGTGATTTGTGACTTTGCTTTTTATTGCATAAATTCATTGCACCTTTAACATTCACCAAAAAGCTGTGCTCAATCTGTTAAAAATTTGTTTCCATAAACTTATTTAATCAGCTATTATTGGACATTAAATTCTCTCCAATTTATCCCAGAGAGAAAACCTAGCAGAAACTGCAGCAAGTAAACTTCCATTTTCACATACCCACGTTCATGACTAGTCACTGAGGGCCTAATAGTCGACCTGAGTTGAAGAAATAAATCAGACAGAGATATGCTATGTGCTACAATTCATTTCAGAATGTTAGCCTGTAGTGTGGATATCTAAAAATGCCACCAGCTGGCATTTATGAAATCAAGCAACATGATAAGCATTCCTGGAGGATCAAAATTTGAATACAAAGGAAGATTTGACATTTATTCCTTTCTAGTTCAGAGAGAAAAGTTCAAGGAGAAGGGAGTAATCAAGATATTAAGTCAAAAATTCCTTTTCCTTCTTTGGTGGGACTGGGGTTTGAACTCGGGGCTTTGAGCTTACAAAGCAGGCACTCCACTGTTTGAGCCACATTTCCAGTTATATTTTACTCTGGTTATTTTGGAGATGGAGTCTTGTGAACTATTTGCCCAGGCTGGTCTTGAACCACTATCCTCCTGATATCAGCCTCCCAAGTAGCCAGTGTCACAGGCATAAGCTACCAGCACCTGGCTAAATTCTACTTCTTTTTTGTTTTGCTTTCTCCCCCACCCTCCCTGCCTCAATTCTACTTCTTATGCATATATTTTCCCAATCTAGTTTGTCCTGCTTCTTCCCATAAACACTGCTTTATTTCAAACCCACATCTATGCACAACCTCACCCCCTACAGTAGCTCCCTTATTGGGCTCCCACTATGACATGTTTGTTTATTCAATAAATCTCCCAGTCTTCATTTCCATGTGGTAGCTAGCATGATGGGACCAAAATAATGTAACTATTTGCTTAAAACCTATAGAGGTCCTATAGGTTTTATTAACTAAAGTCCATTAAGACTTCCCAAAAGAAGTTCTTTAGCAAGAAATATGAGACCCTCCATAATCTGACTGCAACCTTACTTTATAGCCCCTCTTCTATAATTTTCCTATTTTCAAGGCTTCTTATAATTCTAAATTACAGAACCTTGTTCCAGTTGGTTCAGTGTGGTACAGCAACAAAAAATTAGATATCTGTTTCAGTCTTTAGTGCCTTTTGTCAAATATTTCTGGTTCAACCTTCCCAGTGCAAACGGACTATGCTTCCCTTTGTGTTGGTTGGGTAGGGCTGTGTCACCTGTCCTGAGGACTAGTTTCTAGATTTCATTGCTGGTGCAGGACCTCTGGAGCTCTTTCCCTTGCTACAAGTTTGACAATGTTCTTTGTGGCAGTTACTCTATAAGCCTCTTTTTCAAAGTTAGAAGGCTTGCAACAAAGTCCCAAAGTGACAAGCAGCATGAGTGAGATATGAACCTTTCTTCCAAAATCTGCAAATTTCTTAGATTTGGTAGTAGTTTCTTTCCCCCATAGTTTAAGTATGATTGACAAATAAGATGTTTATGTATCTAGGATATACAACTCAATGTTCTGATATATTTCTGCATTGTGGAATTTTTACTACAATCAAGTTAATTAACATATGCATCACTTTATATAATTGCCGTGTATGTGTGTGTGTGCGTGTGTATGTATATAATGAGAGCACACGATTTCAGGTGCACAAGACATTACTGTTAACTATAGTCACTGCTCTGCATTAGCACTCCAGGTCTTATTCATCTTGTAAGTGAAGTGTTGTACCTTTGAACAATATCTCCACTTCTCATAACCTCTGGTTGCCACCCTTCTACTCTCTATTACCATGAATTGAGCCTTGTTTTAGATTTCACATGTAAGCAAAATCATGAAGTTTTTGTCTTTCTGGGTCAGGCTTACTTCATTTAGTGTAATGTCTTTCAGGTCCATCCATGTTACTGAAATGGCAGGATTTCCTTCTTTTTAAAAGCTAAGTTATATTCATATGTTAGCCTATCTATATGTATATGTATTTATCTTTCTATTTATCTAGATCACATCTTCTTTATTGATTCATCTGACAACATACACTTATTTTGAATAGTGCTGCTGTGAATACTGAAATGTAATTTTCACTTCAAAATTCTGTTTTCTTTAGCTATATACCTAGAAGCTGGACTGCTGGATAACATGGTTGTTTTATGTTTAGTTTTCAGAGGAACTTACATACTGTTTTCCGTAATGGCTGTACTAATTTATACTCCTGCCAACAGTGTGCAAGAGTTCCCTTTCGGAAGAAAGAGAGGAGAATCCAAGATGGCAACCGGGACACAGCCACAGACCTCCTGACCTCCGTGATCCAGGGACTTTGCTGAGAGGCTGGAGAGATGCTCGACTGAGGTAAAGCACCAGGGAGAGCTGAAACATCAGCATTCTGAACCCCTAGCTCATGGAAGCCTTCTCCATGCTACCATACACTAAAAGAATAGCAGGTGCTGCATGCCAGGCTCCATTCCATAGGCCCCAGAGCCACTGCTCTGCACACCATGGGATCTAATCCTCCAGCCCTGCTCCTTAGCCCTGCCAGAGCCGTGCTACCCCAAACTCCCACCTCTCAGACCTGCACGATCTCCACTCTGCTGGGCCATGCCTCCAAGACCTGCCATGCCAGCGATCCAGACACATACAATCTCCATTCCACTGGACCATGCCCCCCAGGCCTGCACAGGCCTGCACAATATCCACTATGCAAGCCTGTGCCCCTAAGGCCTGCTACACTAGGGATCCACACATGCATGATCTCTGCTCTGCTGGCTCTGCCCCCAGGTCTGCACAGGCCTTCACTGATATCCACTCTGTCAGGCCACGCTCCCTCAGGCCTGCACAGGCCTGCAAGATCTCTGCCAGGACTGTGCCCCTAAAGCCTGCCAAGCTGGCAATACACAGACACGCAGGATCTCCACTCTGCAGGCCCATCCCCTTCAGGCATGCCAGGCCCACACTCCAAAGGCCTGCTAGTTCACCTCGAAAGGCCTCCACCTGTAGGCCCATGGGACCACACCCACCTGCCACCCACCACAGGAGGGCTCCCAACCTTCCTAAGAGACACACACAGACAGGTCTGGATGCTAGAGGTATGGCATCACAACAACTAGGGCTGCAATTCTACTGTTCCAGAACTGGTAAATTTTTCTTTTTCTCTTCTTTAAGGGATTTGCTGCCTGGTTTGCTATTTGATCACCCACCATCTCTCCCATTTTTTTCTCTTTTCCTTCCTTCTCTCTTCTCTCTTCCTTTTATCTTTCCATCTCTTTCTCTTTTTTATCCTTCTCTCTTGGTTTTGTTAGTATTAATATTGTTACCCAGCTAATACTAAATTATACATACTCCAGGGATAGAAATGGTACCTAGTGGAAATATGAGAAGAAGAAAAAGGGAGAGAAACCATTCTCTCCCTAAAAATAAAGTGGTACAGGATTTAGAGCAAAATGAAGAAAATGGATACCCAGATCCAGACTCCAACAAAACAAAGATAAACTATACCAAGGAACCCAACAAAGCCCACAAGAACACCCTGAAAGAATAAATCCTACAAGTAATCAATGAGAATTTCATAGAGATGTTACTAGACATGGTCAACCAAAATCTACAGGAGGCACTCAAGAAGTTCCAAGACAACAAAAACAAAGAACATGAGAAAACCCATAAACAAATAAATTAAATCATAGAAGACCCCAAACTGAAACTGAGACCACAATGAACAGAGAGATAAATGAATTAAGGGCAAAAATTGACAATATTAAAGAGGAAGTAACCCACTATATGGAAAACCTCAGAAAAAAGAATGAAACAGAAATACAAAACAAAATGGAAGGCCATTCCAGCAGAATAGAAAAACAGAAGACAGAATCTCAGAACTTGAAGATGAAATGGCAATTAAAGGGAAAACTGAAGAACTATTAGTTAAACAACTCAAGACCTGTGAAAAGAAAATGCAAGAACTCACTGACTCCATCAAAAGACCAAACCTGAGAATCATGGGCATTGAAGAAGGAGAAGAGGTGCAAGCAAAAGGAATACATAATATATTCAACAAAATAATAACAGAAAATTTCCCAGATCTAGAGAAAAATATGCCCATTCAGGTACAGGAAGCCTCCAGAACATCAAACAGACCTGACCAAACTAGAACTACCCTATAACATATTATCATTAAAACAACAAGTACAGAAACTAGAGAAAGAATATTGAAGGCTGTAAGAGAGAAAAGACAAATAACATACAAAGGTAAACCCATCAAAATCACAGCAGACTTCTCAACAGAAAGAGTAAAAGCAAGAAGAGCATGGAGTGAGGACTTCCAAGCATTGAATGAAAATAACTTCAATCCTAGGATACTCTACCCAGCAAAACTATCATTCAAAATAGATGGAACAATAAAAGTCTTCCATGATAAGCAGAAACTAAAACAATATATGACCACCAAGCCACCACTCCAAAAGTTTCTGCAAGGAATGCTGCACACAGAAAATGAAAGCAAACAAAACCATGAAAGGGCAGGCAATACCAAACCACAAGAGAAGAAAAAGCAAGAAAGTAAAGAATAACATTGATTCAGCTACACATATCAAACTCTTAACAAAGACAACTACATGACAGGGATCATCACGTACTTATCAATACTAACACTGAATGTTAATGGACTAAATTCCCCTATCAAAAGATGCTGACTGGCAAACTGGATTAAAAAGGAAGATCCAACAATCTGCTGCCTACAGGAGACCCACCTCATCGACAGAAATAAACACTGGCTGAGAGTGAAAGGCTGGAAGAATATTTACCAAGCCAATGGTCCCCGAAAACAGGTAGGAGTAGAAATACTTATCTCAGACAAAGTAGACTTCAAACCTACTTTGATCAAATGAGATAAAGAAGGACACTCCATACTAATAAAAGGGGAAATACACCAAAAGAAATAACAATTATCAACCTATATGTACCCAATTTCATCAATCATACTCTGAAGGACCTAAAAACATATATAAACTCCAACACAGTGGTAGTGGGAGACCTTAATGCCCCCCTATCACCAATAGATAGGTTATCCAAACAAAAAATCAATAAAGAAATCCTAGATCTAAATCACACCATAGATTAAATGGACCTAGCTGATGTCTACAGAATATTTCATCCAACTTCTGCACAATGTACATTCTTCTCAGCAGCCCATGGAACCTTCTTCAAAATTGATCATATCTTAGGGCACAAAGCAATCCTCAGCAAATATAAAAAAATAGAAATATCCCATGCATTCTATCTGACCACAATGCATTAAAACTAGAAATCAACAACAAAAACAGCAGTAAAAAACACGGAAACAATTGGAAGCTGAACAACACATTGTTCAATGACAAATGGGTCATCGATGAAATAAAAAAGGAAATTAAAAGATTCCCGGAAATCAATGAAAATGAAAACACGACCTACCAGAACTTACAGGACATGGCAAAGGCAGTCCTGAGAGGAAAGTTTCTAGCCATCAGTGCATATATTAAAAGGACAGAAAGATCTCAAATCAATGACCTAACACTGCAGCTCAAACTCCTAGAAAAACAAGGACAAGCAAATCCCAAAACAAGCAGAAGGAAAGAAATAGTTATGATAAGGGCTGAAATCAATGAAATAGAAACAAAAAAAAAAAACCATTCAAAGAATCAATGAAACAAAAAGTTGGTTCTTTGAAAAAATAAATAAGATTGACAGACCCCTGGCAAACATGACTAAAATGAGGAGAGAAAAAACCCAAATCAGTAAAATCAGAAATGCAAAAGGAGAGATAACAACAAACACCACGGAAATCCAGAAAATCATCAAAGACTACTTTGAGAGCCTATATTCTAATAAATTTGAAAATCTCAAAGAAATGGACAGATTTCTAAAAACTTAGAACCACCCAAAATGAACCAAGAGGATATTAATCACCTGAATAGATCTATAACACAAAAAGAAATTAAAGTGCCATCAAGAGCCTCCCAAAAAAGAAAACACCAGGACCTGATGGATTAACTGCTGAATTCTATCAGACCTTTAAAGAAGAACTAACCAACTCTCCTTAAACTGTTCCATGAAATAGAAAGGGAAGGAACACTGCATAACTCATTTTATGAAGACAATATTACTCTCATCCCAAAACCAGACAAAGACACCTCCAAAAAGGAGAACTACAGGCCAATTTCCTTAATGAATACTGACACAAAAATACTCAATAAAATAATGGCACACTGAGTCCAACAACACATCAGAAAGATCATTCACCATGACCAAGTCGGCTTCATCCCAGGGATGCAGGGGTGGTTCAACATACGCAAATCTATAAATGTAATACAGCACATCAATAGAAGCAAAGACAAAAACCACTTGATCATCTTAATAGATACAGAAAAAGCCTTCAACAAGATCCAACACTTCATGATTAAAGCTCTAAGAAAACTAGGAATAGAAGGAGTGTACTTCAACATTGTAAAGGCTATATATGACAAACCTACAGCCAACATCATACTTAACGGTGAAAAACTGAAACCATTTCCCCTAAAATCAGGAATGAGACAAAGGTGCCCACTATCCCCACTCCTATTCAACATAGTACTGGAATTTCTAGCTAGAGCAATTAGGCAAGAAGAAGAAGAAATAAAAGGGATATAAATAGGTAAAGAAACTGTCAAAATATCCTTATTTGCAGACGATATGATCCTATACTTTAAAGACCCAAAAAACTCTATCCAAAAACTCTTGGACACCATAAACAACTACAGTAAGGTGGTAGGATACAAAATCAACATACAAATATCATTAACTTTTCTATACTCCAACAACAAACAAACTGAGAAGGAATATATGGAAACAATTCCAGTCACAATAGCCTCAAAAAAATCAAATACCTAGAAGTTAATTTAACAAAGGATGTGAATGACCTCTACAAACAGAATTACAAACACCTGAAGAAAGAGATTGAGGAAGACTACAGAAGATGGAAAGCCCTCCCGAGATCATGAGTCAGTAGAATCAACATAGTAAAAATGGCTATACTACCGAAAGCAATCTACATGTTTAATACAACTCCCATCAAAATCTCCAATGACTTTCATCACAGAGATACCCTAAAGTTCATTTGGAAATACAAGAGACTACGAATAGCCAAGGCAATACTCAGCAAAAAGAGCAATGCTGGAGGTATCACAATACCTGACTTCAAACATATTACAAAGCAGTAGCAATAAAAACAGCATGGTACTGGCACAAAAACAGACATGAAGACCAGTGGAACAGAATAGAGGACCTGGATATGAATCCACACAACTATATCCACTTCATTTTTTGACAAAGGTGCCAAAAATATACAATGGAGAAAAGACAGCCTCTTCAACAAATGTTGCTGGGAAAAGTGGTTACCCATCTGCAAGAAACTGAAACTAGATCCATGTCTATTACCTTGTACTAGTATCAACTCAAAATAGATCAAGGACCTAAATATGAGACCTGAAACTCTGAAGTTAATACAGGAAGGAACAGGAAACACTCTGGAACTAATAGGTATAAGAAAAGACTTCCTCAATAGTACTACCCCAGCAGCCCAGCAATTAAGAGAAAGGATAGACAAATGGGACTGCATAAAATTAAAAAGCTTCTGCACAACAAAAGAAATGGTCTCTAAACTGAAGAGACCACCCACAGAGTGGGAGAAAATATTTGCCAGCTACACATCAGACAAAGGACTGATAACCAGAATATACAGGGAACTTAAGAGACTAAACTCTCCTAAAATCAATGAACCAATTAAGAAATGGGCAACTAAACTAAATAGAACTTTCTCAAAAGACGTAATTCAAATGGCAAAAAAGGACATGAATAAATGCTCGCTATCCCTGGCCATAAAGGAAATGCAAATCAAAACCACACTAAGGTTCCACCTCACCCCTGTTAGAATAGCCATCATCCAAAACACCACCACCAACATGTGTTAGCGAGGATGTGGGGAAAAAGGAACCCTACTTCACTGCTGGTGGGAATGCAAGCTGGTACAACCACTCTGGAAGAAAATTTGGAGACTTAAAAAACTAAACATAGACCTGCCATATGGTACAGCAATCCCACTTCTAGGGATATACTCAAAGGCATGCAATACAGGTTACTCCAGAGGCAGCTGCACACTCATGTTTATTGCAGCACTATTCACAATAGCCAAGTTATGGAAACAACCAAGATGCCCCACTATTGATGAATGAATCAAGAAAATGTGGTATTTATACACAATGGAATTTTACTCAGCCATGAAGAAGAATGATATCTTATCATTTGCAAGTAAATGGATGGAACTAAAGAACATCATTCTGAGCGAGGTTAGCCAGGCTCAGAAGGCCAAAAATCGTATGTTCTCCCTCATATGCAGACTTTAGATCTAGGGCAAATGCAGCAATGTTGTTGGACTTGGATCACATGACAAGGGGAGAGCACATACGGGAGACATAGGAATAGGTAGAAAACCCAAAACATGAAAGCGTTTGATGTCCCCACTCCAGAGGAACTAATACAGAAACCTTAAAGTGACAGAGGTTATCATGAGCAGGGGATCAGGAACCAATGTAAAGATCAGTTGGAGTTGAATCAACATGGGTGGTGACACATGGGTACATGAAAGCAATAATAGGAATCTCTCTGTATAACTATCCTTAACTAGCAAAAATGCTTTGTCTTCCTTATGTTTATGTCATTTCTTCAACAAAATTAGTGATAAGGGCAGAACAGGACCTGCCTGGAACTGAGGCGGGGAGGGGAGGAAGGGTGGGAGAGGTGAGCAGGGGGGAGAAATGACCCAAACAATGTATGCACATGTGAATAAATAAAAAAAAAAAGAGTTCCCTTTGTTCCACATCTTCACTGATAATTGCTTCATTTTTGACTTTGGTAAGAGCCATCTTAGCAATTGTGGTTTTGATTTGCATTTATCTTATAATTAGTAATACTGAGCATTTTTTCATATACCTGTTGGTTATTTGTATGGCTTCTTTGGGAAAATGTCTATCGTCATTATTGTTATTGTCAGCTGTTACAGTATATGAGTGTCCTTTTCACATACATGATTTACAACTCTTTTCTCCTATTTCATTGGTTGACTTTTCATTTTATTGATTCTTTCCTTTGCTATGCAGAAACTTTTTAGTTTGATGTAGTCTATCTTGTTTATTTTTGTTACCTGTACTTTAGTTACCAGTTTTCAATGACATTTTTCACAGAAATAGAAAAGTCCTAAAATTCACTTGAAACCAAAAAAATAAAAAAACAAAACTCCAGTAGCTAATGCAGTTTTGAGCAAGAACAACAAAGCTGGAGTGCTTTCTGATTTCAAATTATATTACAAAGACATAATAATCAAAACAGTATGGGACTAGCATAAAAATAGACATCTAGACCAATGAAACAGAAAAAGACAGCTCATGTGTATATGGTTAACTAATTTTCTACAAAGTCCTAATAGGGTTGCGGGAAAAACTGAATATCCCCATGCAAAAAAGAGAAGCTGTACCCCTCTTTTATACCACACACAAAAATCAATTAAATGGATTAAAGACTTAAAAATAAGACCTGAAGTCATAAAAATCCTAAAAGAAAACAGAAGAAATCTCCTTGATATTGGTGGGAGTTTTTATTATAGTATGGGGATTGGTAAACTTTTTCTATAAAGAAAGGCTGAGAGGTGTCAAATCCTCCTCCTCCTCATTTATGACTCCTAAATTTGTATAAACAACTCTTAGTTCAGGGTGTACAGAAATGAGCCCTAGGCTGGATCATCCCAAGGGTCATAGTTTACCATCTTCTGCTATAGTTTAGCCTGGTGTATTTTGACTAAAACAACATCACAAGTCTTAAAACAAAGTACAGGTGGTTTCTTTATCACATCTTTTTTTGTGAGTATGTTCTGGTCTTGTTTATCTCTGCTCCAGCTTCATCTGCTTTCTTGCCCTGGGAATGGGCTAATATAGTCACCACAGGTGGCTCAGTGTGGCTGCCTTTGTCTCAAAAGTTTACCTTAAGAATCTCTGGTCTGTTAGTTCAAATTCTCCAGAGACAGTCTGCTTATTTATGTAACAACCAGTGTATTGGGTGAGGAATCCATTCTTGATCCAATCAGCCATAGTTGAGAAGATAGCAGGTGCAAGTGTTACCACATGGTCTCTAGAGAGAACATGTTCAGGGATGGTTTGAAGACTTTTTAATAGAGTAATATTTGCATGTACCTTTTCTACTCCCCTCGCCTTGTACATGATGTGTATATTTCTTTTCCCCGCTCTTCATCTGGTAATCTTCAGTTTGCATTTCAGGATTCGGCCTAAACATCATCTTCTCAGTAAGACCTTCTGTTAATCACTAACACCAGCTCATGTCCACCAGTAAACTCACTAGGCAAAGCCCATGCTTCTCTTTTGTAGTTCCACAGTATCTTACATAAACATATTAAATTTATATAATGCAATGATTACGTGTGTATCTCTCTTTAAAGGGGCTCAACTTAAGAGACCATGTCACATTTACTACCACGATAGCTGTTCTTGCTGCTGGAATGCCACCTCCTCAGTCTTTGAGGGACACTGTCTATCATAATTTCTGTCATCCCATACTCAGATTTGGTTTTAGCATTTATATCTGATGGCATTAGTGATATCAATTACTATGAAATTTATGATCCAATGAATTTTCATTTTCTTTACAAATAATCTTATTTTTTTTACGAATTCATTTTTAGAAGTAAGAAGTGGCAAAATCTATATAGACAACCATATATAAAACCCAGCCCCTCAACCAAATAAAATTCTAGCCTGAAGGGCATAAGAATTAGATAACTGCTACTCACAGCTGAAATTCACAGGATGGCTTTTTCACTGCTCCAGTGCAGTGAACAGTACAGGCTTGGTAGCAAGTTGAGATACAGCTTCAGTTTACCAAAACTCCACCAGCTGGCTTAACTTTAATAAAACATTAAGCTACTAAATATGTCATGCCTCTTTGGTTCCAGAATCAAATGTGTGTTCTGATTGCTTACAGTTTCTGGGATGCAGACAAAAAGCAATATGTGTAAAAATATTTATTTTGAATTACTTTTTGCCAATGCTTGGATCCCATAATGTTATTTTTTAAACACTTACGAGCCTTTTTCAGCCATTTAAAAGTAGGATCATTGAAAATTTGAAAAAGCCCGTTTGTCACCTTGGAATCTCTTTTGGTCATTTCAGTGAGAGAATGACCAATTGCTGGTTGCTGGTAGAAAAGCACATCATTTTCTCAACTCTGAGGCAGACATTAGCATGTTCTGTTGGAGTTCTTTCTGCTACTGCTTGAGAAGGGGATCTGTAGGATAGTTAGCAGTAGAGTAGTGGCTGGAAGGCAGGGAGTGATGAAGAGGGAATGCCATGGGCTTTGTAGTGGGAGAGTAAATGGGTAAAAGAGAAAAGCCAGTGTTTTGAGAAAAAGGCAGAGGGAAGAGGTCCCTAGAGACAGAATAGAAGTTAGAGGAAAAATAAGCCATATATTCATAGACATTGACAGTTCACTTATACGCTGGACTCTTACTGAGTGCTGTTGGACATCAGGGTCAGCCGGAAGTGTTATGTGTTGGTCCCAAGAACAAGCAACATCCAAATTCTGCCTTGGGCCAGCCATCCACTTTCCATATGATGTCATCAAGAAACACAGATGCCTAGTAACAGTAACCATTGACTGGGTGACAAGATATTACTAAACATCAAGGAGAAAGTCTCATAATTTAGAATGACCTAACTGAAGCTTATTTTCTCCAGAGCCAGTTGGGCAAAATCCACCACAGATAAAGCAAGTTGTGAAGATCTGTCCCCCTCCTTCCAGAGTGTTCAAAGTTAAGACTCTGGTCCAATAATGCTGAGATAATGGATATCCAATGTCTACCAGCAATGAGCAATGGCGCTAGACCATGTTGACCTTAGCCCCCTACCAAAGCTATGCCATAGGAAGAAAGATAGATCTATAGAGGGACAGAGAGATACCAGGCCCTGCTGGAACAGCCCTAGGCTAATACCATCCCTTTGGGGAGCAAGAAAGAGAAGGGAAAGGTCATACCCACATAAACATGACCTTTTACTCTCTGAGAGTCCTACTTCCCAAACTGACTTCCCAAAGGCAGTTGGCCAAGAGAATTGTGGTAGCCATATTGATATAAGCACTGTTATCTTGGACCAGCCTTATCTGTCTTACCAGATTGCTAAAGGGGCCTCTCTTTCTACTGGAGGAAAAAGGGGGAGAGAGAACATTTCAGGTTGCTTTCATATTATCTGCTAGAGCCTGCTAAAAAAAGACAATAGACATCCTGCTTCTAGACTACCAAAGAGTCAGCATTTTCCACAGTGTGTGGTGACTCAGTTGTTGAAGTGTTTGCAAATGTGCTAGGGTGGTCAGTGCTGCCATCTCTTTAGGGCCTAAAATGACTGTCGCTTCTCTTCTCAAGGTGGCCCTCTCACATGACTTCTTTCTTCTGAACTCTGGTTTCCTTTTCTGCATCTTGCTTCCTCAGGCCTCAAGACTTTAACCACTCCACTCTTACCCAGGGGTACACACTATTTGAGTCTCCTCACATCTGTCCACACCTTTTAAAGAGCCCTTTCGTTGAAGCCTCCTTGGATTATCCTAATTTAAATGCATCATCCATCTGTTTCTTCCTGGGACCCTGATATTCTTACTAATGTTTCTGGAGAGACTTTTTTAGTTAATATTTCTCATTAATATCCATATTAATTGTTAAGAGCATGTAATATATAGAATACCAATCCTTTGTTTTGTTAAAGATTTTTGGTTTTTGTGATTTGTGACCCAAAATGTGGTTCATTTTTACAAATAAACCAGAATGCTTAAAAATCAGTAGTATTCTTTATGTGAGAGGCAGGGTTCTACATAGATTCATTATGTTAAACTTTTTAAAAATGAGACTCACTGAGCAACAGTGACTCATACCTGTCATCCCAGCTATGGGCGGATTATGGTTCCAGTATAGCCCAGATTAAAAAGTTAGCAAGATCCCATCTCAACAAACAAACAAAAAACCCACAAAAACCAAAAAACTGGGTGTGGTGGCACATGACTGTCATCCCAGATATGTCAGGAAGCCTACAATAAGAGGATCATGGTCCAAGCAACCCTGGGCAAAAAAGCAAGATCCTATCTCTAAAATAACTAGTGCAAAAAGGACTAGAGTTGTGGTTCAAGCAGTAGAGTGCCTACCAAACAAGTACAAAGCCCCGAATTCAAGTACCAGCACCAGAGGAAATAAAACTAATCAACATTCATTCATAAGTGATATCTTTGAAAATACCCAAATTTATAGTGTTCCTACAGCATAAAATTTCTCCCATAAAATGCAGTAATGTGCATTGAAAAATATAAGCTAATCATACCCCATCCCTTGTCCCTAAAAAGAGAGATATTATTAGCTCTTATTAGCAGAAAATTAAACCAATGGATAGGTGGGTGCTGAATAGTTTGTAAAATTCACTTACAGGGTCAGTGACTGGCATACCTAGGTTAGACTCTCAGAACTTCAGACTTCAGGAAAAGCCCACATAGGTCCATGTCATAGACCTTTGCAACACTCACGAGTCATCAGACATGCAAGTACCTACTTCATGAATACCAAGTGACCTGTGTCCTATGAATCTAGTTGCTTGTACCTCTGGTCTCGGCATATAATAGCTGTTACACAGGCACAGTCACAGCTACCCAGGGTCAGGTAGTACTGGTGTGAATGCCCATGTGTGGATTTTCCACTTGATGAAAGTGTCTTCTGTGTGTTTGGGGGCTGGTGGTGCACGGTCCAAGTATACATTGCTGCAGCAAGCCTGCAAGTACAGGACAAGTGTGACTGTACAAACCAGAGGGAGAGGAGGAAGGTGATCAATTTACAGATTCTTACATTTCTACCTTTGTTTTTAGTCTTAGCATTTGAAGAATGTGTCCATAAGACTAGTGTCTAATGAAAGAATCAAGATACACTACACTTTTAATCATGTTTAAATTTTTCATATATTTTTAAACATTTTGTTGGCTTGGTTTACTAGTGACCAAAATTCTCTTTATGATTGTGCTTGTCTATTTCTGTCAAGAACCTCTTTCCTTCATCAATTTACCTGTCATGCATCCCATTTCCTGATCTTGGTTTTCCAAGGTGACAGTTATTGTTTCAGTTAATTTACCCTAAAACATTATTGATTAAAAATAAATTAATATGTTGTCTGAATCCACAGACTATATCTAGAAATCCTCTCCATTTACCAATAGGTTCAGTTTTTTAAAAATTCTATCCATAAGTCAAAGAAACCACTAATGACTCTTGTGGCCATATTTAATGTACTTTTGGTCTGGTATGTAAGTTTGCTCATATTTATAGTAGTCTACATCAATGAGGGTTCCAATGTTGAGAGTGCATAATTAGAGGCTCTTCTGTATTAACTCAAATCACATATCTGCTCCATCATGAAGAAGGGACCAAAAGCATATTGTGAATCCTGGTAGACATGTGCCATTCAGATCTCCTTTGTAGAAAGCTACAGATGTGTAGTTATCTGATAGCCTCCAGCTGTTATCTCCTTCTAGGAAGCCCTGGCTGTTGAGCCAAGATTCCTCTCTTACTGAGATAGAACTGGTCAATAACTGAGCAACCCAGTAGTTCAAGGGCCTAACCCTTTCTGCCCAATGCAGGACTCCTCTGAAGGGCAGTCTGTGCTCTGTAGGCCCTAGTGAGCCACCAGATATGTGCACCACCATAAAACTCTCCCTCCCACTTCTGCTTCTTCCCTATTTCTCTCACAAATCTTACTTAACAATAATTCAGTCTCAACATATAGTTTCCCCAAGGATCCAACTGACACCAGACTTAACCAAAAATGTCCATTCCAATAGAACTCTCTTTATTTCCTCTCCATACTGCTTCTGTCATCCTTCTATAAGGATTAAAGATTTTGTTTCAACATAAGAATCAGTTTTTAGTTCAACCTATGAAATAATGTTCCCAATGGATTCATCAATAGGGTCAAGAAACCATTGGTTCCTAGTTCTCCTTGGCTCTCACTGGGTCTTGTGGTGTTCTACATGACTAAACTCAAGGGCATTGAGACGCAAGTGGTGTATCACAAATGCCATTGCTCTCTTACAAGGTACTACAAGGAAATGATTCATTGAGTCCAGCCAACGATGCCAATTTTCATCCATAAGAAAAGAGACCATGCAAGGAAATACAGTGTTTTAATCAGTTTTGCTTACAAATAGAAAATGTCTGAGAGTTGTACTCCAACTCTACCTTCATTATTCTTAAAGTTGTTATGAATATAAAAAGAAGGTTAGTAATATGTACTGAGGGAGGGAGGGAATAGCAAGGTGAAGTGAGGTAAATTCCAAGGCACGAGACATCTAGATTGCTAAGGTGACTGGAAAAAGAAATGACAATAAAAATAGCAAAATCTGTCCTTAAATTACCTGCATCATTCATAGAAATGACATCGTGTGGCCATAACGCATAGAAAAATTGTCTCACCATCCATTTCATATGAATTTATAGACCTGGAATTCTGAGATTGCTCTAGTGCAATATCCCAACATAATCATAGATACACCTTGAATACACAGGGAGGCACATGTTATAAGATGAAGACGAGTGATAGACCAGGTAGTGCTGATGTATTGGTGGGCTACATCTAATTCTTAAAAGGCCACATGGGGTTTCAAAAAAGTGGACCAATTGTGTTGTTCACCATAACCTTTTCCTTTTCTAATGCCCAATGAAGCTGATTTAGATCCATTTTCTTTAAGTTATTTCAGTCTCTATGTTAAACTAGTAACAGCTTGGCTGTGATTCTTCCTGATTGGGAAGAATGTGAGCAGGGGAGGGAGTCTAGAGTGATGCTAAGTTGTTATTAGTAACAGAAAGTAAGGAAATCAATAAGCAAGGATTCACTTACTTTTGGGTCTCTATTAAAGTGATCATAGTCTCTGAGTGACTTAGAGCTGGTCTCCTTCTCCTCTCTCTCCATATGTCCTGGAGATAATTCCAGATGCTCAGGTGGAGAAGTGCCTGGGAGGGGTGAGCAGGTCATCATGCTGTCATTAATCACTTGCAGACAGCTGGTTTCTAGAGCTCTCTCAGTCCTGCCCTAGCATGATCTATAGCATCTCATGGCAACAAGGTGTGTGAAGGCTCAGCTCCTCTTTGGGCATTTTTCTTCTCAAATGTCAGCCTCAGAGAAGCATCCTGGGGAGGAAAAAATACATCTCTTACTCTTGCTTTAAAACAAATGTGTCCTTTGTGCATGCATTTTTTTGTGCGGATAGAAAAGTAGCAAAGAGTAGAGTCCCCAGAGCTGGGAGATGTCCTGAGAGAGGATGCCCTGCACATGCATTTTTAAAAGAAGATTATGGACTTACAACTATTTTTACTTTGGGCAATCTACTTAATGAGGTAGGGAACACATAAAATGGAGTTAGTGTATATTTTTATGTTTGTCTCAAAGGATTGTTTTGCAAGCTCTCAAAGTCGATAGTACTATTACTAGTCACACCTTATACACCAGCATTTGCCCAAATGTGTTCTGTGGAACACAAGTTCCTTGAGATTTATTGAAGAAACAGTTTGGTCTTGGGAAGTGCTTCTCACTAAACCTTGTCTGAAGAGATTCACATTATAACATCTGAGGAGTCCTGTAATTAATAAGCCTATTTAACCTAGGTGATCTGGTATTTCCTGAACTTATTTGATTATAGAATCCTTGTGGTATGTGTGCCAAAGTTATTGATATGCCCAATGCAGAGTACTTATGGTAGGCACGTGCTGAGGACTTACAGTACAATGGGAAGAGGTTGTGTATGGAACACTTGTCGTTTACTAGAGGTGTGACATTGGACAAGTCTATTATCCTTTCTGTACCTCAGATTCCTCATCTGAATCATGGCAATTATAACACACTGGGGTTTCTGTGAGGCTCAAATGAGTTCAAAAGTATTTGCTAGAATGCCTGGCATTCTATTAGTAAGCATTCTAGGCTTCCTGTTATTGTTGTGGCTTTCTGTACTTGTCTTCAAAAAACAACTTGGGTCTAATAATAAAAATAAATAAGATGTGAGTCTGAAGGTATGGCTCCATGGGGAAAATGCCTGTCTAACAAGCATGAGGTACTGAGTTCAAACCCCAGTACAGTCAAAAGCAAATATCCACCAAATATAGTAGTTTCGCCATGTGCTGCTAGTGGCTCATGGCTGTAATCCTAGTCACTTGGGAGGCAGAGATCAGGAGGATTTTGTGGTGCAAACCCAGCCTGGGTAAATAGTTTGCAGGACCCTACCATGAAAATACCCAACACATAAAAGAACTGGCAGAGTGGCTCAAGTGGTAGATCACCTGCCTAGCAATCATGAGG
Organism: Castor canadensis; assembly: GCF_047511655.1. Classification (NCBI taxonomy): domain Eukaryota; kingdom Metazoa; phylum Chordata; class Mammalia; order Rodentia; family Castoridae; genus Castor; species Castor canadensis. Next base: position 124,960,997 of record NC_133395.1, on the reverse strand, counting down.
AACTGAGTTCAAATCGCAGTACCACCAAAAACAAAAAAAGAGGTAAATATAATGATAGAGAAAATGATGAGTATAATATCATGACAATAACAGTATGTCTGACAAATTTTCTCATAAATTCATGCTTAGTCTTTTTTTTTTTTTTTAATTTTTTATCGTTTCACTTTAGTTTTCATGTATTACAGTGGAAATGATTTAGATATTCCCCGCTAAAGTTAATGTACAGCAGGTGAGGAAAGGTATTGAAGGTAAACAGAAAACACTTTTTTTTTTTTTTTTTTTGATGGTGGTACTGGGGTTTGAGGTTTGAACTCTGGGTCTCGCACTTGCTCAGCAGGTACTATCACTTGAGTCATTCCACCAGTCCCAGAAACCACTTTTAAAGGGCACATGAGACAGTAAAATCAATTGCAGACAACAGCAGAAATAGAAATTATTGTCATAGAGCTAAGAATGATGTATCAAAAACATTTGGCTGTCATTGTCTTTTTTTCTTTTGGTAATGCTGGGGTTTTTTTTTCGAGATAGGGTTTTATGAACTATTTATCCCAGCTGGCTTCAAACCTGGATCCTCCTGATCTCTGCCTCCTGAGTAGCTAGGATCACAGGTGAGAGGGTCTTACAGACCTTGAGCTCATCATGCTTTCTTCCACTGTTAGTCCCTCTTATATTGTTGTTCAGTTCTTAGATACAGATGCATAAACTTTTCCTGCTTCTAGTGCTCTGTGTCCTTTTTCAGATTCATAATTACTCCACTTCTGTTCCTAGAGATGGTTTATAGTTCGTTCACATTCTAGGTTTCAGAGTCACACTGTACCCTAATTTATTCAATTTTGCCTCATTCTTCTTGAATGATTATCATGCTTAGTCTTAATCAGTTTTACCTGGTTGGCATTACTGTTGTGATATCTGTATTGCATATTAGGGAAGAAGGCTAAGAAATTGGTGTGTCGCACAGGAAATTAATGTGAGTCAACTCCCTATATAGCTATCCTTATCTCAACCAGCAAAAACACTTGTTCCTTCCTATTATTGCTTATACTCTCTCTTCAACAAAATTAGAGATAAGAGCAAAATAGTTTCTGCTGGGTATTGAAGGGGTGGGGGGGAGAAGGAGGGGGCGGAGTGGGTGGTAAGGGAGGGGGTGGGGGTAGGGGGGGAGAAATGACCCAAGCCTTGTATGCACATATGAATAATAAAACAATAAAAAAATATAAATAAATATGTATCTTTCAAACTAAAAAAAAAAAAAGAAAAAAAGAAATTGGTGTGTGATTCATGAGTGGATAGCAAAAAAGATAGCCAGAAAGAAAACATGAATTTTTTTGACATCAGATTTTGTGCCTTTTCCGTTACAAATTAAAATGTGAAAACTACCCGTTTTTAATAGCTGAAAAGATTTCCCTTCCCCAGACATAAAACTGCAACCCCAGGAATTAAATACAGAAGTAGAAATAAAAGACATTAATGTGGATGAAGTATAAGAAAAGTGAGTAAGGTAAGGACCTTCTGAGTTAGAAAGCTCTGGGCGAACATTGTGGAAGAATGCAGAACATATACACGGATATAAATACATTCACCAAGCTATAAAATGAACAATCAGTACACATAATGTGACCAAGGATCACTGTGCTCATCTCCCATGCAAGAGAAAAGTCTGGGTGTTGAAACACTGAGTTTCTATGACAGTTTGAGACTTCATGGCAGCAATGAAAGTGACTATTTGAATTCTGGATTTAGGATAAAAAGAACTGATTGGTTCTTATTTTAGCATCATTTATGAACTCTATGCAGAACCTGAAATTCAGAAAAGTCATGCTTCCAGGACTTAACGTTACCTAGAAAATGCAAACTTTGGTGCCTCAACCCTGCAGCTTCTTAGACTAGTATGGTGCTAGCATTGTTAACTCATCTTTGGATCTCTAATTATTGTTGGAATTACTTGATGATCTTTGGAGCATCTTTTAGGAGGTGGTTTTACAAATGTGGTACTAAACTTACATATACATTTATGGAAAGTGGAAATAGAGGACAGAGGAGGGCCATAATCCTGACAATTTGCCTCTGGAAATCCTTATAACCAAGACAGTCTAATTGTGGGTTAGATTTATGGTCAAAAAAAGTTAACAAAATCAACCTGGGCAGAAAGAAAGGGGGAAAGATTTCCTCTCTCACATCAGAGTCATCTAGTGAAGGAATACCAGATTGGTCCAATTTGATAAATGGAGTCACATAAACCTTTCCTTTAAGTCACTTATTCTAGGTTTTAGTGTCCCCCCAAAAAAGTTTGTCTTACCTTATGAACCACTTTACTCTTTTTGATTAGAGAAGCTGGATCTGTTTCTCTTTTTGCTTTGCCTGCTTAGACCTAATCACAGAACCAAATCATAGTCATGAGTGCACGTATCTGACACCTGAAGCAGATCTCCCTCCCTGTGCCACATGAATGATTACAGTAATTTCTGTATGTATACAGTTGCTTGCTTTTTGTCTGTAGAAATAGAAATGAGCAAAATGAAGGAAGAAACTTTAGAGAAAGCTGTTTAGCAAGGAACAATGGAAAATAGAATTCTCTTCTTTAGTAGTTTATGAACCAAAGTCCCCTCCTCTGAACACTTTCTTGAAGGAGACTCTGACTACAATTATTATACTTAGAGTTAGACATTGTGAGAGAACTGAAAATTATGTTCAAGTGGAGGACAAGAAAGGATGGGAAAGAGTAACCTAATCAATACCTGTGTCTTTTGCTAAAGATCCAAATACAACAGTAATCAAGATTAAGATAAAGCATTTAGTAAAGCAGAGAAAGCCTGCTTCTTCCATATTCTGAGTATAGCCAGAAAGACAGAGTTGAAATTGAGGAGAAAGTCACATACAGTACACAAGATCATGCAGAGGTTCCTCTCCTAATTATAACTTTCTGAGACGTTTTTCCTGGCTCTCAGAGCTTTGCATTTCCATCCCTGGGACACTTGGGGAGACCATTTCAGAAGAGAAAGAGTATTTACAAATGATTTGGAAAGGAAGCCAGCATGGTCTCATTCTGTAAATGGGGACCCTCCCAAATCTTCCCTTCCAACAAAGCCAGTGTTTGATGATAAGTGACAGAAAGAATAAAAAGAGAAAATGAGCAATATAGCCAAAACATTCCCTCCTCAGACTTCTTTGCACATCTCCAAATGCCGATGATATTGCTAGTTTGTCATCATTGTTTTTATCTCACATCTCGGTTTGCAAACTTGCACCTTTCTGAAAACCAATAACTATTAATAAGCCTCAAAGAGCTATTAAGTGTGAATATGGAGGCAAGTGGAATTTCTGCTGAATGCATAAAGTGAATTGATTTGCACCTACAATTTACATTTAATTCTCCAGGTATACTTGACACTAATGTTGTGACTGAACTGCCATGATGATTAATTATGTAAACATTTTTTGCTGACTTTATAAGCAGCCAAGCTGATTGTTTGACTTGATTTTCCAAGCATGGTGCCTAATAGTGGCAGGGAGAACATGTCTTGGTTTCCCCAGCAATTTCATAGATTAGGTATCCCATAGTAGTCTTATCTTTAAACATTTGGAACAAGGTGTTTGCTAGCTTCCATGCTCCAGCTTACTGGATTGCAAAGGAAGAAGACCACTCAGTTCCTGGAATTTTGGAAACATTTGGGTTTGGGCAGGATTCCCCAGAATAAAATACGGATTATGCTTCTATAGTGTGTGGGAAGCGGATTATGAGAGGCCTAGGAGAATTTGACATAAGCACAGCTGTGCCCAATAATCAGCAGACGGAGTTTGGCAAGGTCCCAGTCGCAGATGCAGCACAGCTGCTTTTTTTAGATTGTTTACATTCAGAGAAGCAGGAACACAGGTTTCTCTTGTTACAATGTCAGGCCCCTCCCAGAGCACTGTTGCTCCACCTCCTTGTTTACCACTGGATAGAAAAGACTCCCTGAAGGAGGACCTGAGGCTTTTTGATGGGGGATTTTGATTGGCTGCCGCTGACACTGTTGCTGGCTGCTGTGTGTCCACCAGAGCAGCTTGCTGGACCAAGAACTTTTTAAGTGGGCTTTAGAAAAGCTAAGCAAAAGAGAACAAGTCTAAGGACCAAGACTTTAAGAGTTATGCTAATGCAGTTTTTAGACACAGCTGCTATTGTTTGGCTACAAGTCTGAGGGCAAAGACTTTAAGAGAGATTAGCTAAAGAAAGCTAAAGAAAACATGGGACGGCGTGAGTCTAAGGCAAGAGACTTTAAAGAACAGAAGACTTTAGAAGCAAGGGTTTAAAGAAAGGTCTTAATGAATGGAGAAGTAAAGTGAAAGAAAATAGTAGAAAAAAGAAGCAATGAGGCTGTTGTGCATCTCCAGCCGAGTGCTCAACACACCTGACCCCAACTTTCTGCGTGTCTGTCTGTCTATCCTTTTTCCATCTGCATCTCCCATCGCCCCCAGTTAGTTAGGCCAGTTAGGTTCGGTAGTAAGATGAGCGAGAAAAAGCTCGGTCCAATAGTGGGTATAGCTGTGCTCTGTAGACAAGAAAGGGCAAGTTGTCCTTTTTTTTTTTTTTTTTTTCTCATATTGGCTCTGAGTTTAGATTCTCAGAGGTTCTGTTTCTATCTTTGTAAAATAAGGCTTACTTATAGCATCTGCTTCACTCTATCGCATCACTGGGTATTTTAAAAATGCAACTTAGGGGCTCAGCTGGAGTCACAAAATCAGTCTCTAGACTGGGGCTTGATATAATTAATCACGGCTTAGGGGCACCTCTGTTCTCCCTGGGAATTAAGAGAAATCCTGAGGGAGGAAGTTTCCATGGCCCCAATAATACTAACTAGAAAGGCCTCTAGTCAACACATCATGGTCCCTACCACAGGATTCACTGTCCAAGCTGATGTGTGCATTCAAAGGGGACAGTTCACACCACTCTGCAGCAAGTCTGGTGTGGGAATTCCCTACCATGGTTCCAAATTCCCTAGGATCTGATGTTTTAGGCCTTCTTTACAGAAGTCTTGGTCTTAGAGGTGGGGGTGAGGTCCCACACTCTCTCAAAACCCACCATCACTCCTGTGTTGAAACCAACATTGTCCCAGCACCACCTACTTCCCAGAGCATCTACTCCTCAAAAAGCCTGTGTTTCTAGATTGGCCACTAATGGTTGTTTCCCCCTTAAAACACAAACTCAGGCTTAACGAGCTCCTAAAGCAACAAAGTCCATATTTAGCAGATAAAACCTTATGACTTTTGTGTGCTGCATCTAGAAAAATATCTCTCATTTTTTAAGTCTCACATTTTTGGAAAATATCTAATATTCCTGAGGTACTGATGATAGGTATTAATTCCAGGCATTGTTCTAGACATTTCATATACATTATCTAATTTAACCTTCACAAAAGAGCTAAGGACAACTGATAATTTCAGGGATGAAAGAATGAAGGCTTAAGGAAGAAGTTAGACTTCAGGTCTTCTAAGTTTCAAAGGTTACTTCATAATCAAGACACTGAACTTTTCTATGAAACTGAGAGACCTGTCAGCCATCTTTTCACTCAAATCTGCTAGTGGGTGACACAACTGATCCTCTAGGTCTAATTGCAAAGCTGATTGAGGCACTTTTCCTCAGTGCTGTCAACTATCAGTAAAGAAGCTCAAACCCAGCAGGCAGCGGTGCCCCGCTTTCTCTCTGCAGCCCTAATTTATTTTATTTACATATTTGTTTCTGAACTTGTCAACTTCTTTTCAGAGCATAACATGCATGCAGAAAAGTATTAAAATTTGAGCATGCGTCTTAATGAATTTTCACAAAGTAAATTCACTACATACCAGCACCAATAGGAAATAGAACATCTGAAATCCTAAAGCCACTCTGTGCCCGCTGTGTGCCATTCCTCTTGCATCATGAGACATTAGTCTTGTCTTTAGGCTTTTTTGATACTCAGTACAATGAACAATTCCTATTTTACACTTAATGTAGCTTTGTTAATGATTTATTGTGCTTAATGGAGTGCTATAGGCCAACCCCAACCTACCACCTGTTTGGAAATAAAGTTTCGTTGGAACACAGCTGCACCCATTTGTTTGTACATTGCCAGGGCTGCTTTCATGCTGCAACACCAGGGTCAAGGAGTCTGTGTGATGTGCAAAGCCAAAAATGTTTACTAAACGGCCCTTGTAAAGTTTTTTGTCCTCTGAGCTGGAGTATGAAGACAGAGTGTCCTTGAGGTGCTATTGTCTGATGAGGGAGACTGACATTAACAAGCAGCCATGAAGTAAGTACAAGCACAAGAAATGCTTGTAAGAAAAGCCCAGAGTGTCTCGTGGGAAACTAAGGAGCCACTTTGTGTTGTCATGTTTTTCAGAAAGCCCACCTGTGTTATCTTGGCATAACACAGGTTTTGTTTTACTCAGAACTGGAAGGGGCAGCTCCAGGGTGGGTGGGAGCTGAGCTGGTACAAAGACCACACTGGAGACCCTGTACAGAGTGGCTCCCTGAGCAATTACTGCCTGTAATTGTGCTTAATAATGGATGTCACCTTGCCTGTTTGCCTTTCAGCTAGAGGCCCAATAGGCTTCCTCTCTCCCTGGACCCAGTGACCTCCTCTGTGAGCAGCCTATGGCTGTGAATTCTGTGTCCCTGTGAACTCCAGTGCACATGTGATTCTGATAGAGGATGGAACGCAGCCTTGGGCTTAGATGGCAGGTGCAGGCTTCAAGGGAACACAGTAAGTTTATATTTAATATTGTTGGGAAAAGTTTTATTTCGTGTTCACCCCTGAGAAGTTTGCAGAGTATGAACATTTGGACTCCTCTGTGAAGGAGGAAACTTGTCATGTCTTCCCTGTCTGGCCAGGAACTGTGTGGCCAGAGATAGCATTTTTTCATGTTTTTTTGGCCAGTTGAATTTCTTCTTTTGAGAAAGTTCTGTTTAGTTCAGTTGCCCATTTCTTTATTGGTTCATTGATTTTGGCAGAGTTTAGTTTTTTGAGTTCCCTGTATGTTCTGGTTATCAGTCCCTTGTCTGATGTACAGCTGGCAAATATTTTCTCCCACTCTGTGGGTGGTCTCTTCAGTTTAGAGACCATTTCTTTTGTTGTGCAGAAGCTTTTTAATTTTATGAAGTCCCATTTGTCCATCCTTTCTCTTAGTTGCTGAGCTGCTGGGGTTCTATTGAGGAAGTCCTTGCCTATACCTATTACTTCTGGAGTATTCCCTGCTCTTTCCTGTACTAAGTTCAGAGTTTCAGGTCTGATATTTAGGTCCTTGATCTATTTTGAGTTGATACTAGTACTAGGTGACAAACATGGATCTAGTTTCAGTTTTTTGCAGGCAGATAACTGCTTTTCCAGGCAACATTTGTTGAAGAGGCTGACTTTTCTCCATCATATGTTTTTGGTGCCTTTGTCAAAAATAAGGTGGGCATAACTGTGTGGATTCATATCCCGGTCCTCTATTCTGCTCCACTGGTCTTCATGTCTGTTTCTGTGCCAGTACCATGCTGTTTTTATTGCTACTGCTTTGTAATATAGTTTGAAGTCAGGTACTGTGATATCTCCAGCATTGCATTTTTTGCTGAGTATTGCCTTGGCTATTCTCGGTCTCTTGTGTTTCCAAATGAATTTTAGGGTAGACTTTCAATCTCTGTGATGAATGTCATTGGGATTTTGATGGGAATTGCATTAAACATGTAGATTACTTTTGGAAGTATAGACATTTTTACTATGTTAATTCTACCAATCCATGAGCATGGGAGATCTCTCCACCTTCTGTAGTCTTCCTCGATCTCTTTCTTTAGGGTTTATAGTTCTCCTTGTAGAGGTAATTCACATCCTTTGTTAAGTTACTATAAGTTAAATTTCCCTATATTCTTTCTCAATTTGTTCGTTGTTGGTGTATAGAAAAGCTAATGATTTTTTGTAAGTTGATTTTGTATCGTTCCACCTTCCTGTAGCTGCTTATGGTGTCTAAGAGTTTTTGGGTAGAATTTTTTGGGTCTTTAAGATGTAGGATCATGTCATCTGCAATAGGGATATTTTGACAGTTTCTTTACCTATGTGTATTCCTTTTATTTCTTCTTCTTGCCTAATTCTTCTGGCTAGGATTTCCAGGACTAGGTTGAATAGGAATGGGGATGGTGGCAACCTTTTTCTTGTTCCTGATTTTAGGGGAAATGGTTTCAGTTTTTCTCCCTTGAGTATGATGTTGGCTGTAAGTTTGTCATATATAGCCTTTATAATATTGAGGTAAATTCCTTCTATTCCTAGTTTTCTTTGAACTTTTGTTATGAAGTGGTGTTGAATCTTATCAAAGGCTTTTTCTGCATCTATTGAAATGATCAAGTGGTTCTGGTTTTCTTTTGGCTATACAAACCCCAAAGCCCAGAAGTGATTGGCTACCAATATTTGCTGTTCTTTCAGGCCTGTACATTTTTGTTTCCTATAAAAAAGAGGTAAAACATACAGAGCTGATGCCCAATTACCAATGACTCTTCAGATAGAGAAAGAAACAGGGCAATCATTTGAGGATACTTGTATAATGGCAAAAGCTTGTTATTCTTGGCAGATCGGGGTTGTTGATTTTCATTTGGTCCTCCACAAATCATCTCTAATTACAAAAATACGTGCCTAGCAAAGGCTGAATACATAATGTAATCGTGGTCTAATCAGTGTGTACTTTCCTAAACACTCACCTAATGACTAAATAGTTTGGGGGTTTAGCTACTCCAAGAGCAAAATTGCTAGCTAGAGCTGAAATGTGGCATGTTTTGCATGCTCCAAGGAAACCATTTTAAATCAAGCAGATTTGAAAAATCATTACGTGGAGGGAGATTTTTCTGATCGCTAGGTCTGTGTGGGCCTCTCAAATGTCAGTTCTGAGAGGGAAGGGCTCTTTGGCATTTGATGCCTTTCTGCCAGGTTGTGTCTTTGACAGCTGTTCTGGGGTGTTTTTTCCCAGCCACTGGCCTGACTACTGTCATAAAGCCAATTAGAGTCTCAGGCAATTAATGTTATTTTCCTCAAGTGTTCCTGGAAATGCTTATATCATGTAGCACTTCAGCATGAAATCCGTGACCTTTGAAAATACATGCTCAAGAAAAGCAAATATGCTTGGCTATGCATGTGCTGTGTTTCATTAAATTATGATGAATTTGAAAATAAATTGTAGTTGCTGGGTGCAGAGGTATCTGTGGAGCTCTTTATATCTTAGAATTCCAAAGAATGAAGATACATGTCCATACCAAAAACCAGATAAACCATAAAAGGTGGCAGATATACTGAACAGCAATGCATTTTCATATGTCCAGCAAATTAACAGAATTTATGAATTGGAATCTATTTAGAATGGGGCTTCATAACTAATAGTTTATGCTTCTTTTATCACATTTTTAAAGAAGGATGTTAACAAGCTAGAAATGAAGAGAAAAGCTCTTCTTTCCAAAAACATTGTTGGAAGGGTAGGAGAGAATGGAGCTGTTTAATCTAGAAAAGAAAAGACTTGGAGTTAACATGGGGAGTTGTCCTCGAATAGGTAAAGTGAATTCTTCATGAGGAAGCTTGTTTGATTCCCTGTGTTATCCCAAGGGACTCCTTGGGACCCTTGGTTGAGAAGAGCACCAAGAGCATAGTAGGTACTTAATAAAACATTGTTGAATAAGTGAAAAAAAAAAGAATGAGACCAATAGTACAAGACATTTGATAAAAGATGCATATGCACTGAGTGGCTTCTGAGGTGAGTTCCCTATTGTCCGCATAAGCCAGGGCTACCATTTGGTGGCTTGGGGACTCTCATTTGAATAGGAATATAGACTATTTCTTATTTCCTTAAATTTTTATGTTTAAAAATAATTGAGATGATCTCTCCCTCTTTCTCTCATATGTACACACAGCTTTCATTCTGCATCTCAACAATTGCCTAAATCTGTGTGACTGGAGCATTTGCTTTTGATTTTCCTCAGAGCCCTCTTCTCCCTTTTGTTTTAGACTTACATTCCTTTCACTCCTTGTCTCGGATGGCAGCTGAGCCTGTCACCAGTGATTTAAGCAGATGTGGTACCCAGCCTGCTGTTGAGAGGTGGCTCCTATGCTAAGGAGATGCACCAGGTGAGCTCTTCAGCCCTTTGCCTGAGATGTCTAGATTCAATGATGAATAACCAGGTCTGTTTGCCACAGTAAAAAAATAAATAAATAAAATAACTGGTTCCTGGTTTCACCCAACTCATAAGCACATCCTTTCAAGCAACACTCACCCATCAGAAGGAGCCTGCTTCCATCACAAGATTCTCAGGCCTGGGTAGGTCCACATGGTACTCACCATCCTCAGAGTTCCATCTCACATCCCCCAAAGTGATTACTAAGGCTAAATCTTCACTTCCATTTTTCTCCTCTCCTTGCTGCAGCTGCACACACAGGTACATCTCTCTAAGATCCAATCAAGGGGTTGCAAAAGGGAGGGTGAGGAGATCCGATAGAAATGAGTTGTGTTACCAATTAGTGACCTCAGTGTCAAGAAGAGCAGTAACTGAGCAAGTTCACAGGGCTCTGGGATCAGGGGTTTGTTTGATATTAAATGTTGCTGTAGTTGTGCTAAATGCTAATCACTGCCTCATACTGGCTAATGGGTGAGGGGAAGTTTGGCTCAATTCCTTTTCAGCTATTCCAGGCTAGCTCCTAAGAGAGCTACAGAATTCTGGCTCCAGCTGTGTCCCTTCCTTGTTGCGCCTTTTATAGAACATGAATTATTCTTAAAGTTGGCTCCTGAAAATTTAGATAATGATTCACAGAAGAGCTAGAGAGGCAAGGACAGTAAAAAACAAAGCACCTGCTTAGGATTCAGGCCCAATCATTGACAACACACCTAATCAAATTGAATTGGTACTAAAATGCTGCATGTAAGTGCCTTCAATATCTTACAAATGCTGTATAACCATATCAGAAAAGGCCGAATTGTCATATTATTCATTGGAGAATGGGAGATAGTGAAATTTCTTGGGTGAGTCTAATCTACATTCACCTAGCAAATACTGACTAAATACCAGCAATCCTGCAAAGGTCATTTGCATGAATCTCTGGGGTTTGGTTCATCTGAGTTGAACCTCTGTGTTTTTTACCATCCCTCAGGTGCTACAAGCCAGAGGCAGGATGTTATCCTTGGGCCACACATGTGTTGGTCCCAGAGTCAGTGTCCAGTATGTCAGGCCATCAAGGCCGATGGTGAGCAGGACAGTGTTACTGAACTTCTGGAAAATATACCACTTGAGAGGCCAGCTGGGGAAATGCCTGCAATTGGAAAATAAAATAATAGCATATTTGATTTGCCACCAAAGACCTTAACTGGGAAAATTGCCACGCTGAAATTAGAGGACAGTTTGGTTAACTTGGATCTTTCAGCTCTGCTCAGTAACTGCCTATTGGTGGGCTGGGTCCCAGAATTCCAGTGTGTCCCCAAGGTATGTGTTTTACATATCCCACCCCATATACTGCACATCCGCAAGTGCACATCCCAAATAAGGCTTGGAGCCATAGCTATCTAATTAGCCTAAGTGCAAAGGTCTGGTCAGTGGTCATTGTGTGTTTTTTTCAGTGTGCCGGTAGGTGGCCATCAGAGTGGATGGCAAAGTAAATTAAATGTCATTTCCATTTAATTCAATTTTCTTTTTTACCATGCTGCCAGTTACTGACTTGGCCTCTTGGAAGCAAAGTTGTTTTTCTGTGGTTCACAAGAAACTTTCTGGACCAGAATATCTCATTCCTCCAACATTTGCTTCATTGATGCACTAAGAAGGGCTGTCCCTTGTCCACTCGGGGTAAACTAACTGTCTTCCCCTTCCCCCCACCAAACCATTCCCTCAGCTTCTCAGAGAACATTTTCTTTGATATGCAGCTTGTGGAAAACTGTTTATTTGAAACACCTGCAATTCTCTGTCCCTCACCCAACCTCTCCCATGCCAACGGATTGCTCTTTACAAATCTAAGTACCAGAAAGCTAAAGGCTCCAAAAGCAGTCTTCAGCCAATAACTGATAGGAAGCCAGTATAAAATACTCCAGCTTCTTCACCCTTCAATTGTGACGATGATCTGAAGCTTGCTCTACCCCGTCCTCTCATGGTTCCCCGGTGGAGTGAGCTCCAGTTGTCCACAGTGCTATCTGTTTTTATTTGAATTGTTCCTTTACTATCTCACTATATAATACCCCTCTTGGTGTTTACCCAAATAAACTATTTGCACAAGAATCTCCCTTTCAGCATCTGCTTGGGAGAATCCAAACTGAGTCAGTTCCCTATGTGGTAGAGAGGGTGTGCAAATCAGATTGTGAGATTGTGCCTCTAGGGCCTGCATGTGGACCCAGGACCTGCATTACCAGGGCAACTTCATTCTCCCAAGGAAGCATAGAGAAAGCAAAGAAAAGTGCAGAAAACTTGGTGGATGGACATTAAAAAGGAGAAAGTAGGCATTTGTTAATGTGGAAAGGTGGTCAACATCTGTATGGTTGGTTAATGTCTACTTCCCACAGAAATTTGTAAGTTCCAAAGAAGACAGAGGCCAAAATTATTTTTGTTCACTAATGTGATCCATGAAGTAGATACACAGTGATATTAAGAAGATCTCTTATAATAGTACTATCATTAATTGAATTATTTCTATTTGTTAAGAAGTTAATTTGTATATGAAACCCCCAGGATAGCATAGCTCCATTTGTTAATGGTGCCCTTTTAATGGGGTGCGGGGAGAGGTTTGGAGTTTATATATCATAAACTCCTTCCATTTTATTCTACATTTTAAGTGTACAATTAAATGATTTTTTAGTGTATCTACACCATCATGCTAATCCAGTTTTAAAACATTTCCATCACCCCCAAAATATTCATGGTTTTCATTTGCTGATAATCCTTTATTCCCATCCTCAGCCTCAAGTAACCATAAGCTACTTTATTTCTCTGTGGATTTGCCCTTTTTTGGACATTTCATATAAGTGAGATCATTCAACCATGTGATAGCTGTGCCTTACTTTTGTCACTTATGTTTCTGGAGGTTTATTCAAGTTGTAGCATGCATTAGTACTTTGTTCATTCCTCTTTATTGCTTAATTGGTTTTATTGTGTAAATATACTCAATGTTGTCTATCCTTTCATCAGCTGACTGACACCAAAACTGACTCCATGTTTTGGTAAATGATGTTGCTTTAACTAGTCATATACAAGTCTTTACCTAGGCATATAATTTCTTTTTTGTTTGGGTGATGGGTAGACACTTAAGAATGGACTTGCTGCATATGAATAAAAGAAAAAAAAAGAATGGACTTGCTGGATCATTAGGTAATTCTCTGTTTAGCCTTTTAAGACACTACTAAACTGTTTCCCAAAGTGGCTGTACTATGCTACATTTCAATGAGCAAGGTATGAAGAGTTTTTCCACAGCTCCTCCAGCACTCAATACTATCTCTTTCTGTGACTATTGGCATTCATGTGGTTGAACTAGTATCTCTTTATTGTTCACATTGACCCTGCCCCCTCCTGCCCAATGATTTTCAACATCTTTATGTGCATATTGGCTATTCAAATATCCTAGATCCTATTTGATAAAACGTCTGTTCGTATCTCTTGCCTATTTTAATTGGGCTGTTTGTCTTCTTTTAAATTGTAAGAGGTTTTTTTTTTTAATATATTCTGGATATATCTTTAGTCAGATAAATACTTTTGAAATGCTTTCTCTCATTCTTTGGCTTGTCGAGTCATTTTCTTTTTTCTTTTTGATTTATTTATTCATATGTTAGTTATTTTCTTAATATCATTCGAAACACAAAGTTTTAATTTGGATGAAGTCCTAGTTAGCACTTTTTTTGTAGGTTGTGCTTTTGGAGTTGTATTTAAAAAGTCTTTCCCCAACCCAAAGTCACAGAGATTTTCTTCTCAAAGTTCTGAAGTTTCAGCTCTCCAGTTAGATTTGTGATCAGATGAGTTCATCTTTGTGCATGTGGATATTCATTTGTCCCAGCAGCATTTGTAGCAATAAATTCCCCTTCCCCATTGGCTAACTTTGTCACATTTGTCTAATATCATGTGATTATTAATATGGCATTTTTTCTGAATTCACTTGTTTCATGTAGCCCTGTAGCTTCAGGCTTGCGTTACATTATTAACTGAAATTTTTAATGGGAAGCAAAGTTCAAGAGTCATCATAATGCAGAATAATTTGAAGGGTGGGATGGTGAAACCATTTTAGATAAAGTGGTCAAGGGAGGCTTTTCCAGGGCAGTGATGTTTCAGTTCAGACCAGGCAGGAAAGAGAAGCACTGAGGAAATAGTATCTGTGAACCAGGCTCCACGAGGCACTAGCTAGGCTAGGCAAAACTAGAAATGTCTGCTTTCTAGCCGAGGGAAATTAAATGATCATTCTGATAATACAGGAGGTCCTTGTCCATGAACCTGCAAGTTCCCAACTCCACTCTGTCAGTCATTGGTTTTACAACTGGCACAGGTGTAGCCTCCTGAGTTGCTTAGTGGCATAGCACAGGATAGTCACAGGATGAGCCAAGCATGGTTTACTGACTCATTCTCATCATTCAATAAATACTCATGTGTCACCTATGTGTAGAGCATTATACAAAGCATTAGTGATAGAATATAGAATGAAACAATCTCATGGAATTCATAGGGCACCTGCCTAAAGTCTTTGCCTGTCTCTCTCTCTCTCTCTGCCTCCCTTCCTCCCTCCCTCCCTCTCTTTCTCTTTCACACACACACACACACACACACACACACACACACACACACACACAGAGTATATTTAAATGCAGTGACACCAGGTGAAGAAATGAGGGCACACACACCCCATACAACTGTTGAGCTCCTCAATTACTTATAAAGACACAGGAGTAGGCAGGGATATCCTCAAAGGATTACGTGTCATAATGTGCCAAATTCCATGCATAGCCTGGTCACTTCATATATGCCGAGGTGCTGATTAGCAATTCACAGTCTCTCAGCTCCAAACCCTCTTCCATGCACAGTTTTTGTGATCTAACATTTCTCTTTGCCAGGTTACAGAATGTTAGACTTTGTCTAAAGAAAGTACTGCAATGGCCCTGCAAGGATAAAAAATCAGGAAGACCTTTCTTCTTGGGTTTCCATCTTCCATTATTACTGTGGGAGTTGAGCAGACTGAGAAGACCAGCCCCAAGGAGTCCTCAGGCCTCCTTAGGCCATCACTGCAGCTTTTCTGAGCAATGTTCACCTTCCTGCACATGACAGTGGCATGCTACTTCTAGGGATCTGTGCACTCTGGACCCTCTGGCAAGCTGCTTCTCTGGTAGACCCATGTTCTCCAGGACCCACACTTTCTTCAAAGCAGTTTGAACTTTGCCTTGTGGGGAAGGAGGTTTTGATCCTTCTTGTCCACTCTTCTTCAGTCTAGAGGAGTAGCTGCTCTTTTGTTCCTGTTGATTCTGGGTCCCTTAAGAGTTACCCTGAGAATTAGTCACAATTTATTCATTTGCAATTCTCTATTAACATTATCCACTGAGGTTTCTGTCTTCTGACTGGACCTTGACTTGAGTCCAGAATTATGAAAATAATTCTGTTTCATCTAGGTTCAAGCAGCAGTGTCCATTAGATGGCCCCTTCCAGGCAGAGAAAGTGGGGAAAAAAGAGGAAAGTTTGGCTCATGTTCTAAAACCCCTGACTTGTTTCACAGCCCTATGTCCTACGAAGAGCCCATGACTAATCGTTTCCTGGGCTTTGCAACTCTAACTCTCTGTGACCATTGTTGTTAAAAATTGATGCTGCTATCCCAAAGAGCTGATTTAATTTTTCTCTCAGTACAGATTTGCTTCAAGGTTGAGGAAATTGCTTGGATGGATAGAAAAAGATCCAAAGCAGGATCTTAGCCCCTGGGATTGGTACACAGAAAAAAAGTTTCACAGCAAAGTTAATGACATGATGCTTCCTTTGCCTGGACCATACCTTGGAGCTGATGTGATACAGAAGAGATATATTATGGTACCTGGCCCTTTAAATATGTGCATTCCTCCCTCATGCCTATTATGAAGGTAGTAATGTGGCATGGCAGCCTGGATGTCTGGTTAAAATCCTGGCTTAGCCAATGTCTGACTGAATCTTGATTAAATCACTTAACATGCCTCAGTTTCATTATCAATAAAATGGATATAACAACACTACTTATATCATAAGGTAGTTGAGATGCTCAAGAAAGTTAATATATAAAGTACTTGGATGAGTACCTGCAACAATTATACCTTATAAGTGTTGACTGTTATGACAACAATAAAGGTGATGATGAATGGGTGAATGTTGGAAGTGATAAGGGTAAGTATAATTATAATAGTAAATGCAATATAAACTTATCAAATATCATGCTCCATGTATTTATATGCCAAATCTCATTTAACCCTCTAGTGTAAATATTTTTTCCATTCTACAGATGGGGAAACAGTGGCTTAGAGATGGGTAGTTAGTCAATGGCAGAACCAGTTTTCAGTGTGTCTACCTAAAACCAAGGAACTTAGTATTTCCAGTTCACACATCCTCTTGTAGTGCTCCCATGTCACAAGTCCTCATTCCATCTTTCTTCTATTTCCAGCCTTAGATCACACCATGTTCTTCCAAGTTCTCTGTCCCTAAATTGCAAGGGGCCTTTCTTAGTTCTGATACTCACCATACTCACACCCACTGCTGGACCTGGGTAGATGCCAGTTCCTCTGCCTTACAAGTTCCTTCTCCATCTCTTAATCAGTTTCTTATCAAACCCTTTCACAGACAGGATTGGTGTTAAGATGATGTAGGTTGTTCTCAAATTATGATTTCTCCTTCCCAATCCTGGTCCCCTGGAGTAGACCCCTGTCTTCCCAGCAGCAGGCTCTAATTCCCACAAGGTAACTTGTGAAGGTATGAGTCCACAGGCTTGCAAACTTTGCAGCTAGAGCCTTTTAGTAATTCTCACTAAGGTTCCCAATGGCCTGTCAGTGACCCTATATATTTGCCTAGGACTCATTCCCTTGTTATGAGGTCTCAGAGCTTCACAAATTACCTTAACTCTAGAGCACTTACCACTGTTAAAATCATTCCAACACTTTATTATTAAAATTTTCAAACATAGGAAGATTGAGAGACTAGAACAAGGTATACCTTCCCTTCCCTACATAGATTCAACAATTGTTAACGCTTGCAATTTGCTTTACTATCTCTATACCTATTTGTCCTTCATCTAAGTTTTATCCAAGTATTCTACATGCAGAAAACATGAACACATTATCATTGGAGAGCCTGACAAGTGTTCACAAAGTGAATGTACTTGTTTAGGGGGCACTGCTTGGCCCTCCTCTCCTTGTGCCCCATTCTCAAAAGGGAATCTGCAGGACAAAGAAGTATGCACTTTATGTTCAAGCAACCTCTAAATACCCAGAAATCCAGATCTTCTGCCCAAATGGTCAGAAAGCCACTTCCAGGCCCTGGTTGGTACACTTTTTCCAGGTCTGTTTCCCCAAACCACACAAATCTGTGGCCCATAGGTTGCATGGATATACAGGCTGAGATCCATACACACTTATGCAAGACCCCTTACAGTATAGGATGAAGCCACAGTAAGGACTGTCACTTGAACTCCTCTTCTGAGCCCAACAAATGTTAGAGGTAAGCCTGTTCCTTGAACCCTCAACTTTTAAGAGATGCCATATTCTACTTCATTTATTCGTTCTATTACTCATTCTTTAATTCATTCAGCAAGTATTTATTGAATACTAACTGTGCCAGACTCTAGGACCCAGAAAGGTTTCTCAATGAACTATAAGGAAGAAGCTATAAGCATCACACACAGTTTGGATTCAAATCCAGATAGTCTGGGTTCAGATCCATGCTTGACCACCATGCTATTTTATAGAATACTGAATCACAGGTAGTTAAAAATATGGGGGGAAATAATAAGTTGTTTTATTTTCTTCTTTAGACTCTACCTCTGCTTTCTTCCATCCCTACCCGACACTAACTGTTACTTAGTAGAACAATTTGGCATACACATAGGAAAACCTGCATATAGAAAGCATTCAAGCCATATGCTATATATATGAGCACACACATGAAGAACTATCAGGAACCAGAAATCAATACAGAAGACAGGAGCAGAAAAAATGGGACCTTCATGACAAGGGATATAGTTCAGTGTCAGAGTGCCTGCCTAGCAGGAAGTTTGATCATCAGCACTACAAAGGAAGGGAGAGAGAGAGGGAGGGAGGGAGGGGAAAGGAGGGAGAGAGGGGAGGGGAGGGGAAGGAAGGGAAGGAGAGAGGAAGGGAAAGAAGGGGCCTCACTGGAGTTGGAAAGTAGTTAGTGACAAGGGCCAACAAAGAAAAGCAGACATCAACTACTTAATAGAGACATAGCACCCACTCCTCTGTTGGCCCAATACCCATGAATGGTGGGTCACCCTTGAAAAGTGTCACCCAAGCTCAGTATTACAGACACAATCCAAACTAGCCTCCAGTCCCTTTCTCAAAGACCTTTCCTTCCCCCATCTCCTCTTCTGGTTTAGTTTCTATAAATACCAAGTAAAGGATTGTTTCAAATGTTTCTTAAGGGGGTATTTAGAAAGAAATAACTGCACTTCCAAGAACTTTTTACCCCTGGCTACTACCAGGAACCTCTTAAGCCCCCTACTACTCAGTGTATGGGAAGAAAATCAAGATTATCTGTGGCCTTGTCTGTGGCTCCTGTGGATAAATACTTCCATACTCTGTGGAGGGTTCTTCAACAGGTCCCCTTCCCTTTAGCCACGATGCCCGGAAGAGGGGGTGAACTCAGAAGGACCTGACAAGTTATTTCCTCTAGCTATAGCTGGGAGTTGAAAATATACGTACCAGGGCCTGTTTAGATGAGCTGGAAGTCCCCTCAGTCCATATTTCTTGCCCAGTCCCACTTTTTAGTGGAAAAAAGACTCAGAACAAAGAATTGGCAAGGGACAAAATTCTGAAAACTATACCAAATTTTAGTTACCTTTAATCACTCACCACTAGTGAGTAGACTAAGATAAATCTCTTACTGACTATATATGTTTTCCTATCTGGATTGATTCTCTATGTGAACCAGTAGCAGATTTCACGGGTGTCCCACTCATACCCACTTGCCTTTAAAATTTCACTGCATGCCTCCCCAAATTCCAATGCCTTATATAAGCATTCCTTTTTCTGACCAGCTCCTCTGTCTATGAGAGCAAGACTGGCTACTAAGCAGGAGCCGGAAATGCCCTTTCTTTTCTGGTAACCGGTTTCTGATGGAAGTCGATGTATAAATGTACTCTGTATACATTCGGTGTATAAATGCATCACTTGTGTGGGATGTCTTTAAGACATGTCATCTGCACTGACTCTCAGAGTTCCCCAGAGGGGTTAAGTCCCTACTTGATAGTTCCTAGTTCATTAGCACAGCTTACTGCCTTCTTTTTCTTTCCTGTCTCATGCTCTCCCTCCCCTATTGGTGCTTCCAGTGAATCATCTCCCAAATAAATTAACTTATGTCCAAATCCTTGTCTCAGATTCTACTTCTGAAGATCCCAACCCCAGAAACTTCACCATCGCATCTTGTTCTTTAACGTTAAACAGCAAGGCATTCTTCCCATTGCAGTGGCTCATGCCTATAATCCCAGCTATTTAGGAGAAAGAGATCAGAAGAATTATGGTTCAAGGCCAGCCAGGCAAAAAGTTATCCTGCCCCCATCTCAATCAATAAGCTGTGCATCGTGTCACATACCTGTGATCCCAGATACACAGAAGGCGTAAGTAGGAAGACAACATTCCAGGTCAGCCTGGGCAAAAACCATGAGACCTTAGAGATCTTATCAGAAAAATAATGACGGTATAAAGGACTGTTGGTATGGCTCATGTGGGAGAGCACTTGCCTAGTAAGTGCAAGGCCCTGGCTCTAAACCCTAGTACCAAAAAAGGGGAAAAAAGGTAAAAAAACAAGGCATTCTAATTTCTAGAAGATGCTTTAAAAACCTAAAATAGGAGACAAGGCAATGAAACTGTTTTCCCTTGAGCAAATTTGGGGAAAATCTCCTTGCTTTAATTGAGAGCTAATTATCCATGAATTTGCTTAGATTGTGTCATTTTCCAGACTCCTTTAGTTTTAAGTAATACAAACCCACTTGAGCTAGAGAAAGTCTTGAAAGGAGGGATGAGGGGCTTTATCATATGCACTTGCTACAGTTTGAATGTTAAACAATCCCCAAAGGTGCATGTATTGAAGACTTGTTTTCCAGGGCAATGATATTGGAAGGGCAGGGGAGATCTTTAAAGAGGTCGGTGGCCTAGTGGGAAGTTTTTAGGTCATTAGTCACAGGCCTTGAATGAGATTGTGGTCCTCCCACCTGTGGATGCTCCATTTTGGCATAGCCTTTTTGGACATTTGAACAATGCTGCCTACTTCTAAGAGGGTAAGTTTCTGCCTATAATTTATAATGGTACTGCCCTCATGCAGTACCATGCCAGGGGTCATTCAAGTAACCAATGTTCGCTTTTTTAAATTAATTAATTTATTTTGGTAGAACTCGGATTTGAACTTGGCCTTACACTTATTAGGCACTCTGTCCCTTGAGTCACACTCTTAGCCCCTTTTCCTTTGGTTATTTTTTGAATAGGGTTTCATGTTTCTTGCTCAGGCAAGTGTGGATTGCCAGCCTTCTATTTACACCTCCCTCAAAGCTGGGATGGCAGACACATGCCACCACCCAGCTTATTATTTAAAATGGGTCTTGCTAACTATTTTCCCCAGGTCAGACTTGAACTGCAATCCTTTCAATCTTAGCCTCACGTGTAGCTGGGATTACAGATGTGAGCCACCGTGCCTGATTCTAACCAATGTTCTTTGGAGTCATAAAACTAGGGGCAGAGTGCTTTTAACCTAAGGAAAGGAACTTCCAACTCTTCTCACTTCTAATGAATAGTTTCCCTGTGGAGCCGGTAGAAATGTTGCCCTACTTTGGATGACCCTGGAAGTTAAATGTCAATAAATTTTATTTTTTTACTTTAAGAAGACCTGGGTAGAGTGCCAGCTTTCTCACTTTCTAGCTGTTTAACCTCTGGAAACCTTAGATTCCTCATTGGAAAAGTAGGGATGAAATATCAAGAAACTGCCTGAAATATTGGAAGAAGGATGCAAGGGTATTATGCATGTTAGCTATCATTGTTGGCATTGGTGTTATTATTAATCCATTATATATCCATTCTCATTAAAATAATCTAGATTGCAATGAAAACACAAATGGGAACCAGTGAAATGGTGAAAATCATGAGTTTTAGAGCCTTTTCAGCCTCTGGGGCAACTTCTAGTTCCAATATTTATTAGATCTGCATCAAATCTCTGGCTCAATTTGATGATTTATGAAGTGGGGACCAACCATCTCAATAACTACCTCCTTCAGATGATAGTCAGGAGCAGGAAGACATCAAGAGCTGGTGTTTGGCATAGAGAAAACACTTAATTCATGACAACCAGTATTCATGTTTGTATGACCAGTAGTCAGAGCTGTGGGGAAAATTCCTGTTGGAAATCTACTCCCTAGGCTACAGGTGACATTAGGTGAAAGGGTGGTCTCTAAGAAATATACATAAATGCCCATGATTCACACATGATATTTCACTAACCCTGTATCTGTTGAAATGATGTCCTAATAGAAAGAGGTTAAAACCCCAGTTATTAGTAGTAAAACAGTGTCAAAAATCATATTTCTTCCTCTATCCAGGTAAAATAATCCTGCTGTGAATATGAGCCCACTGAACATAGGCCAAATTTTCTAGTTCAACATGGAATAGATTCATGGATATATATTTCAGCTAAAGCTTACTGGTACAATGCAGTAGGAGAAGCACTCATTTAGGTCTATTTTGTGCATTATGCTAACTACAACTTTAAATACTAGCCTGTGTGCTTTTTTTTTAATGGAATTCATATTTATTTCTGTGATTCTGATAAATTACTGTCCTTTATTGCCATCATTACCTATGCAGTCATGACCCTGGGTCAGGTCAATGCACCACTGGTGGGACCTAAGACCACCAGGTGATTCTGATGAGCACTCCAGGGGTGATGGACATGGTGGTAAACTTTGGATGCCAGCCCTCTCCCTCCTTAGCTGTGAGTAATCCTAGCTCATGGGTTACCTAGTCATCACATCTCTCTTCCTTCATGTATAAAATATAGGCCATAGTAGTTTCTCCTTCATTGGATTTTTGCAGCATTTCACTAGGACAATAAGTGTGACGCTCTTAGAGAAGACACAGTATCATAAGCACTCACAAAGCGTGTGTTACAATGAGCATAATGATAACTCCACCTCACAGATGAGAAAACTGCAGATGAGTGGGGAGCAAGGTTCTACTGACTGCAGTAAGGTTTACCTTAGAGCTCTTGACTTGAGTGTCCCCACTGTATTCTGAAAATGAGTTAGGCTGTGCCAGGAAGGGTTGAGACTGGGGACATTGACACTGTATTAGTTAGACTGTCTGTTTTCATGAAATACCTGAGAAAAAGAATTTAAGGGAGGAAAGATGTATTTTGGTTCACATTTTCCAAGGTTTTGTCCATCATGGCTGAAGGGTGAAGCAGAGCAAAGCACTTCATATCAGGAAGAAATGTGCTAGTAGAATTTTTCCTCCTTTCTTCTTCAATTCCATCTGGGCCCCCAGACTATTGGGCGGTGCCACCCTATTTGGGGCTACTCTGTCCCAGCTTGTTAATCCTCTCTGGAAACATTCTCACAAAGACACCCAGAAGTGTGCTTTACTAATCTCCTAGGTGCTTCTCAATCCAATCAAGTTAACAGCCAAGATTAACCATCACACCCCCAAATAGTATCAACTAAATTTGGTTTTCAGCTGTTTTCCAAGTGGTTCAATTCTGAGAAAACAACTGTTGGTTTGGGTGCCAGTCAAAAGATGTGGCTGACTGCAAACATCAATTCTTGACTCACTGTTCTCCCTATCAGCTTTTACTTAGCAAACCTATTCAAGAGCCACAGCCCATCTGGGAGCAGAGGGCAATGGTAGGTTCACTGCTCAGCTCACACAGCAATATCACTTTTAGTTTCCTCTATAACCTTTGAAAACTCTTTAGAAAAACAGGTAAGTGGCCTGAAAGCCCGGCAAATGTGGGAGCCATGGGATCTGTCTCATAAGCCTGTCTTGGGGATCAAATAAGACAAGGCATTTCATAGCACAGAGGCTGCACTTAGAAAAGAGTCAATAAGTGGAGGCTCTGCAGAAAGAAGAGCAATTCAAATCACCAGGGAAACCCCCTTGTCTAACTCTAGGAAAAGGTACACACATGCACATATTCTACTTGTCTGATAAAATTAATTTAGGCAGGTGGTCTACCACTTGAGCCATATCTCCAGCCAGATAAAATTACTTTAGAAAGGCAAAGTCCATTCCTAATGTGTGTTTCTTTAAGACTGAGACTCATCACAAAGGTGAAACAGCTGTCACCTTGGTGCGTGCAGTATTGAAGCTGCTGGGGCCACTCCTGTTTTTTACTGTAAGATTGCTCCTATTTTAGTGACCTAAGAAAATAAGTAGTTAAAGGGATTGGAAGCCATGCAGCAGCTTCTGTCTTCCTCAGTAACTAAAATCTGCATTTAGTGTGGAGCCTCCTTTTCTGTGGTTCCTGCCATTTGTATTTGCTTAAGTTTTTCTTAAGAGTCTTCCCAGCAGGCCAGTGTCTGATTTTGATAGATGGGGTCTCTCAGACTTGCTGGTCGGTCCTTTCTACAACTTACTAGCTTTGTGCTCTTCAGCAAATCCCTAACCTTCCCCAGATCCTAATTTTCTTGTCTGAAAAGTGATAATGATGATGGTGATGTTACAAGGAAAATAGAAGACTTCTCTCCATACCTAGCTCAGAGTAAATACTTAGTAAAAAGGCAACCATTGTGATTATAATTTAGATTTTATTAGAGATGAGGAAATTGTGGTGAAATAGCAGGTAACATTATCTACTACTTAGAGTTATTGTAAGGAATAATACAGATGAGCACTGTATTGACTTTTTTTTTTCTTAGCCAGTACTACATATTGAATTTAGGGCATTGAAATTGCTAGGCAAGTACTCTAACCAATTTGAACTACACCCCTAGTCTTTTTAGTTTTAGTTTGTTTTTTAGAGAGGGTCTCTCACTAATTTTGTCTGGACTGACCTCAAACAATGATCTTCCTACCACCACCTCCTGCATAGCTAGGATTATGGGTGTGCACCACCATGCACAGCTGTGTTGGATTCCTTAAGTGAGCAGACACACATATAGTAGGTGATTATAAGCCTTAGGTAATACTACTTTTTTATACTTTTTTATAGCTGCCACTTACTTTTTATATGTTTGACCGGAAAACATAAAACGCGGACCGGGGCTCTTTCTAGTTTGAAATACAATGATCAGGAGGAAAACTGTCATAATTAGGGTAGTTCTAAAGGCTGCTGGTGGAACCAGGGCATAAAGATTTTAGGGCATGAAGTTATGTTTGTCTTCTAATGCTGTTTGATGGATTGTTTTAAAGGGGCCGTTATTGTCATACTGCAAAAAAAAAATCATCAAAGTGTACTAAGGAAAGGATATTTGGGCAGGCTAGAGCACTAACAATGCCTGCCCCATAACCCTTATCTGCAGCTACTCTCTATCATTTCTACCAGAAGCACTGTAAATCACTTGTAAATTGACTATTATGTCACCATAGGCATCGGAATGACAGATAATCTGGGACAACCTCATGGATTCTAAGGAGATAGTTTTCTTACATGTGTCAACTCAAACAGAAGTACTTAGAAGCAGTGCTGAATTTATGCCCTACCTTTTTAATCCCCCACCTATCTTTTACACAATAAGCACAACACTGGGGAAGTGAGTTTCTGTTTCTCCACTTCATAGTGATACATGAACATGTGCTTGATTCTATGCTGCTCTCTGTTTGGAGAAGACTCTTCTCAGACCTATACCCAGGGATGGAAGAATGTTACCTGCCAGGGAATATACACACTTACAGGTGTCCGACAGGGACCAGCAGCAGTGAAGAGAATGAAGAGATGGGTAGCTGATGACCCTTTGCAGGACATGTGATAATGCCCAATCTCTAGAATGATTTTCTTGTGACTTTCAGTACTTCCAGCTAGTCCT
Organism: Castor canadensis; assembly: GCF_047511655.1. NCBI lineage: Eukaryota > Metazoa > Chordata > Mammalia > Rodentia > Castoridae > Castor > Castor canadensis. Next base: position 124,935,840 of record NC_133395.1, on the reverse strand, counting down.
TTGGAGCAAGTGTGGAGAGTGCTATGTACCCTTTATGAATTATGCATCTTAAACAAACTTTCACAAACCAGAGCACTCAAGTGGAAGCCTTTTAGCTAGAAGGAGGCTACTGAAGAGCTCTCCTGTAGATTTCTGTGAGGGTTTTTAATGGTGCAGCTCATCCCCAGCTATCAGGCCAGATACTCCTCAGCAATGGCTCTCACTCACTTGTTAGTTGCCATCTACTCCCATTCCCTCAGAGATGGCCATCCTACAGCTTTTTCCATCTTGGAGCTTTCAAAAGGCTGCACTCCTTGAAATGAGAATTACAAGGGTCACTGATTTCTTGTTTTAGGGGTTTGGGGCAGGGCTGTACAATTCCCTGTGGACTCCTGAAGGTCAGTGCCTCCATAAAGCATAGATTCCAATGATAAAAGAGGAAAATGAACAGGAATTCTAGTATAGTTCAAGAAGAGGACAGTTGTGGGGAGAAAGAAAAAAAAATGAAGGCATGTATTTGGAAAATAATAAATGCCACCCAGAGATACCTAAGGTGCTAATATTATGAACTGCTCACCTCAAAGCAACATTTTGGGTTTTACAGATAGATAAATTATAGTGTAATGAGAAACACAAAGGACTAGGACTCAAGATCTGTAGAACAGTCACCTACTGGATACCCAATTGAATGGGATTGAACTGAAGTGAAATAATTTATTTGATGCCATAGTTATGATCACCTAATTATTTGGGACAATACTACTAAGAATAACACTTATTGCATAAGTAGTATATGGTTAATGTTTTAGGTTTATTGGATACCTTGTCACCTTTAACCCTCTTGGCCACTCTATAAAGTGGGCATTGTATTAGTTCTATGTTATAAATGAGGAAACAGACTCAGAAGGCCTAAGCAAATTTTTTCAGAGTTCTATAGCCAGGATGTAGCAAAACTGAGTTGAACACGAATAATTTGCTTCTTTTGCTAGCTGCCTTTGTCAGCCTTCCATCATGGTAATGAAATATGTGAGGCAGATTACTTATGAAAAAGAGAGGTTTTTTTTTTTCCATTTTTCTTTTATTATTCATATGTGCATACAAGGATTGGTTCATTTCTCCCCCCTGCCCCCACCCCCTCCCTTACCACCCACTCCACCCCCTCAATACCCAGCAGAAACTATTTTGCCCTTATTTCTAATTTTGTTGTAGAGAGAGTATAAGCAATAATAGGAAGGAACAAGGGGTTTTGCTGGTTGAGATAAGGATAGCTATACAGGGAGTTGACTCACATTGATTTCCTGTGCGTGGGTGTTACCTTCTAGGTTAATTCTTTTTGATCTAACCTTTTCTCTAGTTCCTGGTCCCCTTTTCCTATTGGCCTCAGTTGCTTTTATGGTATCTGCTTTAGTTTCTCTGCGTTAAGGGCAACAAATGCTAGCTAGTTTTTTAGGTGTCTTACCTATCCTCACCCCTCCCTTGTGTGCTCTCGCTTTTATCATGTGCTCAAAGTCCAATCCCCTTGTTGTGTTTGCTCTTGAGCTCATGTCCACATATGAGGGAGAACATACGATTTTTGGTCTTTTGGGCCAGGCTAACCTCACTCAGAATGATGTTCTCTAATTCCATCCATTTACCAGCGAATGATAACATTTCGTTCTTCTTCATGGCTGCATAAAATTCCATTGTGTATAGATACCACATTTTCTTAATCCATTTGTCAGTGGTGTGGCATCTTGGCTGTTTCCATAACTTGGCTATTGTGAATAGTGCTGCAATAAACATGGATGTGCAGGTGCCTCTGGAGTAACAGTCTTTTGGGTATATCCCCAAGAATGGTATTGCTGGATCAAATGGTAGATCGATGTCCAGCTTTTTAGGTAGCCTCCAAATTTTTTTCCAGAGTGGTTGTACTAGTCTACATTCCCACCAACAGTGTAAGAGGGTTCCTTTTTCCCCGCATCCTCGCCAACACCTGTTGGTGGTGTTGCTGATGATGGCTATTCTAACAGGGGTGAGGTGGAATCTTAGTGTGGTTTTAATTTGCATTTCCTTTATTGCTAGAGATGGTGAGGATTTTTTCATGTGTTTTTTGGCCATTTGAATTTCTTCTTTTGAGAAAGTTCTGTTTAGTTCACGTGCCCATTTCTTTATTGGTTCATTAGTTTTGGGAGAATTTAGTTTTTTAAGTTCCCTGTATATTCTGGTTATCAGTCCTTTGTCTGATGTATAGTTGGCAAATATTTTCTCCCACTCTGTGGGTGTCCTCTTCAGTTTAGAGACCATTTCTTTTGATGAACAGATGCCTTTTAGTTTTATGAGGTCCCATTTATCTATGCTATCTCTTAGTTGCTGTGCTGCTGGGGTTTCATTGAGAAAGTTCTTACCTATACCTACTAACTCCAGAGTATTTCCTACTCTTTCTTGTATCAACTTAAGAGTTGGGGTCTGATATTAAGATCCTTGATCCATTTTGAGTTAATCTTGGTATAGGGTGATATACATGGATCTAGTTTCAGTTTTTTGCAGACTGCTAACCAGTTTTCCCAGCAGTTTTTGTTGAAGAGGCTGCTATTTCTCCATCGTATATTTTTAGCTCCTTTGTCAAAGATAAGTTGCTTATAGTTGTGTGGCTTCATATCTGGATCCTCTGTTCTGTTCCACTGGTCTTCATGTCTGTTTTTGTGCCAGTACCATGCTGTTTTTATTGTTATTGCTTTGTAATATAGTTTGAAGTCAAGTATCGTGATACCTCCAGCATTGTTCTTTTGACTGAGTATTGCCTTGGCTATTCGTGGCCTCTTGTGTTTCCATATAAATTTAACGGTAGATTTTTCAATGTCTTTAATGAATGTCATTGGAATTTTGATGGGAACTGCATTAAACATGTAGATTACTTTTGGGAGTATCGACATTTTTACTGTGTTGATTCTACCAATCCATAAGCATGGGAGATCTCTCCACTTTCTATAGTCTTCCTCAATCTCTTTCTTCAGAAGTGTATAGTTTTCCTTGTAGAGGTCTTTCACATGTTTTGTTAGGTTTACACCTAGGTATTTGATTTCTTTTGAGGCTATTGTAAATGGAATTGTTTTCATACATTCTTTTTCAGTTTGCTCATTGTTAGTGTATAGAAATGCTAATGATTTTTCTATGTTGATTTTATATCCTGCTACCTTGCTATAGCTATTGATGATGTCTAGAAGCTTCTGAGTAGAGTTTTTTGGGTCTTTAAGGTATAGGATCATGTCGTCTGCAAATAGGGATATTTTGACAGTTTCTTTGTCTATTTGTATTCCTTTTATTTCTTCTTCTTGCCTAATTGCTCTGGCTAGGAATTCCAGTACTATGTTGAATAGGAGTGGAGATAGTGGGCATCCTTGTCTGGTTCCTGATTTTAGAGGGAATGGTTTCAGTTTTTCTCCGTTAAGTATAATGCTGGCTGTAGGTTTGTCATATATAGCTTTTATAATGGTGAGGAACTTTCCTTCTATTCCTAGTTTTCTTAGAGCTTTTATCATGAAATGATGTTGGATCTTATCAAAGGCTTTTTCTGCATCTATTGAGATGATCAAGTGGTTTTTGTCTTTGCTTCTGTTAATGTGGTTTATTACGTTTATTGATTTTCGTATGTTGAACCACCCCTGCATCCCTGGGATGAAGCCTACTTGGTCATGGTGAATAATCTTTTTGATGTGTTGTTGAATTCGGTTTGCCATTATTTTGTTGAGGATTTTTGCATCAATGTTCATTAAGGTGATTGGCCTATAGTAAAACAGGTTTATTTAACTCACAGTTCTGAAGATTCAAGGGCATGGCTCTGACATCACTTTGGCCTCATGGCATATGACATAGTATATGTGGGAGGAAGAGTCACATGGTGAGGAAGGAAGCAGAGAAAGTCTGGAGAATGGGAAGGCTCAGAATTTTTGAAAACTAACCAAAGTCCCACAAGAAGCAACTTACTCCCTTTCATAGACAAAGCCTCAACTTACCTCAGTAATTTCCACTAGGTCCCACCTCTTAAAGGCTCCATACCACCTCCCAACACCACCACCCTGGGGACCAACATTCCAACACAGGAGATGTTAGAGAGACAAACATCAAAACCATAGGACTGACCTTTTCCTAAAAACGATGCAATATGGCATAACACAAGTCCCTGACCTTGTCAATGAGTGACTATAGCCCCCACCTTGACCATTTAACAAGGTTACTTTGGGTTGGAAAAAAATACCAAGGTTCAACTTGAACTTCCAATTACTGTTAAAATGAGAGCATCAGTATTATTTGCTAAGACCAGTCTATAATCACAGTTAAAGAAGAGAGGCTGTGAGGACAAATCGCTGGGCATGGATTCAAGTTTAATTCTATTACTTCCTAGCTCTGTTACCTAGGGTAGGTCACTTACTTTCCCTGAGCTTCACTTGCCCCATTTGTAACCTGGAGATAATAATGGTCTCTGTCTCCTAGAGTTTCTTGAAAGCCTATGAATTTTAAGCATGGTGCCTTGGACCTGGTAAGCATTCAAGAAAGAGTAACTTGTGTTAGCATTGTGTTTCTAGCCCTGAAAGTTCGTTCTCTCCAGGTACCAGCTGAGCCCTGGCTTATATGCCTAATAACTAAGGTTCCCACACCTGTCCTTGAGCAACTGATGCACTGCAATCACTCTGATTACACATCAGGAGCAGTGGGGACAGGCTGACTGAGAATTAGTGTATGACAGTTCCTAAACCATCTTGGTAGCTAGATTGTTAAGAGCAAGGATTGCTCAGTTTCTGATCATCAAGCTTCATCCTCATCTTAATCACCAAGTTGATGAGCTGTGGAACTATCTTTCTTTTCTGAGAAAATTGTTTCCTCTGTCCTTGCTGGAAGAGATTTGGTGCCATCTCTTCCAGGATTATTCTGCTCCCTGATGAATCCATTCAACGGTTTTGCATTGGCTACTAAAAAAGAAAAGTGGGTAATTTTGTGGTGCTACATTTTGTACCTTTCAGCCTCTCCTACTTTACTTGCCTTAATCCTCCTCAGTGTGAACAGGGTACAGCCTCCAACAAGCAGAGTTTATCTGTCAAACTCCTCACACCCACATGATGGGGTGTTCTTAGGCTCTGTACTTTCATGCACCTTTGTCTCCTGACTCTTTGTTCATATCCCCCGTCTGCTTACATCCCATGAATCCTTTACACTATAGTTCCTGGCCTGTAGTACCACTACTTTCTTGAACTCTTACTGAATACACAGTCTTGGCTCATTTAATAATTTTTATTATGTATCTGCATACACATTTGTTTTCCCTAGTGTGTCCAGGGTTAGCTGCACAATAGTATGTACAATGGATGGATGAAAGTACAAAACTCATAATCTAAAACCACATATTAATATTCCTGGTGTTATGATAGTTATGCTAATGATAACAGAGTCTATTATTATTTCCAGTACTTAAAGTGTGCTGAACTAAGTGTTTTGGACATATGCGGCTAAAGTGGCAGACCTGGGACTTGGGATTCGAGTTTGCGCTTTGCTGAGTTTTGGATCCTCACCATCTCACCTAGGTTTTAGAGAGTTAGGATGTGATATGAAACTAAACTCCAGCTACCAAAATTGAACAGAAGTGGTTAGCTGAGAATTTAGGCATTTGGGATTTTGGGATCTAGAGGAACATCTTCAAATCCTTAGCACTAGAATGCATAAATTAGTAGCAACGTTAATGTAAGTTTTAGAAAACCTAATATCAGGTCTTTCCTTTTCATCTATTCATGTTTGGTATTGTACAACCTGTGTGTGTGTGTGCTTGATTCTCTGGCCATTAATTTCCTAGTCTATAAAGTGCGGGAGATTAGCACAAATGAATTTTACCTCCTGTTGCTTCCAGCTTTGCGGCATGCAGCTTGTTTATGAATGCCCTGTGAATGTACACAAGAGCACGTGAATGAATCTCTTCAGTGTGAGCTCCTAACTCTGCTATACTGAGCCTGTTCCAGCTCAGGAGGGGCATGAGCTTGTGCGGAGACTCATTCATGACACTTAGATGCAACTTCTACCTAGTGACATCCTATGATTTAAACCTGCCTGAAGCTGAGCTTAGAAGGTTAAAAGAGAATTGTCATTCCTACTCAGCTAGGCAAATACATATTTAATTGCTAGCATATCCTCTGACAAAAATGTCTGAATTTGGATGATTTTTAAAAGGTTGACCCTTGGAAGTTCCCTTTAATCATTCCTTTGATCAGAATTTTCCCAGAGGGACTCTGTCAGCTTCCCAGAATATCTTCCATAGTTTCTACCCACCTTCATGCTGACAGAGCACAGCTGCCTGTCAGGTACTCAGCTCGGAGAGCATGTTTGAATTATTAAATTATTAATTATTACTGTGCCAGTTTGCCCTTCCTCTGCTCACTGCATTATCCTGCTCAAGGCTGTAACTTTCTCCCCTTTTGGTTCTTTGGGGACAAGGACACTATGATAGAGAAATCTGTACCAAGATAGAGCTTACCACCTGCTTATAAATTAAATGACTTCCATTTGCTTCCAGTCTATCCTGTATTTCAGTTTGTCTAGGAAGGATAAAATTATTAAGAAGCTCTGTCTTGATAGAGACTGGCAGTGAACCCAAGGATATATTTCCCATTCCAGTCTCTAGTGTCTCTGCAGGATGTTTTAATCTTGTTTTTTTCCAGAAACAGGGGCATGTGTTATATATATTTACTGCACATTCTCTGAACAGAAAAGCAGATGTCTTCAGTTTAAGGCAGTGTTGACTGCCTTATCTGTAAGATGACAAACCTGACATTTGTATTAGTGTTTGCATTATCTGCCTTTATTTCTGTATGTACATTTGTGCCAGACAAGAAGATGCTGAATGAATGAATGCATCTGTAGTTTATAGTCCTGTGGTGTATCTGAGGACATCAAGACATGATGTTGTGTTCCTCTGAAATGTTCAGCAGAAAAGCAAAATCAGTAAATGACAGGATATGTCATTCTTATTTTCCAATTCTTTAATCCATTTTGATGAGTAATATAAAATAGAAATAAGCTCAAAATGTTCTGATCAGTTGTAAAATTAAAAGAAAACTAGGAATTGAATTAATTTCTCCTGGTGAAGAAACAACTCCTTTTAGAAAAGAAAAATTCTTTACTGTAATGCTGTGTTTACAAATACAGCTCCTCTTTCCCCAAAACACACCAAATTCATCCAAATGACAAGGAAACATTTGGACCATTGAGGAAGGAAAAAATAAAGTTGCAAATCAGTGTAGTTATTATTTCATGTGATCCATATGAGTCCTGGCTCCCCTCATACTGCTGCTCTCCTTACTGTTCATAATTTCTCCTTTTTTTTTTTTTTTTTTGGTGGTACTGGGGTTTGAACACTTTAGATCTTAGATTTCATTTGGAATTCTCTTTTCAGACAGATTTATTTTCAGGATTTAAAACCATTAGAGGGAACTATCATTTAATATGCATAAAACTCAAAAAAAATCTACATATTTACTGTCAGCCATGGCCCTTCTCTTGAGCCTCATACAGTCTACTTGATGTAGACGGTTTGCTCATCTGTCCAACTGTTCTTCCAACAAAAAAATTATTGATTGCAAAATGCAGGCAATATGCTAGATTCCAAGGATCCAACTTTCAAGGATTGTCTGCCTTCTAGGAGATCAGAAATGAGACATTAATGATATTAATGATATCATTAATAACTGAAGATGATATCTTTTAAAGTGACAAATAATTCATGATGAGAGTAAGTGCCTTAGGAATTGATCAGAGGGATCAATTTTGGCCAGGGTCAGGCATGAAGACTTCTCAGGGGGAGAACTTGAATTGAAATTGAAGGATGCGTTGGATTTGGATAAAGAAAAGACAAAAAGAAAGGCAAAGAGGTCAGACAGCACGGAGTCTCTGGGAAACAATGAAGGCCGCATCACAGGGCCTGTGTGAGAAGGTATGTGAAAGGGCTGGAAGAGCTACAACTGCCCTTGCATATGGAGGGCCACCAGCAGCAGAATGAGCAATCAAGCTAATTCATTCAGTTTACTATAAGGAGTTCAAAGAATGTTGATCGCCTTAAAATTTTATGAACAATTTTATTTACAGCAGTGAATGAAAATGAGCACTACAGCTCAGTATTTCTATCATATATATTTAAACTTAAGCATTGGTGAATGCGAAAGTGATTATCTCATTTGTCTCCACCAAAATCTGAAATTTCAACCAAATGCATTGTCTTCTTCCATTTTCTGTTGCGATAACAGAATACCTGAGGCTGAGTAGTTTATTTAAAAAATATATGACTGATTGAGGCTTATGGTTCTAGAAGCTAGAAAGTCCAAGATCATGGTGCCAGCAACTGCTTGGCTTCTAGTGAAGGGTGGGGAAGCAGAAGGGCAAGTGGATGCATGCTTAACAGCCCAAACAGGAGGAGATGACTCCAGCCAGGGCAAAAAGTGCAAGATTCTACCTAAAAAATAAGTAAAGCAAAAGGGCTGAGGATGTGGTTCAAGTGGTAGAGCACCTGTTTGACAAGCACAGGGCTCTGAGTTCAAGGTCCAGTACTGCAAAATAAAAACAATTTTAACTTAAAGGTATATATTTAAAAGCTATGAATCTGCACTTCATTTTTTGTAATGTTAAAGTCTTTAACATGTCAAAATTAAAAAGGAGTAAGTGGTTTAACTTTTTGGACCAATTTCCCTAAATGGCCACTACTCAATTACTTCAGTGTAGCAGTTAAAAGTCTTGGTATATGTTATCACAGACTAAAGAGCGTTGTAAAAACTCTCCTTTTTTTCTTCTAGGAACTTATTTCTTTTAACTAATTGAAATGACAAGTTTTATGTATCTTTCCCTTCACAAATGATAAACAATGATGCTAAAAATAAGTACACTTAGAGAGAGCTGTCCGCCTCCAAATTACTAGCATGAATTTTCAATTTTAATCAGCAAACAACCTTAATTTGATTTCATTCACTCTAAATTAGTGCACATGTCCCTTTGTTTCTCATCACCATTTGATACCCCCTCCCCCACCCCTGCTTTCTTCTTCTGGAGGGGATGGCGGAACAGATGCACTTTTATGCTATCATTAATTAATGAAGTAGACTTGATTAAGGAATCTCTCTCTCATAAAAAACATACAGCTCTCATGAATCCCATGTCAAAAACAAGTTTGTGGTGTCCCCCCTCAGTGGGCTATCAAGGGGTTGGCAAACTATGGTGCATAAGCTGCCTCTATTACACGGACTATTTTTGTAAATAAAACACAGACACATTCTTTGCTTTGTGTATCACACACAACTGTGTGTGTATATCACACACAACTATGGTAGAGTTGAGAAATTGTGACCGTGACTGCCTGGCCATAAATCCTAAAATACTGATTATCTGGTTGTTTATGGAAAAAAATTCTAACCCTAGGCTAGCTGGTAGCATACCATTGGTGTTGTCACCGTTATTAACCATTACTTTCTACCTTCTGTTGCATACATCAGATTCCCAAAGCACATTCAGGAACGTCTCATTTGATACATCTCCTGAGATAGCATATGCGGTTAAGGTTCCTCAGCAGTGTAAAGGCCTTCCCCAAATGGAGTTGTTGTGGGCTTTCCATTAGTATATGATATGAGATTGTCATGCCCTCGTTTTACGGATAGAGAAGCCGAAGCTAAAGGAAATTGCTGCTCTGTGTGATTAGATGACACCAAAATAGAGTTAAAGTCACATTCCTCTGTCCCAGTCTTCTTTTCGTTGTGTTGGGATTCAAAAACTGTGTTCCACCAATGAGTTAGTAATGATTGTCTCTCTCTCACACACACACACACACACACATACACACGGGAGGGAAGGAAGAAGGAAAGGAGAGAGAGAAAGAGGGAATTTCATAATCAGACAGTGTCTCTTCCTCTTAAAACTTTTTGTAAACATTAATATATTCAGGTTTCTGAGAAATTCTGCAATGAAGAGACCCAACATGAACACAAATTCCCTTCTCTCTCCTCCACATCCATTTCTTAAGAACCAATGAATGTGCTATACGATAGCAGATTAGCAAACCTTACCTATACCCTGATGCTTCAACAGAAGAATTGACATCAGACCGACTTTTGTCTTTATTAAATTCCCAAAGTAGGCATTCTCTGTTGTCTTTTTCAATGCATTTGTTCTTCTTAAAATGTGTAGCTTTGCCACAATAAGCAAGAGTATACCTTTTCTAACATATGTAAGAAATACATTTTAGAAAATTAGAAAATCAAATAAACAAAGGAGAATACAGAACAAATGAAATACTTCTCCCTTGAAACTCCAGCTGCTTTTTAGTGTAAATTCTTCCAGGATTTTCCATATGGAAATAGACCACTTTGTATAAAAATAAAATTTTAAAATGCATACCACTGCTTAACCTGCTCTTTTTTCACTTAAATATGTGATGGACATTTTTTTTGCAGTTGCTGATAGGTCTTTATTTCTTTTTTTTAAATTTTGTTTTATCATTTTTGCATTTACTTGCATGTGTATACATTGTTTGGACCACCTTCTCCCCCAGCCCCCACTTCCAGAGGTCTGGTAGAGATGAACCAGTTTGAGTTGTAATACACATATGCATGGAAACAACACAAGGAATCTCCCTGTGTAGCTGTCCTTATTTCAAACTAACAAAAACGTCATGTTTTTCTTATTATCTTTTATGTTTCTTCTTCAACAAAATCAGAGAACAAGAGGGCGTAACAGAATCTGGACATCATTTAAAATCAGTAAATATTGTCTTGTATCTTTTTCTGAATGGTTGTACATGTTCTGTTGTATGGATCTAAATTATTTTTAGGCAAATCTGCTGTTTCTCCCTTTGTCTGGCAGGAATGAATTCTTACAGGATGGCCTTGGTAGGTGAGAATATTCAGAGCCGAAGTCATTAAACATAGATATTTCTCTTTCATCTTCAAGATCTGTAAGACTTGAATGACCATTCTGTCCCTCAGGATCCAGAGGCCTGAGTCCCCACTACCCCACTACCACCACCACCACAAATAGTAGCCTCATGCCACCTTATAAACTACTTCTCTCCAGGCCTCAGTTTACCTTCCCCTCACAGTATTTCTGCCATCTTATTTTTGGTCATCTACTTGTTTTATCTAGTAGCTTTCACCCACTGATTTTTTTATTTTGTTTTGTTGTGTTGTATTATGGTGTGTGTGTGTGTGTGTGTGTGTGTGTGTGTGTGTGTCTGTGTGTGTCTGTGTGTGTGTGTGTGTGTGTGTGTCTGTGTGTGTGTGTGTGTGTGTGTGTGTGTTTGAGACAAGGTCTCTCTAAGTAGCCCAGGCCTTCCTAAAACTCATAGTCTTCCTGCCTCAGCCTCCAGAGTGCTGGGACTAGAAGGCTGCATTGCCACACTAGCTGTCTGTTGGTTTTGTCCAGTGAAGATTGTTATCTAAATCAGGTCTATAGATTTTAAAACAATATATTTCTAATTCCTTCACTTGGTCTCTAACTAATTTTTTAATACAGCAATATTCCAGGAGGGAAGCCTTTGCCAGAATCAACCATTTAATCCAATAAAACTTTCTAGTCCAGCCTGTAGGAGTGTGGCCAAGTTTGCTTTTGGGTAAATGAATACTGTGCTAGTCCCAGTCCTGCCAGGAAGGAAAGGCAGGGGCTTCCTAGGCTTCTAGTCTAGCCAGGGCTTTTGGATTTCCTTCAAAATGTGGTTGCCAAGCGAGGATGAGAGTACTCTGCTGAATTCTCCACTGAATGAAGTGGACAAAGGACAAACCCAGAATATTAAATCTTAATTCTAGTCAAATACCACAGTCTTAAGTAAATAACATTGAAGCTCTGTGTAAGAGGCTTAGCTACATGTCTACATCCACACACTGGAACAGCTTTACTCTTGTGTATTCAAGGGAGACTGCCTGGCCAGGTAAATCATGTGAAATGTGGGATCATTGCCTTAAATGGCTGACTTTTAACAACGTGCAGAAACAATCACTGTAGTCACTCTAAACCAAGGACTCTCAGCAACAAGTTTTTACCCCAAAAGCCAACCATCACTAGCACATGAATCCCAGGTACTGGGCAGGCTGAGCAAGGAAGAATCCTTGGCAAAGTATGACCTGAAAATTTCTAGTCTTGGTTGCTTTTCAAGTCTAGGAGCCTTTTCCTGTTAAACTTTGTTTTTATTTTGGTGTTCACAAAGAACACATTCTACTTCTTACATTTTTAAAGTATGTGTGCATTTGTATAAAGCTTATATCAATGTCATTGCTTCATTTAACAAAATCTTTCAGAAGACCTACTATGTGCTACCTCCTTCAGTCCAGGATTTATCATTTCCCACACTGGAATGGTTTCTCCAGTTACACTCTTGTGCCTCTTGTGGTTTGAATCTTAAGTGGCCCCCAAAGGCTCATGTGTTTTAGGCTTAGTCCCCAACTGATGGTGTATTGGGAACCTATAGGAGATGGAGCTGAGTGGAAAGAAGTTACATCATTGAGTATGTGCCATTAAAGGGGATATTAGAGCCTCAGCCCCTTCCCCACGCCTCCTGGCCACCATTCAGGTGAGCAACTTTGCTTCACTCCTCACCATGATGTTTTGCCTCACCACAGGCCCAAAGTGATGGGGTCAAGCAACCATAAACTGAAACCTCTGAAACTGTAAGCCAATCATCTTATAAGATAATTATGTTGAGTATCTTATCATAGCAATGGGAAGATGATTAACACCTTATAACTCATTCTCACATATACAAGGTGCTATTTTTAAATCCCCAAATTAATGAGATTTTGACATGCTTACTTCATGTGCCTGCTTCCCAAACCCCAATATTTTGCAAATCCCAGACATCATCATTCTACATCTATATATTTTACTATTCATATCTAAAAATGTCGATTTTAAACAGAATTATAATTTTTTATCTCTTCTGCACAATTAATTCCATGGTTTCATCTACTACCTACTTCACCTTGAAATTTTCCCAAATTGTTTCAGATATGTCTTTTTACTGTTGGCCTGTTTAAGAATGAAACACGGTCTACAAATTATTTAGAAATATTGTTATATTTCTTAGATCTCTATACATTGAGTAGTCACTCCTTTTATTTATTTTTCCATACTGTTTGCTAGTTTAAGGAGTGGAGTCAGTTGTCTTACAGAATGTCAGAGACACAATGTGATTTTCTGGTTTTATTTGCTTTCACAAGATAGTTTGTGATGTCTCCATCTATCTCCCATATTCCCTTTACCTTAGAAGTTAACTCTCAGTATTAGAATTCAAACTTAGTTTTCTAACAAAGATATATCATGGTTGGACTACCTATATAACCATAATGCATCAGAGCCTGTCGCTAATGTTGGTTAGTGATTTTATTCCTTATTTTCCCTGCATGGAAATTCTCCTACTCACCCTTTCATCTAGTAGTTGTGCCCATTGCTGATTGTTATTTCACCTGGGGGTTAATGAGTGCTGTTTTTGTAGTTCTATCACTTTATCTATATTTAGTAACTGGAACTCTTGTAAAAGACTTTTTAAAAACAACTAGGGCTATTTGGTTACCCTGAAATACAGTTCATACAGGAAAGATAAATGCTTGAATATGTCCCCTTAATTTCTGTTTTTCAAAGTAATGTCAGAATAATCTCTTTTAAAAGTTAAATTGGTCCATATCTATTCCTAGTTCAAAATCCTTTGAAGACCTCCAGTGTTCCATGATCAAATATATGGTCCATAGTATAGCCTATGCCAAATTATTCTGCCTCATTGTACTCATACTCCCTTTTCCTGAATGGTAGCCATATTTGGTTCCTTAAAGTTCTCCAACTTCCTGATGTTCCTTCTTGCATTGAGATCTTCACATAATGGTTCCTTCTGCCTAGACATTCTGTCTGCCCAAGGCATGACTGGTTCCTTCTCCATTCCAAAAGCCTGGCCGAAATGACACCTCCACAGAGAGCCTCCTCTCACTAATACTACTAATCCAGACCTAATCATGACCTTCACTGCATTCATCTGTTTCAGAAGTTTTTGGTTTTTTATTGTCTGTCTCCACATCAGATGGTAGTCTCCATGAGGCCAGGAATTATGTTTATGTCATCCTACAGGCTTCCAGGCTAATGAGACATCTGACAAACAGGAAATTCCCATACATGGTGGTGAGGGTTGTGAGGAGGGAAGTGGGGTGTGATAAATGGAGACACATTGGAGGCATACCTGACAAGGGGGTTGTAGGTATCAAGAAGACTTCCAGAAGATGGTGGAATATACACTGAACCCTGAAGGGTGAGTAGGAGTTGACTAGGAAAAAAACCATATGAAAGAGCATTTCAAGCAGAGGAAATCTTAATAGCCAAGACGAGGAGAGAATGTGTGGGATTTTGCCTTTGTTTAGATATGGGTATCACTCAGAAATAAAGGTGGAAATTCCACTCTGCAGGTGATGGTGCCATTCAACAAAATAGGTATCTTCAGAGGAAAAATAGAGTTGAGGGGAGAATGATGAGTCCAGGCCAAAACATTTCAAATTGTGGTTCCAAATGGAATATGTGAATTTCAGAGATCCATTTAAACTGAACTAGACTAAGGATACAGACCACTCAGATTGTAATAAAAGAAACTTAAGTGGGTGAAGCAAACTCAAAGAGGAACTTAAAGCTTGCAAATACTTCCAGCTGTTTATCATCCTTATGGCAGCCTATGAGATTGGACAGGACTATCTCTTGTAGATAAGATGATCAAGTTTCAATATACTATCCAAAGATGTGCTCCTAGCAAGTAAGTGATAGAAAAAAAAAACAACTTGTTTTTTTAGTCTTCCACTGTATTATATTAGCAGTAATGGAGACTAATGAGAACTATTTTAAGTATGCAGTTTGGTAGTGTTAAATATATCCACATTGTTGAGTAACCATTCTTCTGAAATTTCATCTTGTGATATTGAAACTGTATACTGATTAAGCTATACTCCTTCTACCTCCAGCCCCATGATAACTACCATTCTACTTTCTATTTCTAGGATTTTGACAACTCTAGATACCTCATATAAGTGGAATCATAAAATGTCTTTTTAGAATTGGTTAATTTCACTTAGTACAACATCCTCAAGGTTCATCCATCTTGTACCATGTTTCAGAATTTCCTTCCTTATTAAGACTAACTAATATTTTACTGTATATATACCACTTTTTTATCCACTTACCTATCCATGTATTTTTGGGTTCCTTCTTGGTTTTTATGAATAATGCTGCAACGAACACAGATGTATACATATCTCTTTGAGATTCAGCTTTCAGTTCTTTTGGATATATTCCAAAGTAGAAGAACTAGATCACTTGGTAATTCTATTTCAAATTTTACAAGGAACTACCATGTTTTTTTCCATAGTAACTGCACCATTTTATGTTCCTACTAACAGTGCACAGGGTTACAGATTCTCCACATCCTTGCCAACACCTGTTCTTTTTTGACTTTTGGTAGTAGCTATCCTAATGGGCATGAGATGACATCTAATTGTGGTTTATGTCTTACTCTTATTTCTTACTTACTTTGAATATCTTTTCTTGCTAACAGTATTTTTAGAATTTGTATACTATTTGGGCATTAAAATATCCACCAGTGTTATAATTTGTGAAGACTTTCTCATGAAAACAAACAAACAAACTGTATTTCTATCTTTCCCCAAGCCAGTGATATAACTTACTGGTCAACAAGCTTATCACAGGATTCTAATGGCTAAATCAAAAAAGCTGAGTCCAAGTCCTGACACCCCTCCCATCCCTTATTGTTTGTGTGACCTCAAATAACCTTTTTGTCTTTATTTCCTAATCTGAGAGAAATGGCATGGGGAAGGAATATAATTTTATTCCTCACTTGAGGAAGCTATTGAATTAAAAGAATAAATATGTGAAAACATTTTCTGGTTTTGGTGGTACTGGGGTTTGAACTCAGGGCCTCATGCTTGAGCCACTCATCCAGCCCTTTTTTTTTTTTTTTTTTTTTGTTAAGAGAGGGTCTCACTCTATGCCTGGGCTGGCCTGGGGTTGCAATCTTCCCAATCTCTGCCTCCCAAGTCACTGTGCCTTGGCCGTGAAAGCATTTTATAAGTTGCAATGCTCTGCAAGTGAGTCATTGCTTGTGTTAATTGGCTCAGAATCAAATGCCTTATACAAAAGGGAGCAGTGCACTATAGTGGAAAGCTGCATAAATTGTAGAGTTGGATTGACTTTCTGGCCAAGCTTTGTGATTGTGGGTGGTTCCTTAATTTCTCAGTCTACAAAATAGAGGTAACAATAAGGCTTAGCTAGTTTTGGTATTCATGGCTTGTGGTGACCACTTGGATATTAGCTATGACTACTCGTTTACTTTTATTATGTGGCTTTCTCAGATCTTGACTGCAGACTACCTGTAGGAGAACATAAGTGGTATGATTACCATGAGCTCTGAGAACAGTTGCTCAAAAATGGCCAAAATGTGCTACCTATCAATCTTTTAATTTCTATTAGTAAATAAAGAGATGATATTGGATCTCTTTCCCCAGTCCGTGTGACAGTTCAGGAATAAAAGGGCTTCCTTTGCAGCACTGATAAGTGCCAGTCCTTGCAGAATGAAAGACTAAAATCAGAACTTCCCAGTGACCAAGCTGCGATTTGGAAGGATTCTTGCTTATGCTGTACCTTTGAAGATCAGGAGGACAGAGCAGAGCATATGTATTTGTCCAACAAGTGTAGCCAGGCAGATAACATTCTGGGCCCTTTTTTTATATTGTGTCATTACTTTTTTTTAATTGTCCAACTATTCTGCATTCTTTTTGAAAAACATTATTAGCATATATTAATTGTACAAAGGGTTTTCATTGTGATATTTACGACATGCATGAAAGGTACTCTAATCAAATTTACCCCATCTATGTTATTCTTTCTTAATCCCTCATTGTTTCTTAACTGGAAGGAGAGGTGGCATATTCTCAAAGATAGCTGTCTGTTTTTACCTCAGCATTAAAACAATGCTATTTTCATATTTTAAATTACAAAATAAGTACATGAATATATAAGCATTGTAAAAATTGAAATAATGTAGAAAGAAGCATATAGAAAAAAGTGAAAGCTTCCTTCACACATTTCTCATGACTCCTCATCCTCTCTACCCTCTATCACAAAGAGGGATCCATATTTGCTGGCTTGCCTCTTTGCATTGATTCAAGCAAATAGAGTTTTTAATACATGAAAACAGCTATAACATACAAATTGTGGTCTTTTCACCTAACACTTTTGGGGAAAACTTTCCATCTCTTCACTGAAAGATACTAGTAACAACTGACATGTAATGCTCACTGTGTGCCAGGAACATTCAAAGTGTTTTACATGATCTAACTTATTTAGTGTTCAAAGTAACCCCATGAAGTAGGTTATAGATGATAAAATCAGGCTCCCAAAATTTTAACTACTTGCCCAAGATCAAAAACTATGAAGTGTTGTCACCTGCACTAAACTTTTAGGGGTCTTCAGAACTCACACTCTATTTTTTTTGTTGTTTTATTATTCATATGTGCATACAAGGCTTGGGTCATTTCTCCCCCCTACCATCACCCCTCACACTCTATTTTTTTTTGTGATACTAGGATTTGAACTGAGGACCTCATGCTTGCTAGGCACTCTATCACTTGGGCCATGCCCTAGGCTTTTTTGCTTTGTTTTATTTTTATTTTTGAGATAGGGTCTCACCTTATGCCCAGTAAAGCCTGTACCACAATCTCCTGTTTATGCTTCCTGCATAGCTGGAATGACAGCTATTGTTGGTTGAGATGAGGTCTCATCTCATGCTGGCCTTGCACCTTATTCCTCCAGATCTCCCTCTCCCTAGTAGCTAGGATTACAGGTGTGAGCCACCACATCCAGCCCAGAACTCACCCCCACCACTCCTCCAACCACCTTGTTCTTTTAATGACTATGTTGTATATGCTGTAATGTAAACATCACTACTTTATGAAACATTTAAACATAAGAAAAAGATATAAAGTCCCTTAATTGTCCTCCTTACCACAAACAACTTCCAAGGCTCCTCTCCAGCAGTTCAAAATTCATTGGCTTTGGAGTGTAAGAATAGTTATATTTGGCAAGTAACACCTAGATTATTATTATAAGAGAAGTTTTAGAAAAAAATAAGAAAGAATTTAAAAAATTGCTTGTGCAACTTCATAGAAAGTCAGAGAGCCCCATGACTGTATATAATGTACTGTTGGCTGTATGTATCTGTGAGTTCCACCCCCATGAATTCTACCATCCATGAGTGGAAAATATTTGAAAAATTACATATGTGCTAAACCTGTACAGATATTTTCTTGTCATTACTCCCTAAAAGTATAGTGTACAAACTACTTAGCGTTAGCATTTTATTAGGTGTGATAAGTAATCTAGGGATGATTGAAAGTCCACAGGAGCACGTGCATAGGTTCTGTGCAAAAAACATACCATTTTGTATAAGGGACTTGTGCGTCTTCAGATTTTTATATCTGTGGGGGACCCTGGAATGAATTGTCCCTTTGATACTTCCTGAATTGTGGGTTCAGAGCCCCAGAAGGTAGTGATTATTATCTTGCTCCCCCATTTCTGCCCATGGATTTTGCCTCAGTTTGCTGCCTTGCTCAGGAGAGTTCCCTAACAACAATGGTTTGATGCCTCCTGGGATAAGTCATGGGCTGGGCAGAGGAAATGAAGGTGAACAAAGATTTCTGATGTGTGCTGTGCTCCAGTGGCTCACGCCTGTAATCCTAGCTACTCAGAAGGCAGAGATCAGGAGGATTGTGGTTCAAAGCCAGCCTGGCTTCTTTCTGTGAGACTCCATCTCAAAAAAACCCTCATAAAAAAGGGCGGGTAGAGTGGCTTAAGGTGTTGGCCCTGAGTTCAAGCCCCAGTACTGCAAAAAAAAAAAAAAACCTGATGTGGAGAATGAGGCAGACTGTAAGTGGGTATTACAATGCCGAA
Organism: Castor canadensis; assembly: GCF_047511655.1. Lineage (NCBI taxonomy): Eukaryota > Metazoa > Chordata > Mammalia > Rodentia > Castoridae > Castor > Castor canadensis. The sequence goes on along the minus strand of NC_133395.1, from coordinate 124,916,883 downwards.
ATTCTATGACAGAAATTGTGGACAAAGTTTAGACTGCTACATGGAGTAATCAATTGACTTCAGTTTCACAAAAGCAAATCATATTTTCTCAAAAAAATGTTGTGAAATTCATGGAAACAATCTTGGGTGATAGCATTGAGACCTTGGACTAATTATTTTTCCTAATATCTAAATTGGCAGAAATAATACTTTGCATAGGTTTCAAAGAATTGTTGAACGAGATGTTTATAAGCACTTCCCACATGGGAAGGACTCAAGAAAGGATCCCTGTCATTACCAGTTAAATTTTGTGACATCCCTGCATCACCTTCTTTTACCAAACTGATAGTTGAATGCTGTTGGTTTGGAATGATCTTGTTCTTGACAAATCCTTACTGGTCACTAGTGATCATAGCATTATTTTGTCAGGCATCTTACTTAATAATGTACATTAGCATTTTGTTTTTCCTTTTAAAATTGAGGTATTTGAACATCTCTAATCTCCAAGCACATCTTTCTAGATTGGTAAGGCCAAGGTATATTAGTCAAGTGTTTACATTCCTGATACAATCTTCCCATGGCATCCTTGGAACTTTTGACTAGTTCATAAATAAATAAATAAGACTGTTCAGTCACTCCAGGCTTCTTTGAAGCCACTCTGGTAATGCCTTGTCAGTTGAGATATAACATCTCTGTTTTAAAAGATGCCTAAGTTCTTAAATTCTAATTGAACTCTTTCCTTCATATGCAAAAAAAAAAATAGTGAACCTGTTGGTTCAAAAAAATATAAAAATCAATGAGAAAGATTTAAGGAAGCAATTAATGAGATAATGTCTAGAAAGCAGGTTGAGCCCCTGGGAAGAAATGTTTTTATATCCACAGAGTGTTTCTACCATTATGTTTGCTCATGAGCCATAAATACAATTGAATTCTTCTGTGAAGTGTGTGTAGGTTGGGAAAAAAAAAGAAGAGTCAATATTTTGTCTTTATGTATTATACATTTATTTGTTCATATCCATTTGAATATTTATAATTAGAAATAGAGTACAAACCCTTTTTAAAAGGCATTTGACTAATCCTGGATTAAAGAAAAATAGCTTCTAGAAATCACCTTCATTGCTGCCCCTGAAACTCAGGACATTCCTATTGTTGTAAAATTGGATTGTCATATTTAGGTTGGCTTTAAGTCATTTCAAAAGGATTCTGAAGAGTTCTTTATTTGTACCTTCACCTATTTTTTATTGACTTTGTGATTTATTTAATGGACAGAGCATTTCTTTATACTATCCATCCTCCTATCTAGGACACTGTCTCCAAGATATAGATAGATCCAGAAAACTAAACTAGAGATGCTCTCTACATTCAAAATGATCCTGTCTGGCTGTCATTATTCTCCATTTGCCTAAAAACCAAGCTAAGACTATAAAGAATTTTATAATGGCAGTGGTTCTATCTGTGGAGAATTCTAATCTTTTTATCTCTCAGACAAATCCTAATGATGGAAAGGCTGAACAAGGCATTTAATCCTAAAAACCATATTCTAGAGTAGTGCTTCTCAAATTTTAACAAGCATACCAATCATCTGGAGAGCTCATTAAAAAGCAAATTGTGATTCAGTAGGTCAGGGTGCAGCCTGGGATTCTTCATTTCTAACAACTCACAGGTGATGCTAAAGCGTTGGATTCAGATAGCAAACTTTGAAATGTGAGAATCTAGAATTCTTTTTTAAATTTTTGAGATAGAAGACATCATCATTTGAGTTGAGTCACACACTTGGAAAATATGAAGTTGTATGTAATATAGCCAAATAAACCCCCTTTCAAAAAATAAAGGTATTGTGCCTCAGTTATTTCATTATAGTATACAGAACAGACAAATACGTTGGCTAAAGGAAAAAGCACAGGAAATTCATTTTGGCCCACATTTATTGAATTACTACTATGTGTGAGAAAATTATGTAAAAGACATTGGAGCTAGAAACAAAGGTAAATGCAGCAGAACCATATGCGTAATAGTCAAATTGGCTGATGGAACAGGAAGAAAGGAAGGTGTACTGCCAACTGTAATCCCAGTGGCAGTACAGTATCAAGGTATATAGCTTATAAGTGTGCTATAACAAAATACCACAGCCTGGATAGCTTAAACAACAGAAATTTGTTCTATCACAGTTCTGGAGGTTGGAAGGCCAAGATCAAGGAGATGGCACATTGGTTTCTCTTAAGGCCTTTCTCCTAGACTTGCAGATGATCATTTACTGTGTCCTCATGTGGTCTTTCTCTGTGTGAGAGCATTCCAAGTGACTGTGTATCTAAATTTCTTCCTCTTATGAGGTCACCTGTCTGAGTGTTTAGGGTCTACCCTAAGATCCTCATTTTAATGTAGTCACTGCTTTAAAGGTTATTAAATAGAAAATACAGTGACATTCTGAGGTACTATGTATTACAGCTTCAAAATACAAATTTGAAGGGACACAAGTCTATAAGAGGAGAACAAAAATGTTTGGAAGCAATGGGCTGAAAGTAATTAATTATGACTGGGAGGTGGGCATATAGGTAAGGTTCTTTAGATGTAGCATATCTCAAGAAAGGAATCAGATTGGATTGCAAATTCAGGCAAGGGGCAGGATCAGGAGTCTGAATCTTTTTTTTGTAGGTTGAGCATCCACAATCTAAAAATACAAAATCCAAACTACTCTAAAATCTGAAATTTCTTAACATTTTAGAGTTTGGGATTTAAAATTTTCAGATTGGGGATGCTCACCTAGTAAAATCTATGCGAATATTTCCAAATTGGAAAAATTCTGAAATCTGAAGCAATTCTAGCCCTAATCATTTCAGGTAGGGAATACTCAACTTAGAATAATGTGTTTAAAAAGTGAGGCGTAGAGGGTAAATTCAAGTATAACATGTTTAATATGTTGTAAGAACTTTTGTAAATGCTACAATGCACGCTAATCTAGCACAACAATGAAAAACATTTTAAAATGTGAATCAGAAAACTTGCAAAACAGAAGATTAAAATAATTCCTGGTAAAAGGTAACTATTGTATAATCATAATTATTATTATGTTGAATATTTTCTCTCACATCCTACGTATAACAATGCATGCAAAAATTTGTAATATGCCTGGGTTTTTAAAAATTATATCTTAAGTATTATATATATTTTGTAACTGTTGAATCTTAAATATTCTACAAATCTTAGCGATATACCAAAATTGAATTGCTGTCCTTTGTTAGCAATTCGGTAATTTGTAATTTTATCAAATATTGTGAAGTCTTTGTGGTTTGGGGATAGCTTATGGTATTGGTATTGATGTGGCATATTTTTAGGGATGTCCCATAGCAGTTAAGTGCTTGGATAAAACAAACATATTATAACCCCAGACGTATATTTACAAATTACCTTCCTAGAAGACTGAACCAATTTCCATGTCAGCAGCAATATGTGACAGCACCAGTTTTATGCTCAAATGCCACTTTAACTGTCTCCTTCTAGGGTGTTCTGACATAGCTCTCTCCATATTCTTTACCATGTATCACTTTGTTTCTTTTTCTTTATTTCTGTGTTGAGTGGGAGTACTTTGTGTCATTTACAAAATTTCTTACAATATATCAAATATATCACACTTGAATTTACCTCCTCAAATCATTTTGTTTCTATAATGGCACTGATGACTGTCTGGCATTGTCTTACTTAAGAGTATAAGCGTGCATTGTGTTTGTCTCACCCTTTAAAATACCAGTCATAATGACAAGTAAGCCTTGTCTGATTGCTTACTACCTGGCACATTGTAGACATTGGTGGGAGAGTTAACGAGTAAATCTGTTTTGCTGGCTTGGTTCTTCTTCCTTTTTTAAAAAAAATTACTTTCCCCTTATTTTCTATTTGCCCATCTTCTTTTGTGAACTGTTTAAGCCAATGCAAATGTAAATCTTGGCCATGAATATGTAATGCAATATGTATAGGCAAGCTGGACTCTACCTCAGAACATGGGCTTCGTATCTTCCTGATACACAGTGTGCCTGGGCCACTGAAGATTCACATATCAACCAAAGTGACCAGGAATTATGAGACATAGATAGATGTAATAGAGATGATGGAAGAAGGATGTGAACGTAAAATGACTTTGAAGACGTAAGGCGACTAGGCACTACCACCATCCAGAGGGAGGAGGCGTATGATCTATTGGGTAGGGCTGAGGGACAGTCACTAACAACACAAAAACCCTAGCTAGAGTGGACCTCAGGCTTCTATACTGTTTAAGATCTCCGTAGATGACTCAGATAATGTGCAGCCATGATTAAGAATCACTGGAATCTTAGGAAAATGGTTCTTAAATATATTCTATCCAAAAGGCCTTATTAAAACCTTTTGGGACCACTTAAAATATTTAGATTTGTATTCCATGATTACCATCTCTTGCCCCAAACTTCTTCACCAGTGGTGTGAAGTGGGACGGGAGAATCTGAAGGGTTGAAAAAGTCTTCAGCTGATTATGTTGAACTTCTGGAGTTGGAACCATGGGTGAGTGTCAGCGTGATGATAGGATTGGGAAGAAGGGAGGTCTTTCCTGTCTGGGGCAGTCCCTTTGTGCTTCTGCTGAAGACCTTCCCCTGGAAGGTCAAAGATGTGATGCTTTGATATAGTTGCAGAAAGACCCTATAGATCCCAGAAATGGAAATAATATTCTCATGTGTATTTTCATTACAGCAGGCCTGCTTGCCTGGGTGGCATCAGAGTCTAAAGAGAGGAGGAAATGAGACTACATCTGTGCTAGTCAAGAACCCTGTTTGCAAAGCCCATTTAGCTTTGCCATTAAGCAGGGGGCTTTCTGGCTCCCTTTGGCTGCCTATGTTGGACACACTGTGGCTGGAAGCTTCCAAAAGTAGATGAAAGCTGAGATAACATGGGAAATGACTTGTTACAATTTACCCCCAATCAGTCAAAGTAGGATCCCAACACGAGCTAGTTCTTCATATTACCCTCCCCTGGTCACCTTTCTCACATGTTCTGCCCTTTGTGTGCCCCGCATTTACAGACACTTACACCGTGACTCTAGGTTTGCACCACAGAATCTTCCGTTGTGCTCTGTTTGGTGTGTTGTCTGGGTCATTAAAGTGCTTGAGTTCACTCCTAATTTATTAGCAAATATGCCTCCTAACTACCTCCCAAATCACCAGAGCTGGGTGAATTTCAGCAGAGGCTGTCTGCCCGGCAGCATTGCCTGGCCTGGGTTAGGGTTAAGAACTGACACTTTGATACATGCTCGTCGTGGTTTATTGATCCTGTTAACATTAACTCTTGGGAAAATCGATGCTTCAGTCTTGCAGGAGATGTATAAATAAAGTGATAAAAATAAATCAAGGCCAATTGTTTCCTGATGGAAAAATGAGAGGTAAATTATGACACTTTGCAATCAGCAGAGGAGGGATGGCTCTAAATTCCTGAAGATTTCAAAGGCATGGAAACCATGGTCTGTTTGGTCATTTAGTGGCACTGGCTGTTTGTCTTCCTTGGGGGTCTTCCCTGACCCAAGCATTTGCTCTCCTGGTTCTTGATGGTACTCCTTGGACTTCATGCCTTGACCTAACTGAAACCAACATTGTTTACTCAATTTTCCTATCTGTTTTACCTTATTTAAATAAAGCTTGTCCTGGATTAGCTAACTGATAAGAAGAAATACTACTAATCATAATAAGAGTCATAATACTAAACTATTACTAGAATCTCCTACATGTCTATTCATTTATTCAGCAATGATTGTTTGAAGACCTATGTTGTACTGAATACTGTCAAAGACCCTGTGATACAGTGACCACCAAGACAGACATATCCCTGCCTTTGTAGAACTTGCCAGTTAGATAGGGGTACAGACAGCAAATAATTAAGTGTAAAATGATGTCACAAATGATGGATGCAATCTAGAAAGAATAGGGCAGGGTAAAAGTGACTGTAGCACAATTTATGTGGGAGGTCAGGGAAAGTCTAAGATGGCATGTAAGCAGAGACCTGGATCAAGTGAAGGAAGGGGCCACCTCTATGACAAAACATATTCCAATAGTGAGCTCATTTTAGGAGGCCACTGGTATGGAGGACAATTTTGAACTTTCAAAACAAGGATCACAGGGATCTGATCCTGACTGTACTTCTGATTAATTATGTGACTTTGGAAACCTAAGTATTCTCTCTGTGTTCTGATTTCTCCAGAAAGAAAGAAGAAATATCCTCATGCCCCTTAAAAAATGTTTGGGTATTTTTTAGACTTGAATGAGAGTCAAAACACAAGAACTAAAACATAGGAGACCCTTGGAAAATACTAACTCACTTTCCTGCAGTGCTAAGGATATGGGGAGATACGAAAACACATGAAACTCAAGTCAGCTCATGTCTGCAGAGGGCTGCTATGCAATCGCTCAGTGAGTCAGCATGCATGTGACCACCTACTGTGAGCTGGGCAGTCTCAGGAGACTTTAGTGTCTGGTCCTATGCAGTTCTTTAACAGAATGTGTTCTGTGATAGTCTAGCATTTTAGGAATGCAGACCACAGAACAGAACCATGTAAGCACAAATCCCAGATACTTCCACTTAATAACTTGGGCTTGGCAAATAATTTCTTTGGGCTTCCATTTTCTTCTCTGTAAAGTAGGAGAATGACAACTGCCTCATTAGATTAAGATAATAAAATGAGTTACCATTTAAGAATTTAGAGTAGTTTTACACAGAATAATTACTTGAAAAGTGTCTCAAGTTTAAAAATAGATAAAATTCCTTGTGAGAGATACTGTTTCATAGAGGAAACTAGTATCTTCTAGCTTGTGCCAGACTGTTAAGTGCCCTACTCTATCATCTTATTTAATCATCTCAGCAGTTCATTTTCTACATGAAGTAATTGAAACTCAGAAAAGGTTAAACATTTTCCTTCCTAGAAACATGCATGGTTTGTGGAAAAACTAAAGTTTAAATAAAGTTTAACTAAAGTTTAAATAAGTTTAAACTAAGTTTGACTAAATCCTCACTTATCCCATATTCCCCCAGGAAATGTGAATGAAGACTAGAGAGATAAGCAAGATGGGGTCACTGTCCCAAGAGAGTTTGAAGTGGTGAAGCAAAGGCATTAAGTGTCAAATACCTTACACGAGTTCTCATAGCTTGCAAGGAATCCAAATCTAAAGATTTCCAACTCCATGGCCATAGCATCTTTGCTACACTATTTGCAGAATCAAATTCAATAAGCATTAATTACCAAGAACATTCTCTAAGGATGATAAAATGGAGAACAATCTTTCTTTGCATAAACTTTTTTATTAGCTTATATTAATTGTACAAAGTGGTTTCATTGTGATATTTGCATACATGCATATAATGTACTGTGATCAAAATCAACCTATTATTCTTTCTTATCTTCCCTCCCCTCTTTTTAAAGCAATTTATATTGAGTTTCAATATTCTGCTTTCATACATGCCTATGAAAGTACTTCAATTATATTCCCCCTTTTGCTGCTTTGCCCTCTCTTTTCACCCTTCCCTGACTTTCTGGTACCCACCCCCCAAACAGTCTCTATTTTATACTCATGTCATACTTTTTATTTATTTTTAGGTCTCACTTCTGCATATGACAGAGAACATGTATGTGTCTTTCTCAGTCTGCCTTATTTCACTTAACATGATGATCTCCAGTTGCATACATTTTCCTGCAAATGTAATTTCATTCTTCTTTATGACTTACTGGTCTCCATTGTGTATATGTATCACATTTTCTTTAATCATTCATCAGTTATGGGCACCGAGACTGATGCCATTGCTTGGTTATTGTGATAAGAGCTATAATATACGTGGGTATGCAAACTTGTCCTTAGATCCTGATATAATACTCTTGGTATATCAGAGTGGTATAACAGGATCTAAAGGTAGTTCTGTTTTTGTTTTCTAAGGAACTTTGCTATTGATTTCCATAGTAACTGCACTAATTTACATTTCCACCAACAGTGTATAAGGGTTACTTTTTCCTCATCCTTGTCAGCATTTGTTGTTTTCTTGATGATTGCCATTCTGGCTGGGATGAAATGGAGTCTCATATTGTTTTGACTTGTGTTTCCTCTATGGTGGAGGATGTTGAACATTTCTGCTTGCATTTATTAGCTATTTAACTTTTTTTTTTTCATTCTGGGGATTGAACCTAGGGCCTTGTGCATGTAGGCAAGCTTTCTACCACTTGAGTCACATCCTCAGCCCTTTTGTTTTCATATTTTGTTTTTGAAATAGGGTCTCACAAACTTTTCCCTGGCGGGCTTCAAACTCATAATCCTCTGCCTCCCAAATAGCTGGGATTGCAGGAGTGCACCTGTACACTGGTTAAATAAACTTTCATTGGGAATTTTAGTTTTATATAAAAAGTTATAAGAATGTTACAGAGGTTTCCAAATAACTTTCATTATTTTATCTATAGCAGCATCATCCTACATAACCAAAGTACATTTATCAAAGCTAAGACATTTATATTGATACATTATTATGAGCTAAACTATAAGCTTTATTCAGACTCCATCAGCTTTTCCTCTAATGTCTCTTATTTGGATTCATTCCAAGATACCAAATTGAATTTAGGAAATTCTCCTTTATGAAAATTTAACCTGTGCTCCTACTTACAAGTCTTGCATGCTGATCATGGGGTAAAAAGATGTTGCATCTCATCTAATGGTTTGTTCCCCTGTCTACTCAGAAAGGATGACCTGGGGCCACTGAGCATTAAATGGCACCATGTACCTTACACAGTATTTCCTAGACAAAAGAAACAACAATTAATCCTATTGGATAATCTCTAGAATTTTTCATAACAATAAAAGTCAAAAAATTCAGTGGGAAACAATACAAATACAAACAATATTATGAAAAACAGGTAACACTAGGGTGGTCACATAGGAGAAAGAAAGGTAAAAGAAGGCGGTAAGAAGGTGAATATAGTTGCTGTATATACTATACAAGAATGAATGTAGATTTTTAAACTTGTTGAAATCATTATAAGAATGAGACTAAGGTAGAAAGGAGAATAATAAAGGGATGAACCAATTTGGGTTATAACACATATATACACAAAAATGTCACAATGAAACACCCTATGCTAAACAAACAAAAATGTCATTTTTTTTCTTTTTCAAAAATTAGAGAACAGGAAGACAAAATAGGTCTTGTCTGGAGGATGTTACCAGTGGGAAGGGAGCAGATATAAGAAAAGAGTGTAGGAGGGTGAATATGGTGGAAATATGTACACATGTATATAAATGAAAAATGAGACTTACTGAAACTATTCTAGGAATGTGGGAAGGGGGGATAAAGGAGAATGATGGAGAGGGGAAATTCAGCTATGATACTATCAGAACCTTTGTAAATGTCACATTGTACCCCCAGTATAACAATAATAAAAAAAATTAAAATAAACAAGCTCAGTGGGGAAATCAGCCAAGATTTCTTCCTAATGATTTATTGATCTAATATTACACAAAGACAAAAGAAATTTATCTATTTATAATAGGTTAACTCACTGGCACCCCCCCCAAACAGATTCAGTTTTTATTTTTAATGCATACTTCTTGAAACAATCCCATCCTTTCTGTGTGTGTGTGTGTTTCTCAAAGTAAGAGTATTTCCAAGGAGGATAAAGTTACACTAAAGAGAGTAGATGACAAAAGTCCTTAGGTGTTTCACATTCTTTTTTATGTAATTTTGTCTAAAATGTTGGTTAAGTTAGATAGCTAATGTGATCCTAATGTATTTGCATGCACGCAATACCTTTTTAGTTTGTTTTTTAACAGGAGGGCTTGCTGACCTTGAGGCACTAGAAAGATTGCTTTCACATGGGTGAATGCTCTGGGTGTATTTCTCCTGTGTATTAGGCAAGAATGGGTTTATCTTCTCACCAACATGGTGCCATTCCTCTTTACCTCTTGTGTATTTGTGTCAACAAAATTAATTATGACCATTATGGAAAAAAGTAAAGTACAAGGCAACTTTTATTCATGCCTAAGCTTCTAGGTGTTTCTTGCAGGCAGATGCCCAGGGGAGAGGTTGTCATTTGATAATTCACATAGTCTTTTGCTGCCTCAGTCATTTTTTTACTACACTGTTAAGTCTCCAAGTGCTGCTTCTATGGGTATCAAGTCATCCTTTATCAGTACAAGGGGGATTGTTCTTTACCATAAGCATTTAGAGGAATTCCTTCATTCATTCTTTCTTTTGTAGTACTGAGTTTAAACTCAGGACCTACACCTCGAGCCACTCCTCCAGAGATAGGGTCTTATGAACTATTTGCCCAGGCTGACTTCCAACTGCAATCCTCCTGATCTCTGCCTCCTGAGTAGCTAGGATTACAGGCATGAGTCACTGGTGCCCGGCTCTTTCTTTCTTTTTTTTTTTTTTTTTCTTTCTTTTTTGGCAATACTGGGTTTAAACTCAGGTCTTGTGCTTACAAGGCAGGCCCTCTACTATTTTAGCCATGTTGCTAGTCTTTTTTGCTTTAAGTTATTTTTCAGATAGGGTCTCATACTTTTCTCCAAACTCTCTTCTACCTGCAATTCTCCCAATCTCTGCTTCCCAAGTAGCTAGTATTACAGGTGTGAGCTACCTCACCCAGCTAGAGGGATTCTTATCTGAACCAGTGAAGATTGTTTAGGTACACTTTTTTATTCTAACTTGAAAACAGCTGTTTCAAGAAATAAAAATAACAATGGGAAAACTAATCAAAAGACATCATCACTCAAACCACCAAAGCTTGATGATTTCACCTCCGTGTAGTGAATTCCCCATTTTGCATTGAGAGCCCTGAGTGTACAATCTGAGAAATGCCATATTTGAAGATAGTGTCTTTTTATTACCTATATATACCTGAGATTCCACCTAAATTTCTCACTTCTTCATCTGTGATATTTCCTAACAGTTTCCAGCCTCTCCAATTTTTTCCCACACTCCCAGAACATCTAATGCTTTTCCTTCTTTCTCTGTATATAGTTCTTTGCATTTTTCAAGGGTCACTTCAAATATTTTTCTTAATTCCTTCCCTTCATCCATCCTGAAGAGGTAGCTCATGATGCAGACCGCACATTCTCGGTATGTACAGGGGACAGTATTATCTCTAACGGGCAAAAATTGATTCAGGGTGTGTAGAAGGTGGATCATACCATTTTTATGGATAAAGTACAGATGTGCATAAAAATGTTTATTAAATTTTTATGGAGGAAACAACAAGGAAAAAGCATCTTAAAAGATTCCTTATCAGGACAGTCATGAGAAGGCATGACAAGCAATGTGACGGACTACTCCTTGGGCATCCATTGTTTCTAGCTGCAGGACTCATCACTTCAGCAGCTGTGCCTTCTGAATGTCCTGAGGTAAATCAAACAAAAGCAACACATGAAATATAGCATTGGCCAAACTGTGGGATCACCAGTGCCCACCCCTCCCATCTCCTCAGCTCATGAGAGAAATGTTTTTGATGTTGTCTTTTCCAGGCTCTTTACACTTTTGTACATTCTGACTTACAAAAGCACTAATAAGCTTGGCATTGTGCTTCAATGCCAGGTTCCCAAATTTTATGGGTTTCTATGCCTAGACCTATCAGACAAAATGGTAAAATAGAGACTTTCTATCACTATCATGGACTGAAATTGACAAAATGACAAGACATGATAAAAAAGTTAGCATAGAAATGTCAAAGCCACAATGGCAAGTGAGAGAGACTACTACAAAGAGTGGCTTCTAACTCTACTATCTGTGACTCACCTCTCTAAAAGACTGGAAAAAAAATTAAATACTTCTCCAGCCAGTCTTTCTGTAAGGAGTGGCCATATGACAGCTCTAACAGAGGTTTGCTGGTGATAAGAATGATGGTTCTGAAAAACTATTTGCTGTCTCACTAAAAAAGACAACTGCCCTTGTGTCTTCCTTCTTCTTCTGTCTTTGAATGCAAATATAATGACTTGCAATCATGGGGCAATGAACTCAAGGGTAGAAAACTAGCATGCCATGAATGGCGCCTACCTTGATGTTAGTCATAATACATGTCTGCATACTTGAGCCACAATTAATTGGATTTGCTATTACTTGAAGTTAAATGCATTCCTAACTGATATAGGAGATAATGCCAACTGATGAGGAAGGAAAGAGATTCAAATATTTTTCTGTCCTGCCTGCCCTCTAAATCTAAGTGAATATTAATCCTTCAAGTGAATTCTACAACATCAGGCCTCTGAAAACTTAGCTCATTAATATTACTTGACAAGGAACATAGCCTACCTTGTTTGTAGTTATTATGTGTTTTAAATTTCAAATCACATTGAAAGCTCCAGAAAGGTGGAAGGCCAAGAATATGCAAAGAGGTTTCTTGTCATGTATTCCATTGACAGGGTCTTTGATTATGTTTTGCATACATGGATCCTAGGTGTCCTCCAGTCTCTGAGACAACCCTCCTGCCACCCGAGCCCTGAAGGAAAGAGAAACTTGCTTTCTTCTCTCACCTCTCAATTAAACGAAACCTCAGAACAACTGAATACTGAATGAACACAGATATTGGTAATATCATACTGAACAATTTTAAGTCCCCCTGATTTCAATTCAGTCCTGGGTCACTCCAGGTTTGACTTCCGCATAATCAAGTCCCAGTGAAGGATTGATTTTTCTCGGAGGAGCAGAAAACCTGCTTATCATTTTATAGAGAACTTTTGTCCCCCCTTGTGTAAATAAATGTTTCAGAATTATTAAGACAGTGTCAGTCATAATGCTTTAATGTATAAGAAGGAAGTACAGTAAGCCCTTTTTATTTATGGATTTATTACCCATGGCTTTAATCAAATATGTTCAAATATAAACAAATCGAAAAGAATTTCAGAAGCAAAAATATTAAATTCACACACACAATCTATGAAGCTCAGTGGATGCAGAGAAGCTCTGCATTATGGTCAATTGTGTTTTAGTCATTGTGTGATTGGCTGAGTGTTTCCCTGTAAAAATCTGCCTCCCAAAACGTGAATCATGCCCAAAAAGCAAGGTAGAAGTGGATGTGCTTAATTGAGATTTGTTGAAAGATGGAATGTCTTTAGTGGAATTTGGGCAGTGTTATGTGGAAAATGAATCAAGCATCACAGTACAGCACTAAATTTTATGCATCCTGGGCCTGGGTGGCTTCCTTGGAACCACGTACCCACAGATACCCATGGTCAACTGTATGTCCTTATTAGTACTATCATTTATTTAATGGCTTCATTATTGGGGATACTGCCAAGGCTTTTGGACTACCTTGTTTGTCACAAAAAATTTAGAAGCTAAAGCAAATAAAAAGAAAAAAGAAAAGTTAATTATGATACTATTATTTAGAGATAAATTTGGGTGCAAAATATGGGGATTTAGTACCTATGTTTAAATGGTTATATATAAAAGATTTCAATCCTGTAACCACATTTTACTTGATATTGTTAACATTTTCCTGTGCCATTAAATATTGTGACAACATGCTTTCAATAAGGGTATAAGATTTCACTATACAGAAATATGATTTACACAAGAAAGTTCATCTCTCAGACCTTAAATTTAATTCTGTTTTCATCAACATAAATTTTGCCACAAGGAAGACTTTTATACATTATAAATTTAGAGCCATCTTAAATAAGTTCTTAGGGTTTTGTAGCAAATTCAAATTTGTAATTAATCAGACTCTTCTATACTCAGCACCCATATCAATAGTATGTCATTCTACCCAAGGTTATGTCACTCTTTTCTGAGGCCATCAATCCAATTTATTCCACATGTCAATATTGCTATGTTCTTGAGTTCTTGAAGTTTTGGATACTGTTGAGTAAACCAGTTTGTTTAATAAGCAAAAGTGTTCCTTTAGTGTCTGACTCACCAAAAATCTTCATTGCCAGATAATGGAGGGTTGAGCTTTCTGTTGAGATCTCCTGACCAAATACATTTCAACCACGGGAGCTTCATTTTCCAGGTATTTTGATCACCAAGATGGTTAGGGCACAAGTAGATGCATTTTTATCAATGATATAATCAGTTTTTTGTAATTGGTTTTTAACTCATTTCATATTCATCAAGATATTACTGTGAGAGATAATTCAGGATTCAGCAGCAAAGCAATAATAATGTTTCATGTAGTAGACCAAAGAGATTAAGTCAGTTTTTGCAAGTAAGAAGACTTCTGGTTTTGTTCAATCTAGAACCTCGAATCATATTTATATTTTTAATTTTTCTTTTAAGTTACAATAACAGTCCTTTGCTGTTGTGAAAAACTTGAAAATATAGAAAAATATAAAGCAGAGAATAAAAATTAAGCACACACACATTTCCCAAAGAGACATCTGGTACTGTAGCACATTTCCTTAAAGTCATTTTTCTGTGACTACTTGAAATTACTACTTTTTCCTCATCGTTATAATGTAACCAGTCATCTATTTTATTAAAAGTTCTTGAAGAAAACCAATGTGATAACTATAATACCCCAGTGACAAATGTGTCAAAGTTTAACCACTTTTTCTAATGAGAGATACTTAGACTTTAAAAAAATATTTCACTACTAAGAATAATTCCGAAATGAACATCTTTGAACTTCTTTGTTAAAATATTAGACTAATTCCATTAAGTAGATTTTTTTAAAGTAAAATTATAAAATCAGAGGATATAAGGTTATATAAGGTTATAAGGTTTTTATATCATACAGCCAAATTACTTACTAGAAGGCAATTTATACTCTCACCACTAAAGTAAGTCTCTCACCATATTCATGTTACTTGGTTTTCGATATTTTTTTTTACTAATTTAACAAGAAAACAGTTTTATTGACATTGTTAGTAATCTGTTTCATAGGTTTATTGATTATGTGTGTTTCTTCTGGGAAATATAAATTCATGTGCTTCTGAGAACAGGGACATTATAATATTCACAGGGGCGAAGGGAGTAATGAAAAAACAAACTTATTTGAAGCTCATTGAAATTAACTTTAGTATAAATTATACATATACTCTAAGTATATAAACAACTCCAGTATTATTCATTCCAGATGGATAAAAGATGAAAAATTTTAAAAAATAGTTCTGAGAGAAAATAAAGACTAATTTTTTCAGTAACTCTTGAAAAAGAGAAGGCCTTAGCAATTAAAACGCAGAAGCTATAGAGAAAGAAGTGGGGGAATTTGGCTGTAAAGTCAAGAGTATCATAAGTGAAAATACATCCCTGATTGTGCAGACCTTACTTATCATTACGATTTTTGCAAATCCTCTGTTGCCATGGTAGCCTGTGAACTTGTTCACTTAGCAGCCAGCTACGATGGCAAGAAGGGCTCTCCAGGATGTCCATTCTTGCTCTGTGAAGTTCTCATGGGTCAGGCTCTTTTTACCTTGATATTTGCATGCGCAGTCTCTGCTATGCTCAGAATGTTTGTGCCTGCTGTGGTTTGAATGTGGCCCCCTGAATTCATGTGTTTTGGCCCTAGCATGGCAGTGTTTGGAGGTGAGGACTGAATGTTTGTGCTGAGTAGGCTCTTCTCAAATGAACAGATTAATACCTTCCTTCCAGGAGTGATTGCCCTGATGAGAATGGGTTGTTATAATGCAAGGTCACTCCTTATGCTTTGTCTCCCTTACATGCACCTGCTTGCCCTTTCACTTGTCTGCTATGCTAGGAAACAGCATAAGGCTCTTCCTCCATATGACTGCATGATCTTGTATTTCCTAGCCTTCAGAACCCTATGCCTAAATGAACCTCTTTTCTTATAAGTTATTCAGTTTTAGGTATTGTGTGATAGCAACAGAAAACAGGCTAAGACAATGCCCCTCCAAAATACATATATTGAATTCTTAATCCCTAGTTAGGATAGTGTTAGCAGATAGGTTCTTTTAAATGATCAGGTCATGAGAGTGGAGTCCTCATGAATGACATTAGTGCCTTTATAAAATAGGCCCATGGAAGTTCATTTACCCTTCCACCAGATGGGAGCAAAATAAGAAGTCACTATCAATAGCAATAGGTCCAATCCAAAACCCACATTTGCTAGTGCCATGAGGTTGAACTTCCCAGCCACCAGAACTGTAAGAAATCAGTTTGGTGTTTGTAAGCTACCTAGTCTGTTTTGTTACAACAGCCTGAATGGATTAAATTCTCATTTCCAAGGTCAATCTGAATATGGTGGAATATGGCTGTTTCAGCCATAGCCACCCCAGCCATAGTGTAGAAGCAGGAAAGAGGGGGGATGAGAAAAAGGGGACCAAGAATTTGCTGTGGCTGCCTTTAGGAGGTTCCGGGAAAATTCTCCATGAAATTTCCCTGGAATTGGGCAGAAGTGATACACCAGGCCACAGTCAGATATGAACCCATAGAATTCATGGATCCTCTCACTTAGTTTGAATATGGGGAGAATTCGTGGTCCTTATCACCTTTCTTATATGTAATAAGCATTGCTTTTGTCAGTGTTTGTGACTTTGTGTTTCATGGTAGGTCGGACAATGATATTTCATAGTGAGAATTGTAAATGATAAAATTATTTCATTTAATGTTTTAGAAATAACAGAAAAAATTGAAATGTCATGAACTTGGCTTTTTTCTGTTCTGTGTTCAAGCCAAAGACCCTTGGTAATTGAGGAAGATACCTTTGGGAGTTCTGTGTCTGCATGCATGTCAATGAAGCACTAGGTGACTTAGCTACATGTCCTCCAAATACTTCTGGAGCCTCACAATGCCTGTGCTGCAGAGCCAGCCTTGCCCCTCACCCCAGTGGAGTTCTTCTGACCCTTGGGTAAATTTCTCACAAGGCCCCAGTAACAGCTTTCTCAGCCATATGTTTGTTCACAGACTAGTTTGAGTATTGCTGCCTTTCCCGATGGTCTTTGCTGATGTGTTCCTCAGCTCCTACGTTTCATCAAAATCCAGCCATGCTAACTGAGAGTTTTACCAAATGACTCAACATGAACTTCTGTTAATACCTTTTCCCATCCTTCGTCACAGGAAACAACTCACAGAGTAGCGACATCCTAAAGTTACTGTTGTGATTATGCATTCTTCATTTGATCCCTGGTGGGAGCTGGGCCTTTTGCTTTCATGTGCAGAAGTCCATATTGGTCTCCAAAATATTGATTAAGAGCAAAACTTAGATCCCCAAACATTTCTCTTCCTCTTGATGGCTTTTTGTTTCATTTTTTGATTAAAAAAAAAAGAGGAAAAATTTATTTGGAGGGCTTTTTTTTTAAATTTGGCTTGGTTTTTTGGTTTGGTTTTGTCTTTCTAAGATCTTTCTGTAATAATGTTAAATGAAATAATAGAAAATATCAAACTCAGAGAAATACTACTTGCCACGCCCTCATGATTGTGGTTTATGTCACTGGTCCTCATTTCTCCCTATTTTAAATTTTCAAATAGGGTGTTGAACCATTCATGTATAATACCATGCATTTTATTGTTTACTTTTCCTTAAGTATTATATCAATCTAATTTTAATTCACTAATATATTGCTATTATTTGACTCTTTATTTAAATGTCTCTGATCCAAGTACCCAATCCTAGATAAGAATTCTGTTTTGTAGGTGAAGTTTCACTAGGTTATAAATAGCTAATGACTCTCCAAACTCCTAAGGTTTACAGGAGAAATAATTTAATAAAACCTCAGATTACTTTGTGTAGCTCCATTAATGTAAATGAGTAATGTGTATTGATTTTTCACAGCTTAAAAATCTTTTTATTCATCTAGCACAAGAAAGTCTGTTAAAGAATTATTAATGATGCGATAATTGCTTTAGATCTATGCCCTAATTAAAACAGTAAATTCTTTATTACATCTTTATTTTAATTAGATGTGCAGAAAGACAATAATTTTTACAAGAAACACTGTGTAAAATAAAATTACCTCATTTAGAAATGCTTCAAATGGCTCTTGGTGGTGCTACTTGACTGAGAAGCAAAATATTGCCAATCCTTGAGATGCCAACCCTGGTTGAAATTAATAAAGTGGAATACACTGTTTTACACCTTTCGTGAAGTACAATTGACCTATACCAGTGAATTTTTGCTTGTAGCTTAAAAATATATATGCAATTGTTAAAAATGAAGGTACTTTTTAAAGTTCGAAAAGCTCTGTTAAAGACAAGGAAGAAAATGGGCTTATCATCATGGAAATTACCTCATGTCAACTTGTGCTAATTTGTTTTTGCACTTGTACTTTGCTGTTTCTTCAATTTGTAAGATGGTGCTTTTTAATGATTTGTCCTGAGTTGTATATATTGAAAAAATACCACCAAAATCAATGAAGATCTTCCATCTATTGCGTCTTTCTTTTCTATCTAGCTTTCATCTTTAATTCATATGCATGATCAGCTGAGGCAATAAATGCTCTATTGTGGATTGTGATCAAGTTAACATGAGTGTGGACATTGTGCAAGGCACTGTTTCATGACTGTGTAATAATCCTCTCAACAAGCAAAGCCAGGAAAGTGTAAGTTCCTTTTTATAGAGAAAGGAACTGAAGTTTAGGGATCTGCCACCATTTTGATCATTTAACCAGAGATCAAAAGACTATAGCCAGTGTACCATCTCCTACTTGCTACCAGATTTTATAAATAAAGTTTTGTTGGAACAAGACACACTCATTTGTTCCATATTGTCTATGTCTGCTTTCAGGTTGCAATGGCAGAGTTGTGTAGTGTAGTGAGAGAGACTGTCTAACCCGAAAACCTAAAATATTTACTCTTTACCCTCTTTAGAGAAAAAGGTCACAGTTCTGCTCATACAATTGTACTTTCTCTCATTCATTTCCAAACCAATGGTGTAACATGTTTTAGTTAAAATTACCCATCCTCCTTTTCTAGCATAGTCTTCAGACTTAACCAATTTCTCTTTTTTCCTTCCTTTATTTTGACAGTCTCAATGTAAAGGCCTTTTTCCATTAAGCAACATTCCATTTCTTTCCTGAATAGTCTGAAATAACCGGTCTCTAGACTGTTTATCTCTTGACTGTCATTACTTATTTAACTCTAATCATGTTATTTAACTTAATACAGCACTTTGGTCTCAGCTAGTAAGAGGATTATTATAGCAAAGTATTGCTTCATGTTGCTCTTCTTGCTACCTGAATTTCTTCCCTTAAGCTTTCCCAGAGAACAGAGGTTGTCAGAGTGCTGGGGAGAGTCTTGAGCCTCTACAGCTTAGAAGTTCACAACCATCTCATAATAAAAATGCCCTGTTAGATACCCTATGCTTTCTGAGTATAGGGAAAAGGCATAGGAAAGGGTATTTGTGACCTCATATCTATTAGCTAATGGACATTATAATGCCAAACAGATGCTCCTTCCTTGCTTGTTAGCAAGCCTGCCCAGCTCCAAGTTCAGTTGTGTGGTCTAATTTACAAATTCCCCAAAGAAGGGGCCCAGCCAGCCCTGCATGAATAGATCCTCAGGGGTTTGTACATGAGAAAAGGAAGGCCAGATAAATTCTAATTAGTTAAAAAGCGGTTCAAGGCAGTGAAATGGAGACTAATGTAAAATATATAAGAATAGTAAATTAAAAATAATATCCATACTATGAAATGAAATACAGTATCAATAATACTGAAGGGGAAAAAATGTGTGACAGAGACACAGCAGGTTTTTAAGTGTATCTGTCTAATTTTGTAATGATTTCAGTTTTGATTAATATATATTAAATATGTGTAGGGGAAAAATATTAGACAATACATACCACAGTGTTAATATCAGTTATCTTGGTGTGATAGAGTTGTGAATGACTGTATTGTTTTCTTTATTTTCTGGATAAGTATATATTATTTTTATAACCATAAGATGTTTCTTTTTATGGCTAATCTCTCAAGCAAGTTGTTGTGATTTTCTGCTTTCTGATGACAGTGCTGTCCACTGGAGTTCTTTTCTGCTCTCCACATAACAACCAAGAAATAACCCTAGGTCTAGTAACCCAAACTGAAGTGAAATCATAAGGGAAGCCTGAAAAAATTTCAGATCACTGTCTGAGGGGTACTATGTACTCATTATAAATAGTTTTGGGGGACAGGGGGATTGACAGAGGTTCTGTCCTCACAGAGAGCAGGAGATGACATTTCTGTAGTAAAGACTTATCTGTTAAGAGAGGGAGAAGGTTTATAAATCCATAATCTTTTGCAAATAAATATCTGATGTGAGGCATGCATAGGTTTCAATTATCTTCCATTCCAACCAAATGTAATTTTTACAGACAGTTAAATTTCTTTAGCTAGATAATAATAATCAGAATTAATACCTGGGAAATGGTCACTTTTTGAGGCATTTGACATATTTTAACATATTTAAGTATCACTGTTATTATTTTACTTCTAAAGAAACTGAGGCATAGAAACAATTGTCCAAGGCTAAATGCCTAGTAAGTGGCAAAATCAGGATTTGAATCCAAGCAGCCTACTGACCATTTGGGCATACCATTAGTTAAAAATGAAAGAAAAAGAAAAAAAACAAGGACTGATTCCAAGGTGGTGACTAGAGGGAGGAAGCAGAAAGCATGCTTCCTAAAGTAAAATTTTGGAGAGACGCTGGAGATACACCTGGCAGGAAAAACCACCGGGAAGAGGCAAAACTCTGACTCCTCCACACCCCCTGCCCATGCACAGCAACCCCATGCCACATTAAACAGAGAAACCAGGAGGGCTCCCGCACTGCCAGATGCCAGCTCCTACCCTGCTTGGGAGACCACCAGTTCACTGTTGATTAGTATACTATCTCTCCCTGTTTATTTCTTTGACTCTGTTTTTTGTTTAGTTTAGTTTTGTTTTTTTCCCTTTTTCTTTACATTCTTTGCTTTCCCTCTCCTCTCACTCTTCCATTCTAGGTATCATCATTGTTATTATTATAAGATAGACAATACTGAATTATACACAGTACAGGGACAGTAACAGTAGCAAGGGCAATGATGGGAAGATGGAAAAAAGAGGGAAACCAATTTCCCCCCCAAAATAAATTAGTACAGGAACCAGAGGGAAATGAAGAAAACAGATGCCCAGATCCAGACTCCAAAAAAATGAAGATAAACTATGCCAAAGAACCCAATGAAGCCCACAAGAACATTCTGAAAGAAGAAATCCTGCAAATAATCAATGAGAATTTTATAGCAAATCAAAATGTGCAGGAGACACTCAAGAAATTCCAAGACAACAAAAATAGAGAATTTGAGAAAGCACAAGAACAAATAAAAGAAACTATAGAAGCACTGTATAAACACCAAAGTGAAACAAGGAACACAATAAATAAAGAGATAAATGAACTCAGGATGAAAATATTAAAGAGGGAGCGACTCAGTATATGGAAAACCTCAGAAAAAAGAACGAAACAGAAATGCAAAACAAAATGGAAGGCCACTCCAGCAGACTAGAACAAGCAGAAGACAGAATCTCAGAACTCGAAGATGAAATGGTAATTAAAGGAAAAACTGAAGAACTATTAATTAAACAACTCAAGACCTGTGAAAAGAAAATGCAAGAACTCACTGACTCCATCAAAAGACCAAACCTGACAGAGACTCCAGCACCTGTACTAACTTCCTTCCCCTCCCCCTTCTATAAAAGCCACTGCTTGCCCAGGCTCTGGGCTGCGCCATCTTTTCCCTGGCCAGCCTGGCAGTTTGGGCCTGCCATTAAACCTTGCTCTATGGAAAAAAAAAAAAAGACCAAACCTGAGAATCATGGGCATTGAAGAAGGAGAAGAGGTAAAAGCAAAAGGAATGCATAATATATTCAGCAAAATAATAACAGAAAATTTCCTAAACCTAGAGAAAACTATGCCCATACAGGTACAGGAGGCCTCCAGAACTCCAAACAGACCTGACCAAAATAGAACTACCCCACAAGTACAGAGACTAGAGAAAGAATATTGAAGTCTGTAAGAGAGAAAAAACAAGTAACATACAAAGGTAAACCCATCAAAATCACAGCAGACTTCTCAACAGAAACATTA
Organism: Castor canadensis; assembly: GCF_047511655.1. Classification (NCBI taxonomy): domain Eukaryota; kingdom Metazoa; phylum Chordata; class Mammalia; order Rodentia; family Castoridae; genus Castor; species Castor canadensis. Next base: position 124,894,935 of record NC_133395.1, on the reverse strand, counting down.
AAAGCAAGAAGAGGGTAGGGTGAGATCTTCTGGGCACTGACTGAAAATAACTTCAACCCTAGGATACTCTACCCAGCAAAACTATCATTCAAAATAGATGGAGCAATAAAAGTTTTCCATGATAAGCAGAAACTAAAACAATATGTGACCACAAAGCCACCACTACAAAAGATTCTTCAAGGGATTCTGCACACAGAAAGTAAAACCCAAGATAACCATGAAAGGGCAGGCAGTACCAAACCACAGGAAAAGAAAGTAGAAAGTAACATCGATTTAACTACACACAATCAAACCCTCAAACAACTAAGACAACTAAATGACAGGAATCACCACATACCTATCAGTACTAACGCTTAATGTTAACAGACTTAACTCCACCATCAAAAGGCACCATTTGACAAACTGGATTAAAAAGGAAGATCCAACAATTTGTTGCTTACAGGAGACTCATCTCACCAACAGAAATAAGCATAGGCTTAGGATGAAAGGTTGGAAGAAGATTTACCAAGCCACTGGCCCCTGAAAACAGGCAGGAGTAGCAATACTTATCTTAAAGTAGACTTCAAACGTACATTGATCAAATGAGATAAAGAAGGACATTCCATACTAATAAAATGGGAAATAGACCAAAAGGAAATAACAATTATCAACCTATATGCACCCAATGTCAATGCATCCAATTTCATCAAACATACCCTGAAGGACCTAAAAGCATATATTAACTCCAACATAGTGGTTGTGGGAGGCTTTAACACCCCATTATCATCAATAGATAGGTCATCCAAACAAAAATCAATAAAGAAAACCTAGATCTAAAACATACCATAGATCAAATGGACCTAGTTGATGTCTACAGAACATTTCATCCAACTTCTACACAATATACATTTTTCTCAGCAGCCCTTCTTCAAAATAGATCATATACTAGGGCACAAAGCAAGCCTCAGCAAATATAAGGAAATAGAAATTATTCCATGCATTCTTTCTGATCACAATGCATTAAAACTAGAACTCAACAACAAAAATAAAGACAAAAAACATGCAAACAGCTAGAAACTGAATAACTCGTTGCTTAATGAACAAAGGGTCATTGATGAAATAAAAGAGGAAATTAAAAGGTTCCTGGAAGTCAATGAAAATGAAAACACAATCTACTGGAACCTATATGGGACACAGCAAAGGCAGTCCTGAGAGGAAAGTTTATAGCCATGAGTGCATATATTAAAAAGACTGAAAGATCTCAAATCAATGACCTAATGATACATCTCAAATTCTTAGAAAAACAAGAACAAGCAAATCCCAAAACAAATAGAAGGAGAGAAATAATAAAAATAAGAGCTGAAATCAATGAAATAGAAACCCAAAAAACCATACAAAGAATTAATGAAACAAAAAGTTGGTTCTTTGGAAAAGATAAACAAGATCGATAGACCCCTGGCAAACCTGACTAAAATGAGAAGAGAAAAACCCAAATTAGTAAAATCAGGAATGCAAAAAGGAGAGATAACAACAAACACCATGGAAGTCCAGGAAATCATCAGAGATATTTTGAGAACCTATATTCAAATAAATTTGAAAATCTTGAAAAAGTGGACAGATTTCTGGATACTTATGATCATCCAAAACTAAACCAAGTGGACATTAATCACCTGAATAGATCTATAACACAAAATGAAATTGAAGCAGCAATCAAGAGTCTCCCAAAAAAGAAAAGCCCAGGACCTGATGGATTCTCTGCTGAATTCATCAGACCTTTAAAAAAGAACTGATACCAACCCTCCTTAAACTGTTCCATGGAATAGAAAGGGAAGGAAAACTGCCTAACACATTTTATGAAGCCAGTATTACACTTATCCCCAAACCTGGCAAAGACACCTCCAAAAAGGAGAACTATAGGCCAATATCCTTAATGAACATTGATGCAAAAATCCTCAATAACATAATGGCAAACCAAATTCAACAAAACCTCAAAAAGATCATTCACCATGACCAAGTAGGCTTCCTCCCAGGAATGCAGGGGTGGTTCAAGATTCACAAATCAATAAATGTAATAAACCACATTAACAGAAGCAAAGACAAAAACCACTTGATCATCTCAATAGATGCAGAAAAAGTCTTTGATAAGATCCAACACCATTTCATGATAAAAGCTCTAAGAAAACTAGGAATAGAAGGAAAGTACCTCAACATTATAAAAGCTATATATGACAAACCTACAGCCAGCATTATACTTAACGGAGAAAAATTAAAACCGTTCCCTCTAAAATCAGGAACCAGATAAGGATGCCCACTATCTCCACTCCTATTCAACATAGTATTGGAATTCCTAGCCAGAGCAATTAGGCAAGAAGAAGGAATAAAATGAATATAAATAGGTAAAGAAACTGTCAAAATATCCCTACTTGCAGATGATATGATACTATAACTTAAAGACCCAAAAAACTCTACTCAAAAGCTCCTAAACACCATCAATAGCTACAGCAAGGTAGCAGGATATAAAATCAACATAGAAAAATCATTAGCATTTCCATACACTAATAATGAACAAACTGAGAAAGAATATATGGAAACAATTTCATTTACAATAGCCTCAAAAAAAATCAAATACCTAAGTATAAACTTAATAAAGGATGTGAAAGACCTCTACAAGGAAAACTCTAAACTCCTGAAGAAAGAAATTGAGGAAGACTATAGAAAGTGCAGAAATCTCCCATGCTCATGGATTTGTAGAATCAACATAGTAAAAATGGCTATACTTCCAAAAGCAATCTACATGTTTAATACAATTCCCATCAAAGTCCCAATGACATTCATCAAAGAGAATGAAAAATTTACTGTTAAATTTATTTGGAAACACAAGAGACCACGAATAGCCAAGGCAATACTCAGTCAAAAGAACAATGCTGGTGGTATCACAATACCCGACTTGAAACTATATTACAAAGCAATAGCAATAAAAACAGCATGGTACTGGCACAAAAACAGACATGAAGACCAGTGGAACAGAATAGAGGACCCGGATATGAAGCCACACAACTATAACCAACTTGTCTTTGACAAAGGCACTAAAAATATATGATGGCAAAAAGACAGCCTCTTGAACAAAAACTGCTGGGAAAACTGGTTAGCAGTCTGTGAAAACCTGATACTAGATCCATGTATATCACCCTATACGAGTATTAACTCAAAATGGATCAAAGACCTTAACGTCAGACCCCAAACTCTAATGTTGGTACAGGAAAGACTAGGAAATATTTTGGACCTAATAGGTATAAGTAAGAACTTTCTCAATAGAACCCCAGCAGCACAGCAACTTAGAGATAGCATAGATAAATGGGACTTCATAAAACTAAAAAGCTTCTGTTCATCAAAAGAAATGGTCTCTAAACTGAAGAGAACACCCACAGAGTGGGAGAAAATATTTGCCAGCTACACATGAGACAAAGGACTGATAACCGGAATATATAGGGAACTTAAAAAACTAAATTCTCCCAAAACTAATGAACCAATAAAGAAATGGGCAAGTGAACTAAACAGAACTTTCTCAAAAGAAGAAATTCAAATGGCCAAAAAACACATGAAAAAACGCTCACCATCTCTAGCAATAAAGGAAATGCAAATTAAAACCACACTAAGATTCCACCTCACCCCTGTTAGAATAGCCATCATCAGCAACACCACCAACAACAGGTGTTGGTGAGGATGTGGAGGAAAAGGAACCCATATACACTGCTGGTGGGAATGTAAACTAGTACAACCACTAGTTGTACTGGTTGGAGGCTTCTTAAAAATCTAAACATAGATCTGCCATATGATCCAGCAATCCCACTCTTGGGAATATACCCAAAGGAATGTGGCACAGGTTACTCCAAAGACACTTGCACACCCATGTTATTGCAGCACTATTCACAATAGCCAAGTTATGGAAACAGCCAAGATGCCCCACTACTGATGAATGGATTAAGAAAATGTGGTATCTATACACAATGGAATAGTACTCAGCCACGAAGAAGAACGAAATCTTGTCATTTGCAGGTAAATGGATGGAACTGGTGAACATCATCCTGAGTGAGGTTAACCTGGCCCAGAAGACCAAAAATGATGTGTTCTCCCTCATATGCAGACTTTAGATCAAGGGCAACACAACAAGGGGATTGAACTTTGATCACATGATGAGGTGAGAGCACACAAGGGAGGTTGAGGATAGGCAAGAAACCCCCCCCCCACAGAAAAAAAACAAGATAGCATTTGATGTCCTCAATGCAAAGGAACTAATGCAGAAACTTTAAAGCAACAGAGGCCAATAGGAAAAGGGGAACAGGAACTAGAGAAAAGGTTAGATCAAGAAGAATTAACCTAGAAGGTAACACCCACACACAGGAAATCAATATGAGTCAACTCCCTGCATAGCTATCCTTATCTCAACTAGCAAAAACCCTTGGTCCTTCCTATTATTGCTTATACTCTCTCTTCAACAAATTAGAGATAAGGGCAAAATAGTTTCAGCCTGGTAGTGAGGGGGAAGGGGGGGAGAGGGAGGGGGTGGAGGATAGGGAGGCGTGGGGGGAAGGGGGGAGAAATGGCCCAAACATTGTATGCACATATGAATAAAAGAAATTTTAAAAAACAAAAGAAACATTTTCAGCGGCTGTTCAGTGTGTTCAATATATGATCATTAGACAAAATTTCATGCAAAAGATAGTTCTTGAAATTCAGTCATGTGAGGGGTTCTAAGCTAAAGCTGTGCTATTGGGATTTCTTTCAGGGGAAAGTCCACCCCTAATTTCAGATTACTTAGAATTTAGTAGAGAGATTGGGACAAGCATACAAGGTGTAAGCTACAAAAAAGAGGAAAGTCTTGTGTTAGAAGAATAAGCAGGTCATAGTGACGGTTCAAGGACAGCACAAGATGTAATAGTCTCTGGTGAAATTCACTGTGACCATGCTTTGTTTTTTTAACAATTCCCAAATCCCATCTATTGTGTTTTCCAACATTTAATATAAAGAAAGAAGGTCATTACTGTTGATTTTGGGCCACAGACCTGGGCTCAATCCATCTGAAGTGTTTAACCTTTAATCACCAGGCTTATGTTGACTCCAGGGTTTGTGAAACATGCTTTTGCATTTGCACCAAGTCATATAGCAAAGGTGAGCTCAGAGACTGTGATAACTCATACAATTGTACCTTTTTTATTTACTTAAGGTAAATGATCTGCCTGGTATTTTTCCTGAAAATTGTTATTTCTCTTTTTCTCTGCCTTGCATGGAATCTTTGATTTCCCCAAATATAAGACTGTAGAGTACTTTCTGGTGTTTGAGGCAGGAGCTTAATGTATGTCTCCCCTGAAGGACCTTAATTATTTCTGACAGGTGCAAACCTCACAACAATGCAGTGTTAGGAGATAAAAGAGAGGAAGAACATCCAATGACTGTCACTGAGCAGGGGAGGGCACAATTGTTGTTGGCTATTCTTGTGGGTTGTTTGGGGGTTTTGTTTTCTTTTATTTGTGTGTTTGTCATTTCTTTTAAGCTCCAAGCCCCGAAGTCATTTCTCCTACCCCCTCCTGACTTGAATCTTGTGACAAAGGCAGAGAAAGTGTTTCCGGCAAAGAAAATTGTATGACATAAAGTTGGAAATCTATAAGTCATTCAGGGCAAGTTCATATTACCAAGTTTGAGACACAGAATAAATTTTATGGCTATAAACTGATGAAATAAAAGCTAGTATTTGGCTGTATTTTTGTGACTGTTACATTTATGCGTCACTTTCATCTGAAAAAAAGTTCTGAGAATAATGTGACAAAAGTAGTTCTTCAATATAATAGATGTGCCTAGCAGTCAAAATATAACAGAAAATAAAATTATATGTAGATTTTCAACCTAATTTGCTTCCCTACTTTATTCCAGACTCATTTTTACCTAATAACTTAGCATGCCCCTCACTAAGTATTCAAAGCAATTTAAATATAAATTCAGATAAAACATAATTATAGATACCTGGAGGGGATTAGCTATATAACATTGCACAGTTAAATTTAAGTTATTTTAGATTTTATCAACTGATTTTGGATCATTTACCCCTCTGCTTTCAGTTATTGCAAACAAAAACAAAATCGAGAATTGACTGAAATTTTGTTTGTCTTCAAGGTGTTCAGCCCCCAAAATATACAAGCAGCATGAACAATCCAGTCACCTGTCCATTGCTGTGCAATATTCCAAGATGTAAGCATTCAATATAGACTAAGTTGGGGTCCTATTTTCCCTGCTTTGGGATGAATATTTTCCTCATAATGTAGAAAATTATAGTTAAATATAAATAGCTGGCTATGTGGATGAAATCTATTTTTCTTTGTAAACCAAGCTAAATGAGACTTAGATTTCCTATGGCTTTTATTTGAAGTCCTAGTCTACTTAAAACCAACAATAACTACTTATATCTAGACTTCAGTACATTCTGTTTATTAATAAAATATTGACATGTTTAAGTCTTTAAACACTTTATTTAAAAAGTTACCACTCTTGTTCCTTTCTAATACAACAAATAATGAATCTTAAATGGCCAAACTCTTGAGAGAACAATGCACCCTTGTTTATATGTAAATTCATAATTCATAAGGCCTAAGGAGGCTGAGGTGTGCTATGCAGATAAACAGAATCTGTGGCTACGTATTGTTAATGGCCATTGAAAGGGCAAAATGTATAAGGCACCAGCTTGTTTTGAATCTGAAAAGTACTTCAGGTATTCTTTGTTGAGTTGAATATCAGATGAAGGCTATGGAAGAGACCATGAACTTCCAGCAGTGAGGCAGCGCCAGGCATGCCTCACCAGACACCTATGTAGCATGGCCAGGGACCAGCAAAGCAAGGGATATCTCCTTTGATGCCAGTGAAAAGCAAGGGTAGCACAGGACCCTGAAGACTTTTAGGCGTCGTTCTGCCAGTGTTGGAATAATTCTGCAACCATCCCAACTGAGGGAGGGGATTACAGAATCAATTAGGCTTACATACCAGAAAGACAGTTATCTAAGTGGAATTGAATTGATATGAAAGACACTTTAAACCAAAAGTAATGAGAAATATTTTCTATTGGAAAGCTAGCATATTTTGTACCTTCCTTCTACATTCTAATGTGGGTGAACTTTGACTTTCTTCCCCATTTACTTCATAGAGTAGATAAATTCCACGGTACCACTGGAACCTATGGGACAGGAGGGGTTGTGAAATCAGGGAAGCCTTCTCCACAGAGGAGTGCACAACCCTAATCTCAGGATCATGAATCTGAGTGATGACAGTAAACCCCAGAACAACTGTCACCAGCTATACCATCTACCTGTGACAGCCTTCTATAGCCAACTTGCTTGTTTCCAGGTGCCATCGGAAAGAGTGGATATAGGCAAAGTTGTTCCTGCAAGGAAAAATAAAATCTGACAATTGTAGATTTCATCTTATTACCTGATAGAAAGCAGATTGGTACAAATCAGAGTGGCTTAGAACTCCAGGCAAGAGGAGATGTCACATCATACACAGACACTTGTTAAGTACTGGCTTCCACGTGAAACACACCTTGGTGTTGTAAGAAGCCCACACAGATCTAGGGAAGCACAAATAACTGCTTCCTTTGCACAGGTGCATCCATCTCTCAGGAAAAGAACAGAACTGCATGTGAGCAATGCCAAGCTCTGATGGTCCTGAGAAGCTGCGTAGCTCAGTAGACTCAGCCCCAGAAAGCTGAAAGCTTTGTTCCCACATTAGTCAGGGCCACTCTGGGCCAGTGTCCTTGGCTTGATGTCAGATGATTACACAATGCTTCATAAGTGAGCCAGCAGAACCAGAAACTGTAAAGGCAAGAATGCTGAAAAGCACAACTGTCACTCCTGGGAAACCTGCTTCAGATGTGTCCTGGCCCTTGGTTTGGGAGTTTCTTGTTGAAGAGAACTCACAAATCCCAACAGACAGGCTCTCAGGGCCCAAAGTAGAGGGCACAGCTGTGAAATGTTTTATTGTTGCCTAGCTCTCCCCTCTGCTATTGCATGTTGACTAGAATCATTTATTGATTGCAGAGTGGCAAAAAAAAAAAAAGTTGGTGTGTGTTTTTGTCATACAGGGCATAAATACTGTGGACATGAGTTTAGGGAATTGTTTTGGGTTGTTGAGCTCATTTCTCCTGAGTTGGGGTCTTTGTCCATTTAGCTTCTGGAACAAGACAGAAGAGATATCAGGCATGATCTCCTGATGTGACAACTCTGTTCCCGCTACCACACACACACACACACACACACACACACACACACACACACGGTCCAGTTAGTAGGCTCTTCCGCACTCTCTACTTTCATCAACTCCCTCCTTCCTTAAAATTAAATTCTGTTGTTGCAGTTCCCTATCCCTTCAATGTTTTTGAAGACTTTACATTTCAATTATTGTTTGTTATCTCTTTTTATTCATTCATTGTCTCAATTTTGTCTGTTGAGGCCACTGTACTAGATATTTGGGAAACAGTGTGCGCTCCCTGCCCTCATGAATTCACGATCTCAATAAATTATTATGAATATGCCATAAAGAATTTAATGTGGGCCAGGCGAGGGGTAAACACCTGTAAATCTGGCTACATGGGCAACAGAAATGGGAGGATTATGGTATGAGGCCTGCTGGAGCAAAAAATTAGCAAAACCCCCTGTACACAGACAAAGGCACAGTGGATCCTGCCCATAATCCGAGTTATCTGGGAGGCAGAGGTAGGAGGATCGTGCTCTGAGACCTACCCTGGACAAAAATGCAAGCATCCTAACTAAACACTAAGCTAAAGCAGAAAGGAGGAGGAAGGTGGCTCCAGTAGTAGAGTGCTTGCCTGGCAAACCCAATGTCCTGAGTTCAAAAAAATTCCATGTAGAATGTCAGATGTAACAAAACTATTGAAAAAAATTAGCTATGTAAAAGGCTCAGCAGAGTGAAGAAGTATTTCAAGAATGTGACGAAAAAGATGAAAGTTCTCAAGCTAATGAGGAAAGAAAGGAATGTGTGCTGAGGTTGCTAAGTTCTACAGTAAAAACAAATCTTTTGCTTTATGAAATTGTGAAAAAGGAAAAAAGAAATCCATGCTACTTTTGCTGTCACATCTCAGACTGCAAATTTATTGCCACAGTGCATGTAAGTGCTCAGTTAACATGCAAGAGGCATTAAATTATAGGACTCAGTACTGCCTGTGGTTTCAGGCATCCACTGGAGGTCTTAGAACTCATCCAATGTGGATAAGGGGGACTGCTATACCCTGATCTTCTGCCGGAGCTTCCACTGACCAAATCTAACCCACAGGCAGAGTACATGGATCATACAGGTGAGCACTAGAGCAAAGAACAGGATGAACAAGGGGCAGGTGGGCCTGGAGGAGTAAACAGAAGAAAAGGCATCCCATTCAAGTTAGGGATAATGTCCATCCACAATGTAGGACTCTCTATACCTGGAGAGAAAGTCATGCTCTATTTGTCAACTTAATCCATTTCCTGGTATCACCAAGAGCATTTCAAAGCTACTATGTTTCCTTTCCAAAAGCTACCTACAAAAGCTAATTAATAGTGCACCCTTGTTAACACATGCAGATTTGGCATTATTAGTCTAATTAAAAGGATTTTAACAGTCTCACCTCCCCCTTCTACCAATTCCTGCATATCCTAGTCAAAGTAAATTAAACCCATTAATCAAAGTGGTAAAAATGATAGATGGTACAGGATAAAGGAAGAACTGAGATGAGACTAACAGCCCTCATTATGTTTAATTTCGTTCCCCAGAAAAGGAGAATAAATTCAGATAGTAACATCACAATAAAACACTTAATTATTCAAGAGAAGGACAGGACACATTATAATTAGCTCCCTATTATATGTCTGCATTTAGGTGACAGTAGATGCAGTTTAGTAGCCCAGCCAGTCTTAAGCTAAAGATTTAAAGTGAGTTCTCAGCCACTCTGTCCCCTTGGAGAGCACTTTATCACGTGGAGCTTGCCTGGAGATATGGCTTATGGTGACTTATGGTATAGGACAGAGCTGATCATCCTCTATCCAACACGTTTTGGTTGAGTGCCAGGTACATGTTAGGCAGAGTTCTGACTACTGGAGTTCCAACAGGGAACAAGAAAGTGTGATGTCTAATCTATTTTTTTCTTTTTTATTAGCATATATTAATTGTACAAATGGATTTCATTATAATATTTACAAATATAAAGTACTTTGATCAAATTCATCCCATTTATATTACTCTTTATTAACACCTCTCTCTTCTTTTTAACAGTTTTTGGTAGGTTTCAGCATGTTATTTTCATACAAACAAATGATGTACTTCTCTCATATTCATCTTGATTTTCAATTTGACTGGATCGAGAGATGCCTAGGGATTAGTAAAGCACACTTCTGGGTGTGTCTGTGAAGAACTTCAGAGAGAAAGACATGGGATAGAGCACCTGATGGGGAAAAGCCTGCCCTCAGTGTGGGCTGTACCATCCAACAGGCTGGGGGCCTGGATGGAATAAAAGTGGAAGGAGAAGAGGCTCCATTCTTCCTGAGCAAGTGTGTTCATATTGCTACCATTGTCCGTGGATGACAAACTCCAGCTTCTTTAGTCTTTTAAAGTGGACTTACACTAGTGACTCTCCAGGGACCTTCCAGGTCTTCAGTCTTAGACCGGGGCTGCATCATTGGTCCCCCTTGTTCTGAGGCCTCCAGCTTCTTAGACCTGGTTCTTTGCCTCTCAAGCATGCAGATGGCATTGTCAGACTATGCAGCCTCCAACAATGTAAACCCATCCAATAAATTCCCTTTCGTAGCTATATTTATTCTATGGGCTCTTTTCCTCTATTGAACCCAGACTTACACACAAAGAACCTTTTGAATATCTTATCCTTGAAACTCTCCATCCCAGCCTACTTGTCGAGTATTGTCTCCTGCCACCTTCTTTCTTGCTTACTGTGCTCATGCCACCAGATCTTTTGTTGACACTCAAGCATGCCAACTTCACTCCTCCCTTGTGTGCTATATATTTGTAGCATGTACTATCCTCTCCCATCTGTCTAAACCCTGTTCCCTCAGATCTCCATGTAACTTTCCCTCTCATCATTAAGTTCTCAATGAAGAGGACCTGTCCTGACCATCCGGTCCTGAAGAAGCACCCCAAACCCCAGGTACCTTCTTTTCTTTAATACTCTTCATAGCATTTATCACTATCTACTTTGCATGTTGATCTAATTATCCATCATCCTCAGTAGAATGTAAGCCCCACAAGAGAAAGGATTTTGTCTCTTTCCTTCACTGTATACACAATGTGTATGCAGCCCAACACATAACAGGTTCTCCATACGTGTTTGTGGCTATGAAGAATCATATTTTCTAGAGATAGCAACAATATTATCTCCCATTCCATATGTTTTTGAAACCTAGTCACACCTCCATGAAGAGATGAAGACTAATCCCCTACCCTTTCAGTCTGGGAGGGTAGACTTCCAACTTGTTTGTGACTGGTGGAATGTGACTGAAGTGATACTACATAATTTCACAGGCTAGGTCATAAAAGTGGCACTTCTTATCTTATGTCCTGATTAATCCACATGGAAAGATTCTGAATTATATGAGCATGAGATACCCACCTAGCCCCCATCTGCTTCAGTCCTATGTTCTAGAATAAATGAGCTATCTGACAAAGTGCAATTTATTACTTCTAGTCTGATTCAGGATAGAGAAAAGAATGTGTTATCAAGATGGAGGACTGTGTTTTGAAGATCTGTGTGTCTAAATAGAAATCAAATATTTACTAAAAATTCTATATTAAGTGTCCCCAATATAATCCACAATTTTTCTGTGATCCCGAATAGTATAATGTAATCTTATACCGTAATATAAAAACTTCCCTATAACAAGCCTGTTAGTCAGTTTTCCATTACTGTAACAAATGCTCAAGATTAATCAACTTGTAAAGAGAAAAAGGTCATTTTGGCTTAGTTTTAGAGGTTTCAGTCCATGGCCAGCTGGCCCAGTACTTTTGGATCTGAGTTGAGGCAGTACATCATGTCAGGAGCACATGGCAGAGCAAAGCTATTCACCTCATTCATGGCCAGGAGGTAAAAGAGAAAGAAAGAGACTGGGGTCCCAACAATCCCCTTTGAGAGCACACCCCCAGTGACCTAAAACCTCCCACTAGGCCCCACCTCTTAAAGGTTCCATCACCTCCCAATAGCACCAGTGGGCTGGGGACCAACCATTTAACAACTGAGATTTGAGGGGGAGGCATTCCAATAAAGCAACAAGTTAATGCTTTTTCAAGGTAGTTATTACTAAATAATTACAACATTCTTTCTTGGTAACCGTGGCCTCACCATCCCTTCCAGACAACCATTAGCAACTGATTACAATTGGCACTCAAGTTGTTTGGCATGCCAGCCTTCAGGAGACCACAAAATAACCCAAAAAACCGTTGCAGATTATCCTCACTCCTCACCTCCTACCCTGTTCTCTGGGATTTCTGATGTGACACCAGACTGAAGCAGTTTAAGAATTTTACAAGTAAAAATATCTGGGCTTTTTTTCTATAAACACTTCTTAAACTCTGTTTCCATCTCTGGTGAGGAAGGCAGCATTTTTCATGGCTATTGGAACTTTTTCACATTTTTTATCATCACATGTTAATTATACAGTGTGCAGGGGGTTCACTTTAGTAACTTCATATATGCATATAATAATCTTTGGATTATATTCACATCCTCTATTGAAACTTCTTACTGGTTGATAAGTGGTCATAGGGATCTCTATTGATAGGAATTTGCCAGAATAATTACAAGGCTATGGTAGTGTTAACATTTTTAAAGCTTTTTTTGGCTTGCTTGTCCAGGGTAACAATGAATTGTCAGTTCTTCATGGTTTTCTGCCACTCAGAATCCTGACATGTCTTTGTTTGTTTGTTTTTTTCCATGCTGGGGATGGAACCCATGTACTTGAACATGCTAGGCAAGAGCTACACCACTGAAGTACATCCCTAGCCCTTTGTCATGTCTTCGTATCTCATTTTTTTGCATGTACATACAGGCATCATTATTATTCATTTAGTTAAGCTACGGAAATGTCAATGCTTTAAGCCAAAGGCATTTATTTATGATCTCAAATAGTGTCAAGAAGTCTTTTCCAGTTCACTATATTGCTAATGGTCACTTTTTCTGAACTGTGTTATCAGTTGATATCTCTTAGAGATGTCAGCTATCACATGTGATATAATTATTTTTCAATTACTTTAACTCCTCCAATTATTCTGAATCTCTGAGGGCAGAACCATTTCTGACTCATCTTGGCATTCCCTGTGGAGCCTAATGAAATGACTTTCCTTATAGTCAATTTAGCAGATCCAAAATATCAGTGTTGCAATTCCACTTAAATTTCTTCTAATTTACACCGACATCTCCCTTTGCAGAACTCTGTTTGGGACCTGAACATGATAACACACTGGAGAGCCATTCTGATTAGTGAGCAATGGTTGTTAGCTGATTGTACTAGGTCACGTACCCCCAACAGGTGGTTTAGGGTAAGCAAGAAAGACAGATTTTGTTTGTCACAAAACTTAGAGGAATCATAACTGACAGTGCCCAGAATATAAAAATGTTAAATACACTGAAATGTGAGTAACAGTCCTATGTAAAAAGAAATTGTCCATCTGACCTGTCAATAATGAGAACCGCATGGGATGGTTTACCTGGCTATGTTAATAATAGCCTTGTTATTTTCACTTATGTTGGCAAACACAAACTTAAGATTTTCCTGCCAGAGATTCTCTAAATTTGGCATGTGAAAATCACTTGAAGCATGGATTAAAATGCATATTGTTAGCCCCTCCCCTAGAGTTTTGGAATCAGTATTTATGCTGCAGTGCTAAAAAAATTGCATTTCCTCCTATAATTTCCCAGGTGTTGCTAATACTGCTGGTCCACACTTTGAGAACCAATGACCTGCACTAATTTAACTTCATAGTTAATGTCTGGTATTTTATAATTAACCCTATTTTTCCAGATGAGGAAATCAAATTGAGAGGGCTATGTCTACCACTTGTCTAGAGAACTTCACAATTAGGACTTGAACTCAGAAGCAATAAGTGTCCTTCAGTAGGAGAGGGAGGAAAGAAATTCATTTGTTTGGGCAGCATGTAGAGAGGTTAAAGTAAGGCCTCTTGAGGTTATTATTTCTTAGCTGTAAGATCTGGAGGAAATTATTTAAACTCTATGAATCTCTACTTCCTTGATTCAGAATAGTGATGGTAGCAGTCCTTCCTCTTAGGAGTGTTATGAAGATAGAATGAGATAATTCATGAAAACTATCGGAACATTCTAGGTACTGCAGAATAGAGTGAATAAAGAGTTCTCGAGGAGTCCACATTCCAGTGGAAGAGCCAAATAATAGCCAAATAAACTTGTAGAAGCATAAATAAATAATTCCAAACTCTAGATATGCTATGAAAAAGTATAACTTGGGAATGACTTGGAGACCAGAAGTAGGGATGATGTGGTCTGAGAAGATTGTCCAAAGAGGTTGTGGGCACTTGAGCAGAAGTATGAATGATAAGTAGCTAGCCATGTGAAACTAGAAAATCAGTGGTCCAGGCAGAGGCAAGAGCAGGTATAAAGATATAGTGGCAATTCCTTGTTTTGGAAACTAAAAAAACGTCAGAGATGTTGGCCTATAGTGAGTGGAAGGGGGTCAATGAATGGGGAAGGAGTACAGCATCACAGCTTAACAGAGATCTTGTAAGACATGGAGAAGCATATGTATTTTATTCCAAGGTCAATGGAAAGTAATTAGGAGGGTTTCAAGCAAGAGCAACTTGATTTGTTTTATATTTTAACAGATGGATGTAGGTGCTATATCAAGAATGGATTGTTTTACACAGCAGTGGAAACAGACAGAGCAGTTACAGAGTCACACCAAATACCAGATGGCCTATCCTAGGGAGATGGCCAGAGAGATGTAAGTGGTTAGAGTAAGAGTATTTGGGGCTAGCTGATAGACAGCATGTATTGGGGACAGGGACATTGGGTTAAACATCAGATGGAGAACAATCCAATCTACTACAACGGGGTGACGGGTGGCTAAGGAAGAGAGATGCTTAGAGTGTAAAATGAAAATTTCTGTGTTGGGATGTAAGATAGATTTTGACAATCTGCAAGAAAACTCTTCAGGGCTATGAATATGTTCATTAATTTAATTGTGGTGTTGGCTTCATGAATATATACACAACTTAAAATTCATCATTTTGCATACTTTATTTGCCGCAATTGTACCCCCAATAAACGTGCAATTGTAAAAAGTTACGATGAACAGCAAAAAAAAAGCAAGATGCTTTTTCCCCAAATACAAATGTCAAGTTGGCTGTTGGATATATGAGTGTGGAATTTAGAAAGGAATATCTCATGAGCTTTTCCTTGCCAACTCCAGAAACACAGAGATGGGCTTTTTAAATTTTTTTAATGACACATGTTCTCACTACATTGTTAAGGCTATCTTCAAACTTTCAATTCTCCTGCATCAGCCCCCAAGTATCTGGGATTATAAGTGAGTGATGCCCAGCTGACTTTTCTTCTTTATTGCTTTATTTCATTTGGATTGACACATAATAATTGTATATATTTATGGGATTCAAAATGATGTTTGATACATGTGTTCATTGCATAATGGTTAAATCAGAGAAACTAACATATCTATCACCTTGAATTTTTCTCATTTCTTTGTGGTGAGAAAGTTCAGAATTCTCTTAGCTATTTTGAGGGATGAAGTTTTCAATCAATCTGTATCAGGGCTCAGCTTAGCTAAAGGAGCACAAAATCAGAAGCTAGAATATTTGAGTTCTGGCTCCTGTCAAATGCTGGGTATCTGTGGAAACAAAGATGACACTAGATCTTTCTAATCACATTTTGTGTCAACAAGGAACATCATGTTTGACTGTTAGGGGAGCATAAAATGGGTGCTAGTAAGGAAGAAATATAAGCAAGACTCACAACCTGACAAGAGTGAATGTTATTTTATATTTATATTATGGCTGGAACTTAATGCTGTTTTCCCCTGTGAGTCTGAAGGAAAGTAGAACTTGAAGTTCCTTCACAGATTGAAATGTATCCAAAGTCACTGTCTACAAAAGATACATGATCTTATGCCATGTAAAGCAAATGGCTCAAGTGGTAGAGTGCCTGCCTAGGAAGCATGAGACCCTAAGTTCAAACCTCAGTCCCACAAAACAAAAACAAACAAAAGAAAGTGGAAGAAAAAACTGATTAAAATGCTCAATCCTCAGTAGGAAGTAGGTTACCTTAGGTAACCTACTGTATATTCCTAGGTAACCTCTGTATATGCTATATAGAGGTTGAAAGAACCTTTCCAAAACAGATGATCTATAAAACACCACAAGAATGGGGTTCTGAGAGCATTGGATTCTGCACCTGTGAAACGACCTGATGAAATCTGGTGTTCCATGTTCTGCCTGAAGGAAGAAAATGTGTCCTCCATGCTGATGCAGGTATTTTGGTCTGCATGGTAAGAGTTCTACATCTTACTACAAAACAATAGACTGGCTGGTTTATAATGAAATAAATAAATAATAAATAAATAAATAAAGCATCATTAATTATTTTGACAGTGTTGGGATAGGAATGGGTAATATTCTAAATGTTCCATGCATGTGATTTCTTTCTTTACAAAGCCTTCTTTGTGAGATTTACTGTCTTGTTTAGGTGTGTTTAAAAATGAATAAATGAGATCGTACCAAGCTTGGGAGTTACATGTAAACAGCCAGTCATTCAAAGACTCATTAATCCCTGGTTTAAATCCCAAGGTCTGCAGCCATGCAAGTTAATGCTTGAGTTCTTGACTTAAGTCATGAAATAAGCTACCAAGTCAGCCATCCTGGTTCTTGCAAGATAGAAATCAGAATTCCCTTTAATATTAAATACATCCATGTAAGCTTAATCATAAATTAACTGAATCAAACTCAGAATTGTATGCCACAGAGAGAATTCAACATGAAGAGAAGGGAGTGTTAATTTTACCACTTAATAAACAGTGCTACATGTTTTAAAAGAAAGAAATAGAGATCATATGAAATTAATACACTGTGGCTTCCCACCTTATCCTACTTATTCATGTAACCAGAAAGTGATCTATTTCAATGCTGCAAGGAAAATAGGCTTCTTTGTTGACTTACTAAAAGATAATTCAACAGACAAAGATATTAAGTTGGGTGAGTGATTTAAAGAAATTTTAAAGGTAATTTTCAACGTGCACTGTTACACAGTCTCTGCTGTAAATGACTTGTCTGCTTGGATCAAGCCTATGTGTGTAGAGCTCAGAGTATAGGAAGTACTCAACAAATAGGTGCTGTGGCAATTAACACTAGCAGACACAGTAGTCAAGAAATTAGTGTAGTGATCATACTAGTAGAGGATGCAGCTAAAGAAAAATCTCTTTGAACAAATATTAGTGGCTCTCAGAGGCAAAATAGAGTTCATTGTCATGGTGGCTCAAGGTTTTTTCAGCCATCCTAATTAAGGGATTTCCTGAATAATTAAGCACTTTTAGAAATTCATGTTCATTCTTTTAAAAGGCTATTCCTATGGGGATAATGGATGGTCATTTACAGAGATAGTTCTTTGTTCTGACTATAATCTCATTACATTGACATCCTACTTTGTGATTTTTTTCTAAGGGAAACCATTTATCCTGTGAATTTTTTAATTATTAATTTCTCTAGTACAGTTTAAGCTAAAGAAATAATAGAAATTCTAGATTACAGGAAATTTGTAGTTTCTGTCAGTAGTTAGGCTGTAACACAGCTAGAAATCTACTCTGATTTAATATTAACAGTTAGAACAGTTTAGATCAGTTTTGAGCTGTTAACAGTAAAGATGTCCTTTACCTTTTACCTATAGGCATATTTAAGGCTATTAATAAAAATTTAGATTTACATGCAATTTAAATTTTTTGTAGAATCCAAATTTGCCTGAATTTTAAGACAAAATTGCTTTCTTTATGAAACTACCAAAAGGAAGGTTGGTAAATATGAATAGATACATTCATATCCAACATCTAATCTATTGATGTTGGATGTTTCTATTTTATTAGAAAATAAAAAATATCCAAAATGAGTAAGAATCAAAGTGTGGAAAGGTATGGTGAAGTTAGGGAAAACTTCATACATTATGTCATTTACTGTCATACAATAAGTTAATTATCTGAAATAGCAGAATACACTCAAAATCTGAGCCATAAAACAAATTGAAGCCTAAGGTTTCACATCCCTTATCATTCCCAGCATTTGTTTCCCTTCTTTCTTGATAGATGAACTTAGAAAGGAGTTTCCATCCTTCAGAAGTGACACAGCCCAAAGCTACTACTTGCTCCAGGGACTTCCTCAGACACTGGCCTTCATGCCATACTCTAACATAGAAGAGAAGGTAGGGATAACAGTGTTTGTGAGCCTTTCTGTATTGTAGACTATTTGGAGGCAGAACTTTTGGTTAGACCCTGGGACGTACATCATCACCACAATAGAATAATTGTCAAATATCAACTTTAAGATTCAGCAGATAGTCTCTGAAGTTACTTGCTTTAATTTCAGTTAGCAATTTATTTATTCAATGGACCCAGACTAATCAATTCATTGATATCATTTTCTGTAAAGTATAATATGCATAAGGAAAAATATAAAACATGTACATACATTTAAAAGAGTAATAGTAAAAGCAACGTCCATGTATCTATGATCTAGTTTACAAAATAGAATGCTGCTCGGTACCCCACACCTGCCAAGCACCTCTCCTGGAAGTATCTACTACTCTAACTTTCATGATGCACATTAACTTACTTTACTTTATAGTTTTACCACCTAAGCGTGCATTCTTTTTTTTTTTTTGGCAGCACTAGCGTTTGAACTCAGAGCTTCACACCTGCTAGGCAGGTGCTCTTAACTGATTGGGCTACTCTGCCAGCCCGAGCATGCATTTCTAAACAAGGTAGTTTAACTTTATCTCTTTGAAGCTTATGTAAATGGAATTATAAATATTTATTCTTTTGTGTCTGAATTGCTTTACTAAATATCACGTTCCTTATTCAACCATTTTGGGCATAGGTGCATTTCATTCATTTTCACTGCATAATATTCCATCATGTGAATATATCCTAATTTATTCTATTGTTGAGAAGCTTTGAGTTTATTTATTTATTTATTGGCTTTTATAAATAGTATTTCTTTGAATATTCTTGTATGTGTTTTCTGTTGCATGTGAATTCTTCTAGAATGAAGTTTCTAAGTGCTATAATATGAATGTTTGTGTCTCCCCAAAATTCATATGTTGAAGTCCTAAACCCCCAAGCAATAGGATTAGGAGATGAAGTTTCAGGGGAAGTGAATAGGTCATCATGGCCTCATGAATAGATGAGGACTAGTTCTTATAAAATAGGCCCAATGGACTCTAGTCCCTTATAGCATATGAAGACACAGCTAGAAGGTGCTATGTATAAACTAGGAAATAAACCCTTGCCAGACAACAAATCTACCTTAATTTTGGACTTCCCAGCCTCCAGCACAGTGAGAAATAAATTTCTGTTGTTTATAAGCTACCCAGTGCTATTTTGTTATAGTGACCCAAGCACACACTGGGCCAGACATATTTTTATTTGTTAATATTCAACTATGGCACCTGTGGTTTACACATGCCTGTAATCCCAGCTACTCAGGACGCTGAGGCAAGAAGATCACAGGTTCAAGGCCAGCCTGGGCCAAAAGTTATACTCTATCTCCAAAATAACAAGAGCAAAAAAAGGTGGGTGGGAGGTAAACTTTTTGGTCTTGTTCAAAGTCATTCACAAGTTTTCCTTAGAGTACTACTTTACATCCCCCATGTGAGAGACTAGTAACTAAACAGACTGAGAAGAAACCTTGATATGAGGAAGGCCATGTCAAGGTTCTGTGTGCTGAGAAGGCAAGGCCCCAGCACGGAGGAAATGAACAAGGTTCAGCAAGGCTGCCTTGCAAGAGGGTAGACTGAGGCAGTGGAAATAGACCTTGACATGAGCACAGCTCTGTCAAGAGCCTCTTGACTGATAGGTAAGGACCCAACCAAGGGGAGACAAGGTTCAGCAAGGCTGCCTTGCAAGAAAAACAGGACATGCTAACCTAGTCAGGATAGTCTGTATTAAATAACAACATACCACAGCTGCTCTGTTCCTGCCACCTACGCAACTGGACCCATGAGAACCCCACCTGCATTTCACCCTGCTTTCCCATACTTGCTGTATAAATAAATGTACTTGGAGGTGTAAGAGGTCACTGGCATCTCTCATCAGGAGTGTTGGACCCACTCGACCCCAGCTTTTTCTATGTCTGTCTTTGTGCCTTTTTCTTAATCTCCATTCGCTCTCAGTCAGGTCAAGGGACCTACTCACACTGGCCAGGAGATCCTCACAGCAGTAAATGAGAATTCCCATTGCCATACCTTCTTGCCACATTTGAAACTGTCATGCTTTCTAATTTTTGTCTTTCTGGTGAGTGTGAAATGGTATCTCATTGTGGCTCTGATTTGCATTTTCTGATTATTAATAAAACAAAGTAACTTTTCATAAGTTCCTTGGATAGCCTCTTTTTAAGTGCTTTTCCAAGCTTTGGAAAATTTTCCTATTGGTTAAATTAACTTTTTGGAGCTCAGGGGGTTATAAGAGTTTATGTAGAATGCCTGTGTCTTCCATCATTCCTGTATCACCTTTACAGTATTGGCCTTATCTGTTTCTCTATTGAATTGTTGCTTCTCAATACTTTTCTTCATATTGACTTCTTTTATTTTCTGCATATATTGATTTTCAAATTAAAATTTACAAGAATGCCACAAATAGAAAACCAACACCAATTTTCCATAAAAAGAAGTTAGTAGTTTAAATTGATACAATGAAATTTAAATCACATTATTGAATTTCACTAGGTACACAGGCTCCCAAACTTGGGGTCCACTCTCTCTCCTCTCTCTCTCTTTTCAAATTCTACCCAAATAAAAAAGAGTAAGCAAGTGTTAGAGCAGTTTAAAAGAAATGCCAGCACCAAACAGACTTTTTCCCTGCTTTAATATGAAGACTTGAAAGAGCCTGACTTGGGAATAACAATCTTATTGTGTGCTTCAGGGCTGTTTAACATCAGATCCAGACCCAGGACCCCGTAAATTTATGTCACGGTCCTGCAGAGGGATGCTTTCAACATACTCTAAGAAACACTGATATCTTCAAACTTCTGTCTTGTGAAGGTAAAGAAGCTGATGCAACCAAAGAAAGTACACATGATAAGCACTAATACTCCTCCAAAGAGGCTCACCCTCCAGTCCCCAGAACCTGTGAGAACATTGTGGTATATAGTCAAATTGACTTGACAGACAGGATTAGGGCCAGAGATGGAGAGTTTATCTTGAATTGCCTTAAAAGCAGAAAAATTTCCTGGCTAGCCTCAGAGAGATGGAAGCCTCTGAAAGAATCACCCCACTGTTGCTGGCTTTGAAGAGGAAGGACCCAGAGTCAGGGAATGTAGGAGGCCTCTAGAATTCTAGACCCACCCCTAACCAACAACCAACAAGGAAACAGTGACCTCAGGCCTATGGCTACATGCAGTCACATTCTGCCACCAGCCTGTAATGAGTGTGCTTGGAAGGGGATTCTCCTCCAGGGAATCCAGATAAGAGTGTGCCTAGTCATCATCTGGATTTCATCCTTGTGGGATGCTCAGAGCACAGCAACCAGTTGAGCCTATTGGACTCATGACCTTCAGGACTATGAAATAAGAGACATTTGCGTTGTTTTAAGCAAATGAGTTTATAGTGATTTGTTATGGCAGCAATAGAAAACTAATACAATTATTCACACAACAAAAGAGAAGGAAATCCTGTCAACTGAGACAACACGGATGAACCTAGAGAGCATTATACTCAGTGAAATAAGACAAAGTGCAAGGACAAATACTGAATGAGCCTACTTACATGAGAATGTAAAACAGTCCAACTCTTAGAGCAGAGAGTGTGCTGATGGTTATTGGGAACTGAGGAACATGGGAAAGAGGGAGGTAATGGTCGAAGGCTACAAAGTTTCAGTTACACAGGATAAGTAAGTCCTAGGGATGGACTACACAGCATAATATATATACATATATATATATACATATATAACCAACCTTTTGTATGGGAAGAAAAGAAAGAAGGAAGGAGGATAGGGAAGGAAGGAGGAGGAAGGAGGGAAGGAAGAAAGGAAAAGTGTAAATATTTTGCCTTAATAGCCACATTATTCTTTGAAATTTTAATTTAATTTAAAAGGAGGAATATTTACTCCAATTTCCTACGTGAGGGGGCAGGAAATATTTCTTTCTCTCTCTCTCCTCCCACCACTTCTCCCTACTTTATCCTATTATTCTAAAATAAATCTTTGCTAAAACTTCAACAACAACAACAACAAAAAGGATAAACTAATATAGTAATTTGTTCAAAGTTATATAGCTATTTAGCTTGGAGCACAAACTAAAACCTAGGCCTTTTGTCTTCCATTCTAGGGCTCTTTATACCACATTGCATAATTCCATTCATATAAAGATTAGACCAACCTATAATAAAGTATGTAGGGAAGTTGATTCACAAGTTGGTTTTTGTATTCAACATTGTCATTCATGTTGTCAGTATACTTACATAAATCAGGACCACATGTTTTCAAGCAAATTATATGTCCTAAACAAATCTAAACAATCCTCAAAGAGCAAAGGCATTTGAACTATATTTTTAGTCCAACAATTTTGCCCTGGGATATTTTTTGCGAAGTAGATAATGTCCTGAAAGGCAAAGGGCAAAACATGTGAGTCACACTGCTGAGGAGAAAACTCATTCTGAAGAAAGTTTAAAAAGGAAAGAGGAAAAGAAAAACCCAGGACAACAAAATTCAGCGCTCTGGTTACTTAATGCAATCAATTTACCATTCACACCACTTTGCTACAGAAGGCAGTAGATAAAGGATCAGCTAAGCCACCATCTATTAAGATGTCCTACTGAGGAGGAAATTAAATGTCTCTTGTCGCACACTTCCTGGGTTAGCTCTGATTTCCCTAATAAATACAAAGCTTTTCTCACTGGATAACAGTTTTGCAGGCAGTAAGCTGTTGGCAAGAAAGATGGCAGCAGAGAGTTATTTCTCCCCTCAATCTTTTTAAAAATATATATTATGTTCAAACAGCTCCACTGATATCCAGCACCACTGGGGTTGTCATTGAGGGAGGGTTTTTTGTGTGTTTCTGTTGATCCTTTGATAAAGACGGATAGGGTTGCTTGATTTCCAGTCATTGGTCAAGACACAAGAAGATGCTACTGGTGGTTACTGAAACTTATAGTCATTTCTTCATTTCATTCAGTGAACCACTGAACTAGGAGGTTGTGCAAAAATCCAAGAATTCTCATCTATTTCAGATTGAAAAATGTAATAGTCTTAGGCAATCATGAGGCATCAATAGACTTATTTTTCTCCCTTCTTTTGCTACCTCATCATCAAAAGATCATAGAAATCAGCTTTCCAAACTCAGCATTGAACATACAACTGGCATCTGAGCATCTTGCCTCCTTAAAAGATAATTTTTAAGGCCTGGGGATATTGCTGAAGTGGTAGAGCACTTGCCTAGCAAGCATGAGGTCCTGAGTTCAAACCCCAGTACTGCCCCCCAAATACATACTGGACATAATTGCTCATTACCAATCCACTTTCTTTCTTAAAAGTACAGTATTTAACACTACAAATTATAGGGGATATAGATCTCGAATATTTTTATTATCATCTTCAGCACTGCCCCCTCTTTCAAAATAGGTTTCATATAAAATAATTCATTCAGAAGATCTAAATGAGATTGACTTAAGCACAATAGAGTTACAGGAAAAATACAAACACAAAAATCCCACTGAACAATGAATAGACATATAAACAAGGAAGGACAAGAATGAAAAACAGGTCACACTAAAGAAAGAACACTAATCAGAAAAAAAGGGTAAATGAAGAAAGTAAAGAAGGTAAATATGGCTGATGAATTTTCCATACAAGAATGAGGATGGATTATTCAAACTGTTGAAATCGCCATAAGAAGGGAACTAAGGTAGAAAGGAGAATAATGGAAGGGAGGAACCAATTTGGTGTATAATATATATATGGAAATGTCACAATAAAACTCCCTATACAACCATCATAAACAAAGATGTCTTTAAAAAAAAAAAAAGGCTCGCACTTGTAATCCTAGCTACTCAAGAGGCAGCGATCAGGAGGATTACATATTGAAGCCAGCCCAGACAAATAGTTCACGAGATCCTATCTTGAAAATACATACATAAAAGGAGGGAGGAGTGGCTCGAGTGGTAGAGCACCTGCTTAGCAAGCATGAGGCCCTGAGTTCAAACCCTAGTACCATCAAAAATTAATTTAAATTTTTTTAAATGAAAGATAGGAAGGTAAAACAAGTCCTGTTTAAGGGTTGGTACCAGTGGGAGAGGGTAGACATAAAGAAAGGGTGAAGGAGGGTGAGTATGGTGGAAGTACTCCATATTTGAGTATGAATATGGGACAACTGAAACTGTTCTAAGAATGGGGGAGGGGGAATGAAGGAAAAAGATGGAGGGGTGTGAATCTAGCTAAGATATAGTGTAAGCACTTTCGTAAATTTCACAATGTACCCCGATACAACTATAATAAGCTAATAAATAAAAAAGAAAAGAAAAAATAAAATAAAATGTGTTTTTAGAGAAAATATTTCTTTCAATGAAGACTGAACGTTAGACAGTGGTGTGGGGATAATTAAATGCATTCCCAGTCAGAGGAAATCTTCCATGAACAATTTCTATCACCCCTCTGCAGGGAAGTGTCCTAATCAATGGAAAACAGAGACTTGTATAATTGGTGCAGAGGGGGAAATTGAAAGAGCTCTGTTCCCACTGTGAGATTTTCTACCACAGTTCAACAGTGGAATGAGATCACCCTAAGACTCCTCCACATCAATACCAGCCAATCACATCAATCCCCACACTCATGGAGCACCTGCTGGGGTGGTAAGGTGGAAGGCCAACTGAGGAGAACGTCAACTCTAAGCCTCCGATAAGTCAATTTACCTTCTGGGTCTTAGTTTTCTTTTCTGTGAAATGGAAGAGTTTCTTGAACTATGTGGCATTCAATGAATTATAAACTCCCATTTACTCCTATAAATTACAATTCTGCAATGGACTTTTTGTATATTTTCAGTCCAAAATTGCCATATACTTATTTTTTTAATATTTAAAAATTATAGAAAAGAAAAAATTTTAAATATTTATAATTTACACAGTTGAAAGTCTATTAACATTCAAAGCAATGTCTTTTAAAACTTTTTCTTTTGTGTTTGTATGTAAATAATTCTGTATCTATATGCACATAAACACACATATTTATACATACATTTTTAATAGAAGCAATGTACTTTACAAAAACTTAACATCTATTTATATGTAACAAATCACAAACATCTTCATATTAGAAAGTACAGACCTACATAATCTTTTTTGGTTGTACTAGGATTTGAACTCAGGAACTTACATTTGCTAGGCAGATGCTCTATCACTTAAGCCACTCTGCCAACCCTCCAGACCTACATAATTTTAAACTGCTAGAGTGAATCCACTATATGTATGTACCGTGATGTACATAGCCAGTTTTCTACTGGTAGACATTTGTTTCTGATTTTTGACTGTTAAGAACACTGCATACATCTTTGCCTACCCAAACAAATATTTACCTATAGGTAAAATTAATCAAAGGATATGCATATTTTAGGCATTGTGTATAGGGGGGTTGTAAGTATAATGTCAGGGGCATTAAATAGCTTATTTTTTCCCCAGACACTTACTAATACGGCTTATGTACTATGGGAAATGGACTCAAGTCATGTTTGTGCTGGAGATTTTTAAATAGAAACTTGCTTTGATTTTTAGCCCTAAATTTTGGGGTTTTGTCAACAATACCCATTCTTTGTTATTTCAGAAAATGTCAGATACACTTAAGCTAATCTAACTTAGCAATATCACTGTTCTCACCTTTTTAGTGATGACATATGACTAGACAGTGTCTCCCAAATCTTCTAAACCTCTGAAATACCCAACTTTTACTTGGCACAAATGGATCTACTCTATATTCTGTATTGATGAATTAGCCAAGTCACTTATAGGTACACTGCTCGGTTTTTTCTTTTATCTTTATTTTATTTATTTCTGTCTTTTCTTTTTTAACAAAACATCAGTTAACAATAAATACTATTAAATGGACAGAACAGAATAGGAGAAGGGAAGGTTTTGTAATGCAGAGTGCTCTTATAGGAAGTATGGTTAAGGAAGGCTTCTTGGAGGAAGAAGCATTGAAGCAGAGATCAGATTAAAACAAAGAACCAAGTTATGTGAATGTCAAGGGGAAGCGGGAAGACTGGCTAGGCAATAGGAAGAACAAATACAAATGCAAGAAAATGGGGACCAAGTTGGAAATGCTCGTACACGTCTGTAATCCCAGCACTCAGGAAGTGGAGGCAGGAGGATTGTGAGATTGAGGTCAGCCTGGTATACATAGGAGACTTTGTCTCAAAAAAAAAGGAAGGAAGGAAGGAAGGAGAAAGAGAAGTGAGAAAAGAAGGGAAGAAGGAAGGAAGGAAGGAAAAAAGAAAGAAGGGGAGGGAGGAAGGAAAGGGGAAGTGAAAAGAAAGAAAAAAGGTAGGGACAAAATTTTCAAGTTCATTAAACAGAATGATGGGTTTCAACACAAAGCTAAAGTCAAATAGACCAAAACAATTCTTTTACTACCCAGTGCTGGCAAGATGGTTTGTGGTCCAGCTTCATAACACCTGGTTATTTAATGATTACTTTTGTTTTCTACCAGTGATTCAATCCCATCTTATCTCATTTTAGTTCGGTAGTCTTCTCTAGGACAGAAAGGAAAGGAAGAAGATGCTGAATAAGCCATTGAGTGCTTGCACCAGGCTGTCTACATTTGAATTCTGACCTCATCACTTACCAACTGTTACTTAGAGCAAGTGATTCCACCTTGTCTGTATAATAGGTTAATGTAATTTGGACCTTACTGGGTTGCTGAAAGGACTGAAAAATAATGCATGTAAAGAACAGAGTAGGGGAGTGGCTTAAAAGTGGTAGAGTTGCTTGCCTAGCCAGCAACTAGGCTATGGACTGAATCCCCAGTATGGGCAGGGGAAGAACTATCTCAAAAACTTTAGTATACTTTATGGTTCCTCATAAGAGTTGCCTATAAGTAGTACATACTTTCAATTGAAATAGATGTTTTACCTTCATAATTAGTCTACTTTATTATTTTTCTCAAATCAGATTATCATTTTTCTTCCTGAACATTGTATCAGAAGTATTTAACAGAGAGAGGTGGAGAGGGGAGAAAGAAAGAGAAACTTGACAGGACAGACTTTGGTCTTGACACTGTTCTTATTTCCTTATCTCCTAAAGACTGCCATAGTGGCAAAGTTAGGAGAAGGAAAATCCCAATTCCACCAGATCAGGATCTTGACCTCCAGGAGATCTCTGCTGATGCTGGAGAGATACTCCATTCCAGTTCCACAGACCTAGGTTAATGAAAGTGCTGCTATGAATGGATACACCTGTGCCTAAGCATGTGCCAGACAGTTCCTTCTCCTTCTTTAAGAACAAAATGAAACATGCATTTTCATTTTATCTTTGTGTTACTGGTTCAACCTAAATTGTACTTGGCAGGCCCATTGGTATGAGCTAACTTCATTTAGCACAGAACTTACATTTGTGAAAATGAGGGGCTAGCATTCATTTTCTTATGCAGCCTACAATTAAGGGCTGATTTGCTGGTATAACTCCTTCCTCCCCATACTTAAGATTTGTTCTCTATGTAACTGTATAACTTGCATGAATCTGACACCCACACCCCACAATGAAACTTGCAGTCTTGACATTCATTAAGTATTTTAACCATTGCACACATCCTTTTTCTCCTTTTAAATGTTATCAAATTCTTCTTTGTGAATGAAAAGCAATGAGAAAATATTAATGGCAGACACACCAATGTGTAATAAATAAAAGCTCCCCACCCTTAATGGAGGAAAAGATAAGGAGATGTATAAGTTCTTATTTGGCCAAGAAAAGCAAGAGATAGTGCTTTCACTTCCACACTGACTAACAGTGTACTGAGCCCCTGCTCCGTCAGTCAATGCTGAATTATGGGTTCCTGCAACTTCTTGAACCTTCTCTTTAATGACTCCTTCATTGCACATCACAACATCTCCATTTAAAGACTATCAGTCTTGGTGGTTTCTATTAATATAATAATGACAAAATCCACACCTGATCTGAAGTCTCGATTTCTGTATGTTCAAATAAGTCTGTCAACATCCAGGAACTCTGTGGCAAAGAAAGGTAGAGTGTCTTCCTGCCAGAACAGCTGTGTGCCTGCTGTTGAAGTGTCACTCAGCCTTGCCAATCCTCTCTGCCCCTGTCAGATGTTCAGTTTCTCCCAGGGACAGTCATCCAGTCCCTGAGAAGGGACCATCAATCATTATCCATGGGTCAGAATTTCCAGCAAAGCTGGAGGAAACATTTTGATTAATGCCTACATCATGACCTGTATGACGCCAAGAGCTGAGCGATGTGGTGAAAGTGAGGTAAGGAATAATTGTTTTTAAATAACCTTGGTAAGTGTCCTTCTTGTGATTCTTATCATGAATTCTAAATTTATTCCACACTATGAAAAGGAGGGGTCAGGGGAAGAGGGGAGTAATGACCCAATCATTGTATGCACATATGAATAAAGAAAAAAAAAACTGTGGAAGTCTACTTTGATTGTAGTGATTAGAGTTGATTCTCTCAGACAGCAGCAGGCTAAGCATATACCCTGTTGTATATGAATGTATAAATAACAACTGTGATTCTTAATCTACAAGTTCTAGTGTGTAAGAGTAGTCAATATACGAACTGTGCTATAATGGAATGAGAAAGGCACTTTTCCCTGTGGTATTTGTTGCCCCAAACCATGCTACAGTCTAATCACAAGAGGAAATGTCAGAAAATCCACATTGGGAGATTTTCTACAAATATCCAGTGCACTCATCAAGGTAGTCAATGTTATGGAAAACAAGAAAAGACGGAGAAATTGCTACAGACCAGAGAAGACTGGAAGGCATGACAATTAAATGTAATATGCCCAGACTGGATCCTACTACAGGAAGGACATCAGTGAAAAAACTGGTACAATCAGAATGAAGTCTGGAGGTTAATTAATAGTAATGTACCCATATCACTTTCTTAGTTTTGGCAAATGTTCCATGGTAATGTTAGATGATAGGAGTAAGGAAAATGGGTAAAATATAAACATGGGAACTCTATATACTGTCTCTATAATTTTTCAGTAAATCCAAAACGATCCCAAAGTTCAAAGGCTTAGATAAAAGCCCACATCCAACAAAGAGTCATCATTCTACTGACCCTAGTCATTAGCGGGGCTCCATGTAGACTTCTCTTGTGCCAAGGTTTTGTCCACACCAGTTTTTACTGATATACTCATATCTACACTCACAAGATTGCTTAACATTAGCAACTGTTGTCTTATTTGGAATGCACAGGTAAGAATAAGAATCCCAAGACTAGGTTCAGTTAGCTTTATGTTTGTTTTTTTCTTTTGCTTTTTGTCTTGTTTTTTTGCAGTGCAGGGGATCAAACTCAGGACCTTGTGAGTGCTAAGCAAGTGTTCTATCACTGAGCTACATCCCCAGTCCCTGGATTCAGTTTTCTTAAGCATATGTGAGGGTTGTGCCCTGAAAGCTTTGGGTTTATCTGTAAGAAACTGTAAGGGGATAGGGTGTGGTCTTCAGTGGTCATGGAGCCTCCTAACCTCCATCAACTTCCCAGTCAAGGAGTTAAAACAACAACAACAACAACAAAAACCCTCTCTTTTCTCCCCATTGCTAGAAAACCTAACATAATGTTTTCCGTGAGCTCAAGTTTTTATAAAGAAAGGAAAGAGAGTCGTCATCTTCCATCTTCTTACTGTACCCTGGAAAACTCCTCAGCATAAGAAACAGAAAGACTGGCAACTTGGTTGGAATGGGGTCGGGGGGATAAACTGCAGTTGGGATTCTCCACAGCTCTGCCCTCACTCTCATTTTGAGGAAAAGAAACAGATTCATTGACTGTCTTCTTTTGCCTGGGTTTCTTACTTCCCTGAGTCTGGAGGTACCAGCATCTTTCTGCTGTAAGAAGAGCTTCGGGCCTCCCTGCGTTCTTACCTTGCCCCTTTCCAAGGCAAGAGATTTAATGAGACCATCAGGAAGACTTCATGCCAGGCAGAGAGCAAGCCCAGGAGGCATGGGAAATAGAGCAGAGGAATTTTGATGTTACAGAGGAGGCTAAAGTAGAGAAAGGTCCAGAGGAGAAAATTTAGGAGAAGGAGGGTCTGAGAGAGACTCTATTTGATCTGGGCAGATAGAAACAGAGCACACTGCTGAGGCTAGGCAAGATTGGTGACAGATGTGGGAACTGGATTTCTTGGTGGTATGTGCAAAAATGAATTTGAAGTTCTTCAAACAGCCTCCTGCTCTGAAAAAAACCTTTTGGTTTGTCAAGGTTAATTAAAGAGCCAATTGATGTCCAGAACTTTTTAGTTCATTGATATTAAGGAAAAGTTTTTGTGAGCATGGACCTAGGATATAGTACTGTAGATATTCCCTTTGGAGTGTGACTGTGGTCATTTCCTAAGAGACACACATCCCCAATTGTGTCTGGAAAAAATTCTTGGTTCCCTTCATATGACCATGACTTTTGTGGGGCCTGGGGAAAAATAAATGATACTCTATGCACATACACAATAGATCTAAATATTTAAAAGCCACAAATTCATCTAATAAATGATTACATAAAGCCAAGCCTATCTTCCTACCTTGGAAAATGTATCTTCACTATGCAAACTCAAAAACATGTGTAAAGGTATCTTTCTTATACAACTATAGTTTGCCAAATATCAAAGGCAACTGAATTTAATTTTTAAGTCCCATTGTAGGTGCTCTGCTATTAAAATAATGACATTTGGATGAGCAATAAAATAAAAATAATTCTTATATGACTATATATTTATTACAAAAATTATTTTTCTGGCCTTCATTTTAGAAAAATTACTAATTGTATTGCTACAAATATGTTTTTATCAATTTTGTATTCCATTGACAATAATCTATAGATTTAAAAAGTGACTTGTAAAAGTGTTCAATGTGCTTTATGTTTTAGTATATTTCATCAGAAATAAAAATTAAACTAAATGGTAAAAATTGAGCTTAAAATCATTAAATATTTCCTAAAAATATTTTTAATTATCTGAAGTAATTTTTAAAATTAAAAGTTTGGAATACTAACTATAATTATAAATTTTAACTAAATACTAATCTGTTCCTTTTAATTTGCATTGTCTACATTTATAAAAATAAGACTGCCATACCAGACTTCAATGTCTGCCTGGTTGCCAAAATAGAACATCAGTGACAGTTCATGCATAGTCCAGCATAGACTGACATACATATGCATTTGGGAGTAATATGGAAAATTTAATATATTCCCCAGCTACCACATGCAGTTGCTGTGAATCCCATGCTAATTTTCAAAATATCTCCAGAACCATGAACTGGAAAACCAAGAGTATCAAAAAAGTGGACATTCAGATGAAAAATGGTTTTCTTTTTTCTATTCCATTCTTACAACCTGAGAGAGGGCTTTTCTTTTTTTTTTTTTTTTTTTTTTGGTGGTATTGGGGTTTGAACTCAGGGCCTTGCACTTGCTAGGCAGGCACTCTGTCTCTTGAACTACTCCCCCAGCCCCTGGGAGAGGGATTTGTATAGGTTGTTTGCTCTGATCTCTTTCCTAAGCTCTTCTACCTCTTTAATGTCTCCCTACATTCCATGGCAGCATCTATCTCCTACATCAGTGGCAGCACAATCCACACATCTTAATGAACTTGGAAGTGACCACCGGTTGTTTTAGTAGATAGGCGATGTGAAGAGACCTTTTCCTGGGTCTGAACCCAGTGATGATTAAAGTTATGGATCATGCTTCAAAGGCGTGGATGGCTGGATCCCAAGTGACAGACACCCACATGTATTCTTAAGTTTATTTCTTTTAATCTTTTTGCCTACAAAGTAAGAGTCCCAGTGTAGGGCTCCCTCTTGTCCAAGTTCAGGGACCTTGTGAGTTTCTCTTAATGATCTTGGTGGCCAGTCATGATTATTCAAATCCTACATCTTCTATCATCAATCTTAAAAAACAAATCTCATAGAAGTTCTCTGGTGTAATATGTGAGGTGATATAATATTACCTGAAAGATATGAAAGCAATCATGACCAGAACATATAATGAAATCCATAGCATCCAATAAAAAAAAGAAAGAAAAAACCCTAATAAGCCAATAGTAGAGATAAAATGAAATAACAGTCAACCCAAAATAATTCCAAAAAATAAAATAAAAACAAAGAACAGACCAGACAAAATAGAAAATAAGACAGCCCTAAGATACACTGTGCAATACCTGGTGCTCTGCCCCTTAGTACATGAGTGCCTTGGAGAAGTTGCTCAGCATTCTGAAGCTGGTTAACTCACCATAAAGTGGAGACAAAAATCCCTGCCTTGGAGGGCTGCTGTGAGGTTTAGGGACCTAACTCAGCCTTTGCAGCTCAGGGAACAATCAACTCCTGATGGACTCCAGGAAATGAGTCCTCAAACCTCTCCTTGCTCAGCTTCCCAGAAGACTGGTCCCTTGTCGCGAGGATGGGATGCCCACCATTTTGAGGATGAAGAGTTAGATCCACAGGGAAAGAATCCCCAGAATATTGCCAGGTTAGGAGGTAGCATCTGTCTTAGCCTAATGGCCTGGAACCCCCAGGGGTCCACTTTGAAGAAACTTGGGGGTCCACTTTCTTCTGAATAACCAAGAAAGCACTGGATTCTTTCCAGACATTTTCTATGTGTCCTTCAGAAGAACAGAACATGGGGACATTGATGGAGGTAAAGGAAGAGCATCTTAATAAACAGAGTAAACCTAGCAAGGAGGTCACAGTGTGGGACAAATGACCTGAAGTGAGACAGCAGGGCAGAGTTCAAAGAGCAAGGCACTATGGGACAGGAGGGAATTCAAAATTAATAGCTTAGACCAAGAGACTTGGGAAAGGTGAGAACTGGGGAGCCTCAAGAGATGGAAATGTATATGATGCAAAACAGGCAGTAGTAGCCTTGATCCCAAAGGCCTCCCCAGGGCTACTGGGAACCTCAGTGGCCAGGCAACCTCTTTGTTAATGAAGTATCAATATTTTTATTCTGATAAACAATGTACACCTCTCTTACATCTACACAGCCATGTTTTTTATAGAATGTTATATTTCTGTTTATGAAGTCACATCTATCAATATAAGCCAGTATGCATCTCCTTCAAAAATGAGGAAATAAAAAGAAAAGCTGACTTATAAGTCCAGAATCGAATATTATTCAGCCATAAAGAAGACTGAGTTGGAGGCATGGCTCAAGTGGTAGAGCATCTGCCTAGCAATCATAAGGTCCCAAGTTCAAGCCCCAGGACCACCAAAAAGTAAAAGAAAGAAGGAAAAAGAATGAAGTTATGTCATTTGCAGGAAAAATGGATAGAACTGAAAATCATCATGTTAAGTGAAATAAGCCAGACTAAGAAAGACAAATATCACATGCTCTCTCTCTTATATGTGGAACCTAAACCTGGAAAAAAAAAAAAAAAAGAATGACAAGAGTGTAAAACAGGGAGACTATTTAGAGATTTGAACCAATAGTAAGGGAAAGGTAAAAGGAGAGAGGGTGAGTGGGGGAATGTACTTCATATGCATATATAAAAATAGGATAATGATCCCTAAAGAGGTTTAAAAGAGGGAGAGGTTAAGAAAGAGCAACGAGGGGTTGAGTTTGATCAAAATACACTGTATGCTTGTGAGGAAATATCATAATGAAAAGCCTGAAAATAAAAGATGATTTATCCCATAAAAAAAAAAATAAGTAGTAAGATGATAGATTAACCCCAAACATACATTAAATGTAAATGGTATAAACCTTTGAATTAAAATTCAGAGATACTCAACTGAAATAAATATGAAACTCAATTATAGGCTGACTTTCGAGAAAACCACTTTCAATATAAAGACATGGACTACTCAAAACTAAAAGGATGGTAAAAGATATACAGTGCTAACACTAATCAAAGATAGAAGGAAAGAGAAGTGGCTGAGATTTGGGGTTGAAGCTGAGCTATTGCTACCTATTCAATAGTGACCTTGGCCAGGACACTCACTTAATTTCTCTGAAACTAAATTTCTTCCTTTAAATCAGGACTAGGATACCTATCTCATAGGATTTTGGTGACATTCAAGTGAGTTCATGTAAATTTTATGACTTAATTTCTAGCATATTTTAGTGCCTAATAAATATCAAGATTGTTGAATTGTTATTATTCTGGTTTCTAGGTATTTTACAGGAACTCTAGCAGATCCTCTGAAATAGCTTCCCAAATAGTCACAGTGTCCAGGAAGTTTCCAGTTGGGTCTGGGCCTTGGGATTCCAGCCCACATGCAGAGGCCATTTATATTTCAGTGGCTGAGAAACAAACATTAGTTGCAGTGTAGGTTTCTTAGGCAATCACGGTTGCTGAGCTGTGGAGTTCTTAAAAGAGATCGATTGTGCTTATCTTTAAGTGGAGCTGGGACTGTCTGTCATCCTAGAGCTGACTGGAGGCTGACTTCATTCAGTCCCTGAGGAGAAGGGATGTGCCCCACTTGACAGGGAGATAGCTGGATAAATGAGTAGCAAAAAAAACAGAAAAAGACACCTGGAAGCTGCAGGGTACATTTGCTGTCAGTGGGCAAATGAGAAAGGAGCATCCATTCTCTCATTTCCGTTGTGACATTATGTAAAGATAATGTAACACAGATGCTCAGGATAAATAATTCAGGGGAAAACAAGAGACATACAACCTGAGTGCCCTGAACAGCAGCCAAGCTGTCTGTGGAAGCAGCTCTCGTGCACCCTCCTTCTGAGAGAGTCTGTATTTGAACTTTATATCCAGATGTGAATCCTTACTAAGAAAGAGAAAACATAATAATTCCATGGGGCTGGAAGTTGCATTGTGGGTTTAACTAAAATTGCTGCCTGCAACACCTGTTTCCTAGCACTTTGGCATTTTTTCTGTGCAACAAACTGCCCTCTGTCCTGGTTCCCTCCCCACAACTGCCACCCAAAGAGTTCTGATCTCTTTCAATAAAATCAGTGTCACATCCTCATTTTATTAAATAATAATTCTTCATAATTATGCTATAATAATAATAATACTCAGTAATATTTATTGAGCACTGGGCACATAGCACTGTACTAAGTACATGGTCTGGTTTTTTTAGTCTTTTTTCATGTTTAATTCTCATAAACACCCCAGGAAGATGATTCTTTAATTTTCTCACTTGAGACAGAAGAAAACTGAGTTCAGAGAGGTTAAGCATTTGCCCAAGGTCAAATGAATATTAATTGATAGAATAAGAAGCAAAAGCTGGTGGTGGTCTGACCCCAATGCTTGTTCTCTTGATCTTCATTGCACTCTCTATAAACAATGCACTATTTAGGAAAATTATATCAATGTAAGGTGATCATCCAGTGTTTGGCTGCTGGTATAATAGTAAGTTAGCAGCCATGCAGAACAATGATTAACAGTCAGGATGTCAGCACCAGAGCTGCCTGATTTTTTTATCCCCCTTCTGTCAGTTCCTAGCTGGGTTCCTGCAGGCAAATTCTCTTCCTGTTTGAGGTTCATTGTTCATCAGAATAATGAAGGTCAAGAAGTACCCACCTCTGGACCCTGGGAGAATTAAATAAAATCTATGTGAAGAATAGTGGCCAAAATAGCATAAGTGCACACAGAAAGTAGTGATTAGTGAAGAGCTGACAGTTGGTTAGGCTTTGGCAAGTAGTGTCTAACTTTCTCACTACATAAAGAAATTAACTATGTAGTTAATTGACAAAGACTAAACTCAAAGATGATATAGATAAATTAAAAGAGAAAATCTGTTTATCACAATTATCAGTAATTGTGATGTTTTAAAGATAATTATTTTGGAGTATTTTGTGGGAGAAGGTAGTGGAGGTTATGAATAATTTTTTTTTTTTGTTCTTTGGAATAATGGACTCACCCCTCCACACGTTGGCAGATGAAATCTTGTGATAGGATGAGATCTGAAACAAATGGAACCACTATGCTTCCTGGAAAACACAAGCATACCAGGGATGAAGGATCACTGAGGCAGAAATCCAGGGACTCACCCACTGGGAGCTTGTGGGAAAGATGTATCTGAATTAAAATGACACCCTGGGTTTGAAGACATGGGTGATGTGCAGGATAGCACAGGCTCTTTCAGAATCTGCTGGCTTGATTGACAGTTCTGGACTGTGTTTGTCAATGGTCCCCGAGGAGAGAAGAATGTGTGTGAATCAAGGGACAATTTATGGTAGAATCAAAATCAGATACCACTGGAGGGTTTTTTTTTTTTTTTGGCAGTACTGGGATTTGAACTTAGACCTTGTGCTAAGCAGGTACTCTTCCACTTCAGCCACACCCCAATCCCTTTTTACTTTATTTTTTGCATAGGGTCTCACATTTTTGCTGAAGCTGGCCTGAACCACAATCCTCCTAATTATGCCTCCTGAGGACCTGGGGTGACAGGCACATGGCACCACACCCAGCTTTTATTGGTTAAGATGGGATCTCACTTGGGTTGGCCTCAAACTGTGAGCCTCCTGATCTCTGCTTACCAAGTAGTTTAGGATTACAGGTGTAAGCCACCAAACCTGGCCCTGATACTACTTTTTCATCAATAAAATTGTATAGGCAAAGCTCCCAGAATGTTCTGCTGTGCCTCAGGCCCAAAGCAATCTTGCCGGCGACCTTGACTGAAACCTCCAAAAGGGTCTTCCTTTTTGTAGTCTAGTCTACTTTAAATCCTTTAAAAGTTTTTGAAGAAGTTGGGCTCCTGCAGAAGAATTTGAGCCCGTGGTGCCACCTGGAGGTCCAGTGCTAATGCCAAGAGTTAAAGAACCAACTTAGAAGGGGGGGAGTTCCACAAATCCCCTACTGCAGAGATCCCAGGTTGTAATTCAAGCCTTGGAAACATTTTACTTCCAGTCACTGAATACAGCAGATCCTGGCAGTCTCTTCGTCAAGTCAGGGGGGATCCAAGATTGTGACTAGAGTGCAAAAGCAGACAGCATGAGCTCCGTAAATCAAAAATCTTGCTGAGACACTGGAGCCACACTTGGCAGAAACAAAGCACAAAGAAGAATCAAAATTTCAAAACCCTGAAACCCCCAGCCCTTACAAAGCATCTCTATGCCACGTTACACTGAGAAAACAGGAGGGCTTCTGCACCACCAGACAAACTTGCTTGGGAGACATCCAGCAGACCAATAGCAAGATGGCTGGTGGGCTACACAGCTGATCTCCGGAATCTGAGGACAAGCTGCATTTCACTGAGGGAGGAGCTGACTAAGCAGTTGCTGCTGAAAGACAGGAAAAATAACTGGCAAGTCTCCCCAACCACCTGGTGAGACTAAGACAGAGCTTCTGCTTAAATACCAACACCAGGACTGGATGCTGAAGAAGTAACACCAGAACTACTAAGACTGAAATTCCATTGTTCCTGAACCTGGAATTGTTTTATGTGTTTGTTTGTTTGTTTTGTTCCCTGTTTGTTCGTCCACCTCTCCCTGTTGATTTCTGTAGTTTTCTTTCTTTTTTTGTTTTGTTAGTTTTACTATTGTGAGTTAGCTAATACTAAATTACACTCAGACCAGGGACAGAAACAGCATACATATGCTAACCTAAAACCCAACACACCCACAGAACAAAATTAAATCAAGGGAAAGAAAACAGGTGACTGAAACCACCAATAGCCTAACAAGAACATAGTTGAACAATGCCAAGTGGAGTGATAGGAAGACAAAAAAGGGATGGAAACCATTCTCCCCTCAAAACATGAATTAATACAGGATTCAGAGAGAAATGAAGAAAACATTCCCAGTTCCAAAGTCCAACAAAACAAAGATAAACTATGCAAGGAACCCAATGAAGCCCATAAGAACACAGTAAAAGAAGAATCCTGCAAGCAATCACTGAGAATTTCATAGAGATGTTACTAGACATGGTCAACCAAAACAGAGAAGAGGCACTCAAGAAATTCCAAGACAACAAAAATTAAGAATATGAGAAGACACAAAAACAAATAAATGAACTCATAGGAGCCCTAAATAAACAACAAAGTGAAGCAGAGAATACTATAAATAGAGAGATAAATGAATTAAAGATGTAAATTGACAATATTAAAGAGGAAGTGAACGATGCTATGGAAGACCTCAGAAAAAAGAATGCAAAGACATGCAAAACACAATGGAAGGCCACTCCAGCAGACTAGAACAAACAAAAGACAGAATCTCAGAACTTGAGGATGAAATGGAAATTAAAGGAAAAACTGAAGAGCTATTAGTCAAACAACTCAAGACCTGTGAAAGGAATATGCAAGAGTTAATCGACTCCATCAAAAGACCAAACCTGAGAATCATGGGCATTAAAGGAGAAGAGGTGCAAGCAAAAGGAATGGGTAATATATTCAACAAAATAACACACAAAATTTCCCAAATCTAGAGAAAACTATGCCCATTCAGGTACAGGAAGCCTCTAGGACACCAAACAGACTTGACCGAACTAGAACTACCCCACAACATATTATCATTAAAACAACAAGCACAGAGACTAGAGAAAGAATACTGAAAGCTGTAACAGAGAAAAACCAAATAACATACAAACGTAAAGCCATCAAAATCACAGCAGATTTCTCAACAGAAACCTTAAAAGCAAGGAGAGCATGAAATGAGGTCTTCCAGGCAGTGAATGAAAATAACTTCAACCCCAGGATACTCTACTTAACAAAACTATCATGCAAAATAGATGGCGCAATAAAAGTCTTCCATGATAAGCAGAAACTAAAACAATATGTGACCACAAAGCCACCACTACAAAAGATTTTTAAAGGAATTCTGCACACAGAAAATGAAAGCAAACAAAACCATGAAAGGGCAGACAATACCAAACCACAGGAGAAGAAAAGGCAAGAAAGTAGAGAGTAACATTGATTCAGCTACACATATCAAACTCTTAGACAACAAAGACAACTACATGACAGGAATCACCACATACTTATCAATACTAACACTGAATATTAATGGAATTAATTCCCCCATCGAAAGACACCGATTGGCAAACTGGATTAAAAAGGAAGATTCCACAATCTGTTGCTTATAAGAGACCCATCTCACTGACAGAAACAAACACTGCCTTAGGGTGAAAGGCTGGGAGAAGCTTTACCAAGCCAACGGCCTCTGAAAACAGGCAGAGGTAGCAATACTAATCTCAGACAAAGTAGACTTCAAACTTACATTGATCAAACGAGATAAAGAAGGACATTCCATACTAATAAAAGGGGAAATACACCAAAAGGAAATAACAATTATCAACCTATATGCACCCAACATCAATGCACCCAATTTCATCAATCATACTCTGAAGGACCTAAAAACATATATAAACTCCAACACAGTGGTAGTGGGAGACTTTAGTACTCCCCTATCACCAATAGATAGGTCATCCAAACAAAAAACTCAATAAAAAAATTCTAGATCTACCTCACACCATAGATCAAAAGGACCTACCTGATGTCTATAGAATATTTCATCCAACTTCTGCACAGAATACATTCTTCTTAGCAGCCCATGGAACCTTCTCCAAAATTGATCATATCTTAGGGCACAAAGCAAGCCTCAGCAAATTTAAGAAAATAGAAATAATCCCATGCATTCTATCTGATCACAATGCATTAAAACTGGAACTCAACAAAAAAGCAAAAACAAGTAGAAAACATACAAACAATTGGAAGCTGAACAACACATTGCTCAATGATCAATGGGTCATTGATGAGATAAAAGAGGAAATTAAAAGGTTCCTGGAAGTTAATGAAAACGAAAACATGACCTACCAGAATCTATGGGACACAGCAAAGGCAGTCCTAAGAGGAAAGTTTATAGCCATGACTGCATATGATAAAAGGACAGAAAGACCTCAAATCAATGACCTAATGCTACATCTCAAACTCCTAGAAAAACAAGAACAAGAAAATCCCAAAACAAGCAGAAAGAGAGAAATAATAAAAATAAGGGTCGAAATTAATGAAATAGAAACAAACAAAAAACATACAAAGAATCAGTGAAAGAAAAAGCTGGTTCTTTGAAAAAATGAATAAGATTGACAGACCCCTGGTAAACCTGACTAAAATGAGGAGAGAAAAAACCCAAATCAGTAAAATCAGAAATGCAAAAAGAGAGATAACAAACTGCATGGAAATCCAGGGAATCATCAGAGACTACTTTGAGAACCTATATTCTAATAAATTTAAAAATCTTAAAGAAATGAACAAATTTCTAGATACTTGTAACAATCAAAAATTGAATCAAGAGGATACTAATCACCAGAATAGATCTATAACCCAAAATGAAATTGAAGCAGCAATAAAGAGTCTCCTAAGAAAAGAAAAGTCCAGGACCTGATGGATTCTTGGCTGAATTCTATCAGACCTTTAAAGAAAAACTAATACCAACCCTCCTTAAACTGTTCCATGAAATAGAAAGGGAAGGAACACTGCATAACTCATTTTATGAAGCCAGTATTACACTCATCCCAAAACCAAAGACAACTCCAAAAAGGAGAACTATAGGCCAATCTCCTTAATGAACATCGATGCAAAAATCCTCAATAAAATAATGGCAAACTGAATCCAATGACACATCAGAAAGATCATTTACCACCACCAAGTCGGCTTCATCCCAGGGATACTGGGTTATTCAACATATGCAAATCTATAAATGTAATACAGCACATCAATAGAAGCAAAGACAAAAACCACTTGATCATCTCAATAGATGCAGAAAAAGCCTTTGATAAGATCCAACACCACTTCATGATAAAAGCTCTAAGAAAACTAAGAATAGAAGGAAAGTACTTCAACATGGTAAAGGGTATATATGACAAACCTATAGCCAACATCATACTTAATGAAAAAAAACAGATATTTTCTGAAAATCAGGGACAAGGGTGCCCACTATCCCCACTCCTATTTCAATGTAGTACTGGAATTCCTAGCCAGAGTAATTAGGCAAGAAGAAGAAATAAAAGGAATACAAATAGGGAAAGAAACTGTCAAAATATCCCTATTTGCAGATGACATGATCATATATCTTACAGACCCAAAAAACTCTACCCCAAAACGCCGAGACACCATAAACAGCTTCAGCAAGGTAGCAGGACACAAAATCAACTTACAAAAATCATTAGCTTTTCTATACACCAACAATGAAGAAATTGAGAAAGAATATATGGAAACAATTCCATTTACAATAGCCTCAAAAACAAATCAAATACCTAGGAGTAAACCTAACAAAGGATGTGAATGACCTCTACAAGGAGAACTACAAACCCCTGAAGAGAGAGATCAAGGAAGACTATAGAAGATGGAAAGATCTCCCATGTTCATGGATTGGTAGAATCAACATAGTAAAAATGGCTATACTACCAAAAGCAATATACATGTTTAATGAAATTCCCATCAAAATCCCAATGACATTCATCACAGAGATTGAAAAATCTACCCTAAAGTTCATTTGGAAACACAAGAGACTGTGAATAGCCAAGGCAATACTCAGCAAAAAGAGCAATGCTGGAAGTATCACAATACCCGACTTCAAGCTGTATTACAAAGCAATAGCAATAAAAACAACATGGTACTGGCACAAAAACAGACATGAAGACCAGTGGAACAGAATAGAGGACTCAGATATGAATCTACACAACTATGCCCAACTTAATTTTGACAAAGTCACCAAAAACATACGATGGAGAAAAGACAGCCTCTTCAACAAATGTTGCTGGGAAAAGTAGTTATCTGGCTGCAAAAAGCTGAAACTAGATCCATGTTTATCACCCTGAACTCGTATCATCTCAAAATGGATCAAGGACCTTAATATCAGACCCAAAACTCTGAAGTTAGTACAGGAAAGAGCAGGGAATACTCTGGAGTAATAGGTATAGGCAAGGACTTCCTCAATATAACCCCAGCAGCTCAGCAACTAAGAGAAAGGATGGACAAATGGGACTTCATAAAATTAAAAAGCTTCTGCACAACAAAAGAAATGGTCTCTAAACTGAAGAGACCACCCACAGAGTGGGAGAAAATATTTGCCAACTATACATCAGACAAACAACAGCAAGCATCTCGGCTGCATGTATTCCAACACCTGTCATAGAACCACTTGTTTTTATGGATCAAATGATGATGACACAAACAGATCAACCTCATTCAGCAACAGCTCTCAAATGATAGATTTTATAAGTGGCGAGACATAATGTTGTTGTTTCCTCCTCAATCAGCAGTCTTGCTTATGAAATTCAATGGATTTTATGACCTTTGCTGTTTCATATATATATATATATATATATATATATATATATATATATATATATATATATAAACTTTCTTCTGCTTTATTTATTGCTGAATCCTTTGCACATCAGACTATCTGATGTAAACACTAAATAAATATTAGCTTAATGACTGAATATATGAGAACAGAGATAAAGAAGGGATCATATATAATGTATGGCCTCTTAAGTCATCATAACAATTTGGGATTTTTACTCAGTAAGAAGAGTAGCCATTAAAGCACTCCAATCAGAGAAGCATTAGACTTCTTCAACTTTTTTCTTTTTAAAAAAATTTATTTTTATTCATTTATTCATATGTGCATACATTGTTTGAGCCATTTCTCCCCCTTGTCCCACCCTTT
The DNA here is from genome assembly GCF_047511655.1 of Castor canadensis. NCBI lineage: Eukaryota > Metazoa > Chordata > Mammalia > Rodentia > Castoridae > Castor > Castor canadensis. The sequence goes on along the minus strand of NC_133395.1, from coordinate 124,851,899 downwards.
CCCTCTCCGCCCCCCATCCTCGCTTCCAGACAGAACCTATTCTGCCCTTTTCTCCAATTTTGTTGAAGAGAAGACATAAGCAATAATAAGAAAGACATAGCATTTTTGCTAGTTGAGATAAGGATAGCTATACAGACAGAGTCCTAGCATTGCTTCCATGCACAAGTGTACTACAACCTGAATTGATTCATCTCTACCTGACTTCTTCACTACTTCCTGGTCACCTTGCCATAGTGACCTCTGTCACTTTAAGGTTTCTGTATTAGCTCCTCTGCAGTGGAGATATCAAACACTTTCATGTTTTGTGTTTTCTACCTATCTCCATACATCCCATATGTGCTCTCCCCTTAGTGTGTGACCCAAGTCCAAAAACATTGCTGTATTTGTCCTAGATCTAAAGTCTGCATATGAGGGAGAACATACATTCTGAGTCTGGCTAACCTCACTCAGAATGATGCTCTCCAGTTCCATCCATTTACTTGTGAATGATAAGATTTCATTCTTCTTCATGACTGAGTAAAACTCCATTGTGTATAAATACCACATTTTCTTAATCCATTCATCAGTAGTGGGGCATCTTGGCAGAGTACAAGTTTCCTTTTCCCCCATATTCTCGCCAACACCTATTGTTGGTGGTGTTTTTGATGATAGCTATCCTAACAGGGATGAGGTGCAATCTTAGTGTGGTTTTGATTTGCATTTCCTTCATGACTAGAGATGGTGAACATTTTTTCATGTGTTTTTTGGTCAGTTGAATTTCTTCTTTTGAGAAAGTTCTGTTTAGTTCAGTTGCCCATTTCTTTATTGGTTTTTTATACTTTCATGACACAATATACTGAATGAAGGAGGCTTCAATCTTATACATGCATGCAGGAATGTTCCTTTAAGTATAAATCAGGACATTTTCTGAGTCAGGCTGTTTAATAAAGGCCCTTTTCAATACTTCTTTGATTAATCCCTTCTAGACAAAGTCTAACTTTAGATGATTTGTTCTTTTCTAAAGTCAGTAAAATGATAGTGAAACGTGAGTATTTTTGTGTGTCTTACTTGCCATTGTTCCTCTAATTTGGTGCTTGATTGCTTATTTCTCGATCTCAGTTATTTTGTGAGTGTTTATCTTCCCCACCCACTCCCAATTATGTTTTATGCAGTGAAAGTACTTTTATCTCCATGGTGACTGCATAGCAGTATCACTTTCATGTCAGGTATGTCCTCTGTAAGTATTTCACCAGGCATGGTGGCACACACCTCTAATCTCAGCACTCAGGAAGCTGAGGCAAGACAATGATGAGTTCAAGGCCAGCTTGGGCTACATAGCAAGTTCTAAGCCAGCCTGAGTTACACAGTGAGACCCTGTCTCACAAAAACAAAGCAAGATGGAAAGAACCTAACTTGGTGATAGAACACTTGCCTAGCATGTGCACAGTCCTGAGTTTGATCTCCAGCACCAGACAAAAAGTAATTGTCCTTATTTCCCCATGTGTAAATGTTTATATACCCCCTCAAGAATATAAGATGATAAGAAGAAAAATAGCAAGTAGAATTTTTCGATGTTATTATATGATAATTCATTTCATGAACAATTATGTGAACACTCCTTTGCCTTGATTTCTTTATAAGCAAAGCAATTATATAAATTATCTTTTTAAAAAAGTAGTTAATACTTAGCACTTACCTAGGCACAGTGTGTGACAACCACTTTATTTACTTTCTTAATTCTATCCTTAACCCTGTGGGATAGGTACTATAATCATATCTATTTTACAAAGAGAGAAACTGAGGTTTAGAGGGGCTACATAGCATCCCTCACTTACTGATGAATGGATGCAAAAACTGTACCCAAAGTCCCCTTTATTAGTCATTTCACTAACCAGTCTTTCTTAGAGGCAATCTAACCAACTCATTCACCTAGGCATGAGGTCTGGAGAGGTAAATGGGCTGCCCGCCCTTTCAGAACACTTAGTGATGGAGTCAGGACAGGAACGTGTGTCTCCCAATTCTTGGTCCAATGCTTTTTTCCTGGCTTTAAAAAGTTCCCTTTTCTTCTTTCTGAAATTTACAAATCTTTTTGCAGCTGGCAGAGGTTTCAAATGTCATTCCCATTTTTCTTTTAGCGAGAAAAACAGTAGCGTGCAATGGTCACACGGGCACAGTACTAGCTTTTGTGAACACCCTGCTTTGGTAAAGGCTATGAGAGAAAGCAATATCTCTGAGAGCATTTGAAGCCACGGGAAATTCCCAGAGGGCTCAGGCTTACGGAGTGCCAGTTGCCGGTGCCATCCTAAAACTCCCCGAGCTCCTCCAAGATGTCTCGGGGCACGCTTAAGCACTGGGATCTGCACTTGCATGTGCAGGACCAGATGCCGCTCCTTTTAGAGTCAACATCTGGTGTTGTCAGTGTACTTAACAGTTACCGATTGGGGATGTGAACAGAATATACAGGTCACTTTAGCCCCAGCTTTTTAAAGGAGAAAGAGAAAAATGATTATTTCTAATAGTATTTGAATTTATCACTTACTGTGTCTGTCTCCCTATCAAAGCACTTCTGGTACAGCTAAATAGTTTATATAATTCTCTGCTTAACTCCTGTCTCCATCTCCATGATACAGATTTCAAGAGGACAATGACCATGTCTTCCTACTCACTTTTGCATTGCTAGTGCCTGATTCAGGGCAATAAACAGTTTTACTTAAAAAGACAAGTTGTGCAATGAGTCCATGTCCATAACTAAGCACAAAGCTGATGTTTTATAGATCAGTTTAAATAAATTGACATTTTAAAGAAAGGCATGTTGTGAGGATGACTAAGAGAATACTGCGACATTGTGGGTAAATTTACTACTGAAGCCACAATGTCTTGTCGTACTGTGTCAGCTTGGGGTTACCGTTATTGCTGACTCCGGGGATGATGTTCAACTGTCTGTTTGAAAGTGTTCTGCACACACAGAAACAGAAAGATGGGAACATAGGTATGAAATCTGAATAGCAAATTATTTCCACACTAGAGGGGAAGAGAGGATGGACAGGGTGAATTATAGAGTTGCAGACTAAAGAAAAACTAATCCAAAAGGCCTGTCTTCTACAACAAATCAGGAACAGCTGAGTGTTACATACCCTGCTAGTGCAGAGCAGTGCTTACAACCCAGGTGTCACTTAGGTACTTCCACCAAAGCCTACATAGCCATCTTGTTGGAATAGACGTGTTTCTTGGATGAACTTCATATCTTGAATCTGCTGCAAAGTAGATGAAGTCTATACTTAAATCCCACGTAGCAGCCTACGCATAGAAATGCTGTTGTTCTGGAGAAGTCACTGGGAAAAGAAGCATTGTTCAAATTTTCACCCAAACTTTCATTCACTAAACTCAACTGAATTCTTTTTTTTTGGTGGTGGTGGTACTGGGTTTTGAACTCAGGGCCTAGCACTTGCTAGGCAGGCACTCTACCACTTGAGTCACTCCAGCAGTCCTAACTGAATTCTCACCAATGCAAGAAATAGAGGTTCCAGAGTTCCATGCAAGAGAGTTCTGGAATGAGGCCAGGTCTTTTAAGGAAGAACAATGTCAGACCTCAGCTCTGAAAAAAGAAAAAGCAATAAAAATTATAAAGGAATATAATAGAGGGGGTGAATTTATTCGAGCTACACTGTACACATCTATGGAATTATCACAATGAAACTCCTTTGTACTATTAGTGTATGCTAATAAAAATAGTATTAAACTTATAAAGGAAGATATCACAGTAAAAAGTTTGAATGAGTTTCCTTTCCTGCATGAACCTGTGAGGTTTTATTCACATATGATAAAATGGTGTTTGATGGGAGTTTTTTTAATGAACTTTTAATTCAGGGTCCTATTTTCTTCTAGCAAACTGTAAAATTATGTCTTAAAAGCCTGGAATATTTTTCCCCAATATTCTCTTCTTTAGTAAATTTAAAAGAAAAGCCAGAATTGTGTTTTTGACCTTTTATTTTTGGTTAATTGAATTTTTTTTAGCCTGACTTCTGTTGGCAAAAGAACTCTACACTTTGATTCCATGGTGCATAGGCATTAGAGTATGACATGGACCTGACATTTAATATTTCACACATTGCATATTAATAGAGGGAGAGTTGGAAAGAGATGTCCAGAGGGCAAAGTGAGACTTCTCTTTTTCTTCAAATGTTCATCACTTTTCTGCTCTTATTTCCGAGGGGATTTTAAGGCCTGAACAGCTGCAGGCAGCTCTCCCTGGCAACACAGCAGCAGTTCTGAGAAAGAGTTCAAATAATATTTTCTACAGAATTCACATACTTAGAGTTAATATTTTGGATCATTTCAAGAAAAATTTAATCGTGAACTCTTTCCACGTTTTTTCTTGTATGTTGCCATAACAACTAGAATCAGATTATGTTTATAAGTAACTCGGCACAACTGCATGAATCCCCTTACCAGTGAGTAAATCACTTCTAACCTTATCCTTCCAACAAAAAAATATTTTAGCCACTCACTTATTTCCTGTTCTATCCTTAGCCGAATATGTTGTTTAAGGGTTTTGTTTTGATTTTTTTATGGTTAACATTTGAGATGATAACAAACCTGTCAAAAACACTGGGGAGACAGTTAGCAGGGAGGGGTGTGACAGGAGAAAATGTGGCAGAGACCACTTGGAAATTAATAAATCCGATAGAGATCAAATTTGTGACTTAATGTCACAACTTAGCCTGCTTTGAGCCACAGAACGTACTACCCTTGCTTAGGTGGGTGATTTCAGCCCTTTTTAGGCATTTAATACTTGTGGTCTGTGTTGAAGCTGTGTTATTACAGTGCATAGAGAAAAGCGGTCGACTGAAAATGAAATACCCCTCATGAGAACTCTTTTCCTGCCCTTTCAGAGGGCTTCCTTTCGCTCACCTGAAGGGAACTGGTATGTGATGTGTGGCCACACCATTTACTAGTTCTGTCTACTCAAAGCCTTACCTATTTCTCAGAGTTTCTTAGTGCTGTAGTGAGGGGTTATAAGTCACTCCCCACCTAGGCCTTACATGTCCCTGATTCTGTGACACCGTGTGGCTTCTCTAGATATTTCTCTACCAGATAGGTTTGTAGGCTTTTAAGTCCAGTAAAATGTCACTTTCTTCCTCACATCACTTCACAGAAGGCTTTGCCTTCTGCCCCACAACACTTGGCCCTTATATCTCTTACACGTGTCCACTGCAGCGGAAGGTTGTTGGCCTGTTTGCTTCCCTGCCTGGAGTCCAACATCTTAAGTAATCAGCCTTAGATCCTTTAGGATCGTCCGGGTTGGGGCTGAGGTAGTAAGTGACCTCAAATATTAATGACTTTTAAAAAGTCACTTCATTTCTTGTGCATGCTTTATATCCATCAAGCGTCAGTTGGAGTCTCTCTCCCATATTGTCATCATTCTCACTCAGGACTTGGACTGGCAGAGCAAACACTATATAAAGCACAGTACATCGCTTTTAAGGAGAGAATGTGCTATACTTTGGATCTGAAGTGTCCCCCAAATGTCCATTGGTAAAGGCTTGGCCCCCAGCATAGGGCCACTGGGAGGTGAAGGGCCTCTAGAATGTGGGGTATAGCAGGAGTCGCTTTGGGGTGGGTTGTGCCCTCAAAGGACTCAGTGGGACCCCTGACCCTTCTTTCTCTGTTTTCTCTTCTTCTGTCAGGTCAGTGGTTTTGTAGGCATAGCCTGCAAAGCCATGAGGCCAACTGATCATAAAGTGAAACCTCTAAAACCAAAATAAATCCTTTTCCTTTATGTTAATTATCTCAGTTATTTGTTATAATGATGCAAAACTGAGTAACACCAAGCGATAGCATACATTTGTCTTTTCTTTTTTTTTTTTTTTTTGGCAGTACTGGAGAGTAAACTCAGGACTCTGCGCCTTGAGCCATACCCTAGTCCTTTTACTTTAAGGCTGGGTTTCACACTTTTGCCCAAGGTTGGTCTCTGACCTCAATCCTCCTACCTTTCCCTTCTAAGTTGCTGGGATTACACACATGCATAGCCATGCCTGACCCACACACTAGACTCTGAACATCCTACCTGGCAATAATGTATGTCACTGCTCTCATTTCATTGGCTAATGAATTCTTACCATGTGCCAAAATATTTGTGAGCTATCTCAATAACAATTTTTGTATTCACATCACCTGCCACATTGTAGATACTTAATGAATACTTGATAAATGAGTGAGCATAGCTGGGTGCTGTGTTGTGGCCCACACCTGTTATCCCAGCTACTCAGGAGGCAGAGATGGGGAGGATAACAGCTCAAGATCAGTCCAAGCAAAAAGGTAGCAAGACTTCATCTCAACAAATAAGCCATGTGTGGTGGTACATATCTGTAATCCCAGTCATGTAGGAGGAGCACAGTCTAAGGCCAACCTGGACAAAAACGTGAGAGCCTATCTGAATAATGCCTAAAGGTAAAAGGGCTGAGGGCATGACTCAAGAAGTCGAGTGCATGCTTTGCAAGCCTAAGACTCTGAGCTCAAAACCTAGTTCTACCACAAAAAAAAAAGAAGACAAAAGAATGAATAAATGAGTGAGCAAATGAACTGGTGAATTGTTGTGTACACTTCTTATATTTGGTTGTAATGCATAAACTATTTTGAGTAACATTATGTTGACATACACTGAGCTTATCTCTCTTTTCCTTCCCAGTGCAGAATCGCCCTCACCATCAAGGTGCTCACCATCTATTCAGCATTAGGTGCTAGGCTTCAAACCAGATGCTTTCATGTGCTAGTCATCCTAGCAATCCTATAAAGACACATATTATCATTTTTCCTATTTTATAGTTGAGGGAAGTGATGACAGTGAGACATTATCATTTCCTCAAAGTTGCCTAGTGGGAATGTGGTAACACCAAATCTCAATCCAGATCGACTGGCTCCAAAACCCATGTTTTTAAGCCATTTTTTGTGGTGTCCCCCTTCTTGACCTTTGTACCTGATAAAGATACTTCCAAAAGTACTCCAGAAAACTCCTGGGTTACTCTCTGTCCATAATTAAATATGAAGTCAGTATTAGTCCAGGGGCTAGGAGAAGCATTTTCAAACTAGCATTGCCCAAAAGATCCTCTAATATTTGAGATTTTGTACTTCCCAAAGCTCTTGACATCGTGACTACCGAGTGAAAAACCTGAGACACCTACTGTGGGTTTTCCACTCAGTTGTTAAAGAGGGCTAGAGTTATTACTGAGGCCAGAATGGACTCTTGGTCCCCCTTGCTTGCCATTCTGAGACTGGACATTGAGCTTGCTTTCTGTGGGTTGGAGTCAGGCTTGCCTTGTAAACGGTCACAAGCAATGACCACCTGCCCCCTAGTGGAAGGAAAGGGTGCCTCTGTCCTTGGTTCTGAAACAGCTGTGAGCAGGAAGTCACAGCCGTTTCTTCTTAGCCTGGGACTTGAGGAAGGATCCTGCGTGACCTTGCCAAGGCCAAGAGTTGTTCCTTGTGCCTTTTCTTTATCCTGGGAACACGAGAGCTGATTTCATGTAATTTTTATAGCTCTCTCTTTTCTTACACCTACTATTTTTGGAAGTCGAAAAGACATTTTTTGTTCTCTATACCTTCTCATTCTAACATTTATGTCCCTTTAGATCTTGTGCCTATAGATTGTTGCAATGTCCCAACAAAAATCAGGAATAAATCTACTAAATGCCGTAGAATAAGCACACAATAATAGGTAAAAATACAGACTTTGGTAGCAGTCTGACCCTTTTAGAATCTGAGCTCTGTCATGTAACACTGGGCAACTCTGGGGAACTTATCTATCTAGCTTCTCTGACACTCAAATTTCTCATCACTAAAATGGAACTATAACAGAGCCTAACTCAGAGAGTCATGTGAAAACCTAAAGCGAAACAATGCTTGTAAAATGCTCAGCATTGATCTTGGCTCCTGATAAGTATGAAATAGGTATTACCTGCCACTGTCACTTTGTGGCAGCTGTTATCTTTTACTAGTCTTATTGTACTTCTTTTTACCAATCATGGAACTGATTTTTCACAAATTTTTATTAATATATAATGGTTGTACAAGGGGTTTCATTGTGACATTTCCATATAAGCATCCAATGTACCTAGGTTTGGTTCACCCCTTCCATTATTTTCCATCTTCTTCCCTCTCCTGTCTTAAAATGACTTGGACAGATTTCGGTGTTCCATATTCATACATGCATGGAAAAATACTTCAACCATATCACCCTCCTTTGCCCTCTTCACTTACCCTCCCCCTTCTTCTAGTGCCCTCCCTTAACATGACTGGTTTTACATTCCTGTCTTTCTTGTTTAAATGTCTGTTCATTTTTCAGTGGGGTTTTGTCTTGGTACTTTACCTGGGATTGTACTTTAATCAGTCTAAACCCCCTCTATCACTCTTCCTCACCCCTTTCCCCCTACTCCATATTGTTCAATAGTTTTCAGTGCATTTCACTGATGGAACTGATTTTTGATATAGCACTCATTCAAAGGCTTCCTTTCTATAATATTTGAGGAGGACTCCATAGAAATGTTAGCTGTGCACTTTCCCCATTCTTTACTCCAGAATCAAATAAGGTGTGCAGAACACAGAATACCTGGATCATATGATCTCAGCTGTTTCTCCCAAGAAATGCCAATTTCATGTATACTCTCATTCATTATAGAATGTTGGTTTAAAAACAATTCTTGCAAAAGTCTGTGCCTCCTGCAAAATTGGAGATATTCACCATTAGCCTATGAACCTTTCTAAATGATCAAGTTGTAAGAAACTTTCTGTCTTGGAAGGTTTACTGCCTTCTTTTGTCCAAAAAAAGTAAATGAGTATCATGTAACCTAGTGTGGCTTTTGCTTTGTTTGTGAAGTTTAGTTAGTAGTAGTAGGGAGTTCAACTCAAATGCCTGATATTACCTGCAACCCCTCTCCTATTAGGGCATCCTTATTCCATATTTATCACTGACTTATTGTGTCTTTCAATGAACAGCCCATCAATAGCATTTATTTCTGATTCGTTCGGTGTATTTTGCACTAAATTTTGTCAGCTGCTATCAAAGTTTTAATTTAGAGGGAATGCACACTGTAGACATGTAAAGAAGTCAGAATTCTAATTAACTTGCTCTATTCCACATAACTAGTTCTAGTTGAAGAGTTATTGTTGGAAAATAAGCAGCTAATCTTTATATTGCTATGGCTGAAATAAACCAGGAATAGAAAATTAGGTTTGTATGATTCGCTCAGTGGTATCTCTTCCAGAACCCATTAGAGTAGATGGCAGGGCTACCGAGAGAGAAGCGTGCTGGTGGGGTTTAGATCCTGGACTCTGACTCGGAATTTCCATGTCTTTCAATAGCTGTGCCATTTGGTCAGGTTGTGTGCTTTTCAAGGATTTTTCTCCTCTTATCTATGAAATACGATGGTTATGATGACTAAGGGAAACACAAATTGAAGGGGGATGGTGCATAATAAGTTTTCAATACAGGTAAGCTGTGACTGTGCCTTCAAGGACACATTAATAAGAATTGATATTGCTCTTATTGTTACTGCTGTTATCCTCCCCCCACCGACCACTCTGTTAAAACCGCATGGCAAGGGGGAGGAGTGATAACTAAAACAGTAGGTAGTTAAATAAATAAAACTGCATAGCAAAGAGATAAAACAGAACAGAACATATTATCTCCCTTCTCAGTTTTATTCTTCTACATACAAGTCTTATCACAATCACACATATTGTGTATTTTACTCATTTGTTTGTTAATTTTCTATCTTCCCTACCAAAATGTAGACAGTAAACAGATTTTTTTTGGTTTCTTGTTCTAGGGGAGGGGGTTGCTTGTTTTCTTCTATGATCTCAGCACCTAGGTCAGTCTCTGGTATATAGTAAACGTATGTAAATGAATGAATGAACGAACGAATGAAAAAATGGCTGATTGTAGCTAAGTACTTATACTAGTATTTAGTAGGAAGCAGGGTGTGTTAATCCAGAATATAAAAATGATAACAGATCAGAGGATGTAGCTCACTGGTAGTGTGTTTTCCTAACATGTGTGAGGCCCTGGGTTTGACCCTCAGCACTTTAAAAATATAATAGTAACAAAAAGGTTAAAGGATACTTTCCTGAACCCTAGATAATTCATTATTGAGCCAACATGAGCATAAATATTTGTCACAACTGCAAATACCACATAGTGAATCTGGAAGATCAATTTCAAGATCTTCCTTTTTTAAAAAAATTGGTGAAAACTTGAGCCAGTGTGACTGAAAGTTCTCACCCATCACGAGGTGATACCATGCTCTGTCATTAGAGAGGGTGGAGCCTGTGTGCTATGGTCATTTTGAGTAGGATGAATGCATCTTTTGAAAACCCCCATTGAATTATGTCCACTGTTAACCCATCCTGCTATATCATCTAACTCCTGCTGATCTTCTCTGGCAAGTCGCTCATTGTTCTGCCTATAAGTGACCACTCTTCTATCAAGGTTGTTATCATTCTCTTTATGTGAATGAATTTGACTACAGGGTTCAGGTGGATTGAAGTATACCAGCCCCGCCATTTACCACCTGGGTGGCCTTAGTGAAATTACTTCTATCTATTATTCTGTTTGTTTACACCTGTAAAATGATACTGAGGGGTACTCTTGACTCATGAGGCTCTTGTGAAGACAACATAACAAAAACCATGTGAAGTGCTCAATAAAGATCAATAACATTGTTTGTCCGTAATTTGACAGAGAGCAATCAGTTTTAGAGGTCTTTAGAGTTTCAGCTTGATTATTAGCAAACTTGTGAAAAAATTGTGTCCTTAAGGTCTCTCTTATCAGTGTTATTTTTCATTCTACTGAAGCTCTTTCTCCATCTTCTACTGAATCCCCAAAAGAAAATAATGGAAAACATACTTCATACTTAGTGGTATCTTAGTTTGTAAAATGCAACTAGGCTATTGTTTTTAAAATAATTTTAATTGTGAAATGGACTTTTTGGGTTTTTCTTTCAGCCTTCTGTCTAACAACGAATATTATGTAAACCAGTGTGCTTGTTCTCTGTCTCAGGGTCTAACCTCTGAGACTGCATCTATACATTACAAAGAGGAACTATTCAAACAACTCCTTTAAGTGCTGTCTGATAGCTGGGCATGGTAGCACATACCTATCATCCCATCTATGTGGAAAGTGAAGATGGACTACAAGTGGCTTGAGGCTGTCCCTGCAAAAAGTTAACAAGACCTTATCTCAACAAACAAGCCAGGAGTGGTGATTCACTCTTGTAATCCAAGGTGGGAGGCAGAGGTAGAATAGTTACTGCCCAAGGCCAGCCTTAGGCAAGAATGCAAGGTCCATCTGAAAAATAAACGAAAGCAAAAAGGGCTGGGGGTGTGGCTTAAGTGGCAGAACACATGCTTGGCAAGCACAAGGCCCAGAGTTAAAATCCCAGCATCACAAAAATAAAAATTAAAAAGTGCTGTCTGTGACACATAGAAGACACTTCAGAGAGTGAGGAGTTAGAATGATGACGTATGCCTGCCTCCATCCTGTAAAGCTGCACTTCCCAGGTTCATCTGACTGACGAGGTGCCAGGCATAGACAAGAAGTTTGGGAGACACTGCTTCTGCGGGGAGCAAGATTTGAGGTTTATTTGAGTTTTATGCCCCATACTTGGTTTTCGTCTAATTCCAAATATATGTGAAGACAGTGGCTACCAAGGAAGAGAATGAAACAGTTGCTATAGAATTTGGAAGCTTATGGAAAAATCTGTATTATTAAAAAAAAAAAAAAAAAACTTCTTAAAACCTGATCCCCTTTGAGCCTCAGAGCAGCAGTTGTGCTTACTGTATCCCTGGTTGCTCTGCCTGGAGCCCATAAGTTCCACTGGCCAAGTAATTACAGCTAAATAGCACACTTTACAAATAAACAAACTGAATTGAACAAAAAATTATCAAGTAACAAATTACTTATAACTAAGCAGAGGCATTCAAGAACTCTTTACTTGATAATCAACCAGGAAATCTCAAGTCTGTTAGAAAGAAAAGGCACGTTAATAAAGTCAGCGCTTGGTATGTGAATTAGAGAAAGGTCTTTGGGAATTTGGGTTATGTTTAGGAGGGGTGCTATTTTATTTTATTTTCCTTCTGTATCATCATCTAGATAAGAACAAGATTGAACTCTAGTGGTGAAAAGCCCAAACTACAAGTTATTTTCAAAAAAAATTCCTCTACAGATGAAATAATAGCCCTGGAATGTTGTACCTAAATAAAGAGGTTTAGGAAGCTGCACCCCGGGCGAGAGCCCAACCGTGATCCTAAAAGAGGAGTCTGTTTGAAAGAACCCAGTGCTCCTCCAATACGGTGTGACTGTTATGGCTGTGTCAAGGCAACACGGTGTTCTAGGGCAAATGCCAAGGGACGGTATTTTTACATTTCTCAGACGCAACCACTGAATATATATGAATCTACAAGGATAGCATTCATGAAGTAATGTGCCTAAAATACTTTTTATTAAGAATTCCTTAAGTCAACCTTGACTATACCCACGTTAAATATGAACAGGCACAGCCTATAAGTTTCATTCATTCCACAGCATGAATTAAACCCCTTTTCTATGTGGGACACTGACAGAGGACCAAAAGAAGTATTACACAAATGTCTGTCTTCTTGGGGGAGATATTTTCCCTTTTATGCAGACACAGAGAATTTGCATAGTCAGTTTTGCTAGACTACAAAGCCTCCAAAGATTGCTATGAACAGCAGCCACCTCACCTCTTAAGAACTGGCTACTCCCAAACCTGAAAGTGCTTGTCCTGGTCGTCACACAAGATCACACTATATCTCACTCCTAGCTCTTGGTGGAAGCTGAGAATCTGTGTAGATTTCATCCAGGAAAGAGTAGCTTTATGTTCATAAAAACCTGTATATCATTCATAGACAGGGGCACCATTTGTTTTAGTTAGTTGGTTGGTTGTTTTCCTTCAAAATTTGAGTTCTTTGCCCAACAACTCAGACTTATTCCTGAGGTTGTCTTCAAGCTTGATTTTCCAAATCATAAAAGATAAAAATGGCATCAGGTGTATATTAGTGAGTCAATCTTTTCAAAGATGTAATTAATTTTCTTACATAAATAAAGGTAGATCTGGCTTCAGGGATGACTGGATTTAGAAACTGAAATGCTGTTTTAGTATTTATCTAATACTCTCAGTTATTTGCTTTTTTCTCCTCTTCATCTCTCTCATTTAAGTCTCTCTCTGAATGTTGGCTTCTCTCCTAACATAAACAGAATAGGAACGTACATCAGGCCAATTAAAATTTAAATCTTTAGATTCAGGGCCTGAGAGGCAAGGGGCATCAGTCTCCAAAGTTCCACCCCCAAATTCTCAGGCTGTTCTCTGATTGGCCTGGCTTGGTTCGTGTGCCCACCCTTTGGACACGTGATTGGTTCAGGACACACTGTGTATCAGAAGAAGGTGGAGGAGAATTATTGCATGTCAGGTGACTGTCCAAATTTGAATCTACTCTAAAGGGCTCTCTGGAAATGGGATTCTGTGCTATACGTGTTTAAGAAATTTTAAAATGAAATGAATCCAGTTCAAAATCAAGATCCCTTAAAATGCTAATGTGGTTTATGAATCTTCAAGGAGTGACTATGGAATGCAGCATTATTTTTAATCTTTTTTAGTCCATATGACATTTCGTGAATATGAATTGTCCAGAGCAAGCACTCAGTAAAGCAGAATTTGGGAAATGCAGCCCTAGAAAAGCAATACTGATAAAGAGTATACATTGTTCCCCTTCCAAATGTTCAGTATTGCAATCCTAGATTTCTCTCCCTAATAAACTGGATATCTGACTGATAGAGCTATTCTTACGTCTGTTCCACATTTTCTCATTCATTTAACAAGGGTGTGTTGGTGCTTGCCTTGGATTTTTGGCAGTACTGGGGTTTGAACTCAGGACCTCATGCTTACTAGGCAGGCCCTCTACCACTTGAGCCATTCTACCAGTGACTTGTTTTTTTGTGCTTGAAACAGCAGTGAAGAAAACAGACAAACTTTGAACCTGCTGAGAATTATGTTCTGGTGGGAGACAAACAAAAAGCCAAGAGAAAAAACATAGATATAATGTTGATTATGATAAATGCTTCAAAGAAAAATAAAACAGAATATGGGACAAGAGAATAAAGAAGGAGCTAAATTAGATAAGGGTGTGCTGGAAAGCCTCTCTGAAAGGTGAAACTTGAGCAAAGTCTTGACTTGTACGCAGGAGCCAGTCACATGGACATCTCAGGCAAAGAGACCAGCATGTGCAAAGATCCAGGCTGCAAACACATCCAACATGTTTAGGGAAAAACAAGAAAGCCAGGGATGGAGCAAAATAGGAAACCTTTTTATTACCATTTTCTGGGGGAAAGGGTATAAATTTTAAGCAAACAAGTAAGAATCTGAGCTGCCAGGAAGAACAAACAAGCAGCTAGGAAGAGTTTTTGGAGGTGGGCTATAGGGAAGGAGCGGTCAGACACTGCAGTGATTTATTTAGTATGTCCACACTAAAGCCAGGGCACTGCAGTGAGAGGGAGAGGATATAAGGAAAGGGTGTAGGAGGGTGAATATGGTGGGAATATTATGTACTCATGTATGAAAATGGAACAATGAGACCTGTTGAAACTACTCCAAGAATGGAGAGGGAAGATAAAGGAGAATGGTGGAGGGGTGAATTCAACTGTGATATATTGTAAAAACCTCAGTAAGTGTCAAATGTACTCCCAGTACAACAATAGTAAAATGTGAAAAAAGGGTTCGAGCACTGGCAGTGGGTATGGAAAGGAAGAGATCACTTGGCCTCATGCTCATAAGTTGATGTGTCCCATGCAGTCTTTAAGGGAGAGGAAAGAGTGGGAAGGACTGGGGAGAATGAGCCAGGCATCCTACAGTGCAGTGGGAGAGATGCCACCGTCATAAACTGGGAAGTCAGGAAGGCTGGTGCAAGAAATGCTCAGTTGTCAGAGGGTGGATACCACACAAAGTAGAGGATTTAAACCCAAAGAGTGGATGGTAAGTCCATAGTATGTTAGATGCAGATTCCAGACTGAGGAGTGTGTGCTGGGTGCAAAGATGACTGGGAAAGCACAGGAGGTGTTTGACCTAGAGAATGACATGATCAATGCAAGCACTGGAAACAGATGATGTCTTCTCCCCAGCTCCTATCAGCTCTGCCCTCTGGGGGCCCTGAGATCAGGGGACTGATGTACTTACTTGAACAAAGGTCCTCATCATCAATAATGCCTAAATTTCAGGGCCTGCTGCTTCCAACAATCATGCTTTGGAAGTAAAGTCATGGCATTTTAAATCCCTTGGCCACAAAAATGAGAGTAATACCAGGAGGAACCACAGATGATCTTCAATTTATGATGGTTTGAATTAGAGTTTTTCAGCTTTACAATGGTATGAAATTGCTGCATATTCAAAAGAAATCACACTTCAGTTTTGAATCATGACCATTTCCCAGGCTAAGGATATATAGTCTGATCATCTCTGGGCAGTGACAGCAAGCACAGTTCCCAGTTAGCCATGGGATCATGAAGAATAACAAGTGTGCTCCATGCACTATGTTGCTAAACTGTGGTGTTCAGGATGTTAGGTGAATTAAATGCGTTTCTGACTGACTTATGATAATTGTCTATTGGGATGTAAACCCTCCTAAGCAAGGAGCGTTATATTGCAGAATACAGTGGTTTACAGTGTAGACTTGGCCCCTGCAAACATTGCCAGCCTCTCTGTGCATCAGAAACCACGTCTACAAAATGCCAGTAAGAATATGGTACATGAATGAAGTATTTTTATGAGAATTAAAATACCAAAAAAAAAGAATGTGGTACATGAGTGAAGGATTTTTATGAGAATTAAAATACAAAAATCCACAATATAGATTGCTCAAACAGTGCCCACGGCTCTACAGAAAAGCATGTGCTGTCTTTGCTCAGTAAACTTTTCTACTTACCACCACTCTCCCTGCTCCAAGTCCTCACCTTCCACCGTGACATACAATCAAATAAAAACCAAGAGAGAAAGGCTAAATTGATCCTCATAACAATGAACATAACTGAGGTTAGAGAAAATTGCTGGAGGGAGGCAAGAGCAGGATCTAATGTCTGAGAGCTGGACTACCTGGTATGGCAGCCATTAGACACTTGTGGATGTTTTAATTGAGATTGATTAAAATTTAAAATTCAGTTTTTAATCACATTACCTATATTTCAAGTGTTCAAATGATCATGTGTGACTAGTAGCTGCCATATTAGACAGGCCAGCCCTATTCTCTCCAGTCCTAAGTTTAGTGGCTCCATAGCTCATTCCTTCTCCCTGAATAATGTCCCTCCGTGTGATTGTGTCACTGTTTGTCCAGTCACCTAATGAGGAACGTCTTGGTTGTTTTCTGTATGTGGTGATTTTAAATAAAGCAGCTACCAATGTTCACATGCTGGTTTTCATGTGGACGTGAGTTTTCACATCGGTGGGTAAATATGTAGGACCATGATCCTTGGAACATATGGTAAGCCTGAATTAGCTTGGCAAGAAACTGAAACCTCCAAAGTGACTATACCATTTTGCACACACTACAGCAATGTATGAAAGGTCCTGTTGCTTTGCATCCTTGCCATCAATCCATGTTGTCTGTTATTTGGAGTTTAGTCATTCTAACACAGTAGGTATGCACTGATACCTTATTGTTGGTTAAATCACCCTCTGTAATGATGGATGGTGTTTAATGTCCTTTCATAGGCTCATTTGCCATCTTTCTTGGTGAGGTGTTTCTTCACATCCTTTGCGCAGTTTTTCATTGTTTATTTCTTGTCGAGTTTTAAAAGCTCTTCAGCATTGTAGACCTAAGTCTTTTATTAGATCTATATTTTGCAAATATTGCCTTCCAGTCTACGGCTTGCCTTTTAATTTTAGCAATGTTTTTTATACAGCAACGAGTTTTATATCAATAAAATATACTCTGTTTTTACTTCTATATGTTGTGCTTTTGGTGTTGTAGCTAAAGCTCAATTACTAAATCAAAGGTCATGTAAATTGTCTCTCAAGTTTTCTTATTAAAGATTTCTAGTTTTCCTTTTTAATTTACGTCTCTGATACATTTTTTAGATAACTTGGGGAAATAAGTAAGATCTGTATCTGTTTGTTTTTTTTGTTTTTGTTTTTTTTTTAGTGCTGGGTATCAAACCCAGGGCCTCACGTATGCTAGGCAAGTGCTCTACCACTAACCTACCTCACCCACCCCCAGACTCTAGGTTCATTTTATTTTGTTTTTAGTGGTACTGGGGTTCAAACTCAGGAACTCACACTTGCTAGGCAGGTGCTGTACCACTTAAGAGTTCTGCCAGCCCTTTTATTACATTGGGTATTTTCAAGATAGGAGCTTGCAAACTATTTGCCTGAGCTGGCTTCGAACCGTGATCTTCCTGGTATCTGCCTCCTGAACAGGCATGAACCACTGGCACCTGGCTGAGTTCTTTTTTTTTTTTTTTTTTAAGAGAGAGTGAGATACTCTATTGTTCCGACACTAATGGTTGAAAAATGTAAACTATCTTTTGTCCATTGAATTACCTTTGCACCTTTGTCAAAGATCAATTGACTGTATCTGTGTGAGTGAGCCTTGGTCTGCGTCATGGATTTACGTGTCTATTCTTTTACCAATGTTACAGTGGCTTCATTTCTGTCGCTTTATACTAGGTCTCAAACTCAGGTATTGTGAATCCTCCACTGCTTTCACTATTTTAGGTTTTTTTCTTTTCCATGTAAATTGTAAAATCAGTTGGCCAATATCTATAAAATTTTTCACTGGGATTTTTATTAGAATTGCGTTCAATCTATCTAGTTGGGAAGAATTACTGTATTAATAATATGGAATCTTCCAATCCAGGAACACAGAATATCTCTCTATTTATG
This sequence comes from Castor canadensis, assembly GCF_047511655.1. NCBI lineage: Eukaryota > Metazoa > Chordata > Mammalia > Rodentia > Castoridae > Castor > Castor canadensis. Next base: position 124,833,981 of record NC_133395.1, on the reverse strand, counting down.
TCTTCCTTGATTTCTTTTGTCAGAGTTTTGTAATATTTTGCATACAGATCCTATAAATATACTGTTAAATGTGTATTTGTGAGCATGTGTATGTGTGTAACTGACAATTTCAGATTCCAATTGTTCATTTCTGGTTTTAAGATGGTGACTGACTTTGTATCTTGACTTTTTATCCTACAACTTTACTGGCTCCAATAGTTTTCTATTGATTCAGATTCTTATCATCTACAAACAAACACAATTTTATTTTTTCCATATTTTTTGAGACAGGGTCTTCTGTATAGACCAGGTTGGCCTGAAACTTGTGATCCATCTACCTCAGTCTCCTAAGTGCTGGGATTATAGAAGTGTATCACTAAGCCTGGCTTCTTTCTTTTCTGTGTCTTGTGCCTAAAATTTCCAACATGATGTGATGAAGAATAGAAATGGTGAGAAGACAGCCCCCTGATCTTAGAAAGTGTTCAGATTCTCAAAATTAAGCAATGTTAGCGATAGTCTTTTTCTAGGTGTTCTTGATTGAAAAAGTCCCTCTACATTCCTAATTTGCTGAGAGGTTTCTTTTTTTTTTTTTATGATGACCTAGTGTTCAGTTTTGTCAAATGCTTTCTCAGCGTCAATTGATATGATCATACAATCTTTCATCTTGAGCCTGTTGATATTTTCTGGATGTATTATATTGGTTCATTTTTGACAACTGAACCAGTTTTGCATACTCTGAATAAAACCAACTTGATTATAATATATAATTTTTATAGATTATATTTGTTTTGGTAATATTTTATTAAGAATTTTTATGGGAGATATTTATCTATAGTTTTCTTGAAATATTTTTATTATAAGGGTAATAATAGATGCTTACAGTATTTGAGAAGTGTCCCCTCTTTGATTTTCTAAAAGAGATTATGGAGAATTGGTCAATTCTACCTTAAATGTAGCATTCACCAGTGAACCCATCTAGTTTAGGTTTCATTTTTTAGACAGCTGTTAATTATTGATTCAAATTATTTAATAGATATAGAGCTATTATAGTTATCTATGCATTCAGGTGCATTTTGAAAGTTTGTGACTTTCGAGAAATTGGTGCATTTAATCTAAGTTGTCAAACCTGTGGACCTAGAGCTCTCTGTTCATGGTATTCTTTTATTTTCCTGTAAACATCCAAGGGATCTTTAATGATTAACTTTCTTTCATCTTTTTTTTTTTTTTTAAGATAGGGTCTCTCGGAAATATTTGGGCTGGCTTCGAACTGCATCCTCCTGATCTCTGCCTCCTGAATAGCTAGGATTATAGGGGTGAGCCACTGGCACCGGGCCTCTTTCATCTTTGATGATATGATTTGTGGTGTGTCTGGTTTTCTTTATAGCTTGGCTACAGGTTTATCAATTTTATTGATCTTTTCAAGGACCCAGCTTTTGATTTTATTGATTTTCTGTATTGTTTGGTGCTTTCACTTTGATGTGATTTTTGCTGGAATTTTTATTATTTCTTTTTCATTTAAATGAGAACTTCCCTGAATGGTTGGATTCTGAGTATTAATGACTTAATAATTCAGGAAAGTTTCCATTTAAGTGTTCCTCACAACTGTATTTCTACATATGTGGAGATGATAGTCTGCCTTGCAACTTTGGTCCTCTGAGAGATCTAAGAAAAGTTATTTAATTTTACATGCAATTTTGTATTTTATTTGTCAGAATGGAATGCCTGCTCCCAAGTTCTTTACATGTCAAAGCTGAAGCCAGAAGTGAGGGTGTAACTGTTAGATGAAACTCCTCTCTATTACAGAACTGGAATGAGTTTCATAGCATTGAAGAGATACCCCAAAAGGAGACACCCCAGGATCCTCATCTCATCTGTGTGAGGCCTCTACAGAATTTAAAATAAATATCTGAAAGCTGGAATGAAGAACTGTTTCATCTGCTCTGTGGGACCCCTGTCAGTAATAATCTTCCAAGAAAGGGACCCTATTACCTTTGCTTCCCACCACGACAGTGGTGACCCTGAGGTTACACACAGGTTGTTTACGTGGGTCCTCTGACAATGGTTTCTGTGACTCATTTTCTGTTCTGTTTAGTTCCCTACATGAAAGAATGACTGGATTTATGTTTATATGATATTCAAAGATTCTTTCATTGTTTAACAAGGCAGTTAGCCCCAGGTGGTATTCTCTGTCTCTCTAAATGGATTCTGGAGAGACCTGAGCCTTGATCCTCATAGTGACAGAAACCTAGTACAAAACCATCCTGGTTTTCCTTGTGTTCAATGGCTGATTCTAAGGAGCAGAAATATATTTTAGAGCCTACCTCCCATTAGCTTATTTTTTACATATTCAAAAGTTACAAGGTCATTACCATAGAAGGTAGAATCGCATGCTGTAACCTTATCTATAAAAACAGTCTCCATGGAACACAGGCATGTGTGGCTCACTATGAGTACTTGCAAGGAGGGGCATTACCCATAAAAAGCTGCAGGGGTTACATCACAGAGCACAGACATAAAAGCAAGGCTCTCTGTACTCTGTATAAAATGGGAAGAAAGCCACAGGAGAAAAATAGGACCCATCACTTATACCATACTCTAAGTTGTCTGGGGGGATTATGATCATTCATTAGTTATTTTTCACAGTGCACTTGGAAGAAAAAGAATTGGGTTTATTCTGAGGGAAGAGCGTAGTCCTTCAATGACATACTGTAGCTTTTCTGCTCTCTAGATGGACACAGCTCTCATATGATGAGAGAGCTCAGATTAAAGAAAGGTTAAGAATTTTCTGCTCAAGACTTGCATTTGATAGTAAGAATTACCCTTCGAAGAAAAGAGAATTCATACGTGACCATGGACTGTTGGAATTAAGGATGTCATGTTCAGGCCTCCAAGAATTGTTTCAGGATATGGAAAAATTGACATTTCTTTTTAAAGCCATATTACTGCAAGGTTGTTTAGGGTTATTCCCACATGTATAAATTCTCTCTATGGGTGCAATTTTTTAAAATGTCAAGGTGAGGAAGAATCAAGTGTTGGACAATTATTTGACTAATGAGAATATTCTAGGATATCAAGATCATTTGTCTAAAGGTTTTGCTTAAATTGTTTTAGAAAATTGTTCCAAGCCTTCATTTTACTTTTCTTGGTAAAACACCATCCAACTCTGTAAATAGAGCCAATGCTACATGAGTGTCTGTGGGTGGCACAAAATTGTACTTCGTGCTGAAGACTGAGCCCAAAAGGGGCCATTCCAGAGAACTATGCTGCCTGTTTCCAAATGAGGCCTGATTTGCAGATCCAAGAAATAACAGATTGGAACAGGGCCAGAGACAGAGAAAATTCTATGAGCTCTGGATTGAATCAAGGGTTTTATGAGTACTTTGAAATTTTTTAGTCTAGAAAGCTGACCCTCCCAATTTGGGATGGGTTCTGATTCAACAACAAATCAACTTATGTTGACTGTGGGCCTTGTAATTTTTTATCTTAGCACTTTAGCCAGTCAATGCATGCTACCTAAGCAGGACACACAGCCCCCAGAGAGGGCAGGTCTTGACCTTCTTGCAGAGATGTTGTTCATTCAGAACACCAAGTCATTTCCTGGATTGCCATGCATTTCTTACATGTGCTAGATATGGATGCAAAACACATCTTTTGCTCCAAAGAGAATAAGGTGTAGGTTATTCAGAGCCAAATTGGTTACTCAGAATGACATGTTCTGCTGCAGAAGAGATTGCATGAACTTTTATAGTCACAGAACAAAAGAAAGTAATAAATCAATGCATTTATCAAATACTTTGTTGGGGCCATCGGGTAGGAGGGCCACACAGAGCACAGAAATCTCTTCTATAGGTTTCAGATGTTTTAACATTCTTAGCTTTAGGGCTGAGGGAAGTTAGTGTTCTGTTGAATTTAATAATACATTCCAAAAGTTTTACCTAATATTCACAGGAATGTTAGATCAAAAACAGAGATTGGCTGTAAATGACTATAAGGGGACTAAAGCAAGCCAGAGATATCTTTGGGACTCTTATCTGCAGCATTCCATCTCCACAATCATAAGTTCTAGTCAGTCAGTCTGCCAGGTCCTCGACACAGATGGAGTAAGTTATTTATTGCTTCTAAACCTCAGTTTTCTCATCTTTGAAATGGGATTGTAAGATTTAAGTGAGAGAGTGAAACGGTGTATTTCCTGGGACACAATTAGTGCTCCATAAATGTTTATATTATAGTTCGGCAGCAGTAGCGTTTTGTTGTCATCTTGGATGAATTGTCCTATGGAACCATAGTTTGGATGTGCCTCATTAGTTCAGACTCCTAACAAAATTGAGAAGTTGGCCTTTGGTCGCCTTCCCCACCTCTCTATTACTGGAGGGCTTTCTCTTTTACTCTCTTGCAGAAGAGAGCAACTCTGATAAGTTACCTAAACTTTAATGTAAGTTACTTCAAGCAAAAATCCTCCCAGCAATATTTGCATTTGGGAAAAATGCATTGGTTTTAAGAGACCCTTCCTTCACCATCCACCTGCCACTTAACACATGTAGTGGAAATTCAGATGTGTGGTTATCAGAAATGAGGAGAGTGTTCTTGGAGTCCCCTAAATCACACCATGCAGGCACACACAAATGACACATGCCTGTAGGATGAATCATGCATAGCAGATGTGCTGACTATTGCTATATTGCTTATTTCTAGGAAACAGGTTTGAAGTGAAAATTTTGTTGAAGTCCCATGTACTCATTAATTTCTGTACCCTTGAAGTAGGTTTCAATAAACTACATTCTTACTAAAATTGCTCTTTATTAACACTATGCCTATTTAAAAAATACCCCAAGTAAGGAAATATGGCTAAAGACTATGATTAAACATGACCAGAGTTTTGGAATTTAGCACTTTTGTGGAAATTGATCTGGTTTTGCACCTGTGTACCTCGTTGATCTTGTGTAAAGTCTTGTGTTGGAGTCATTCAAAGGCAACCTCATTTGAAAAATTGAGTATTATGGAAATACAGTTATCTCACAACTGAATTAAGTTAGATGGTGTAACAACTAGTATCCTATATGATGTATGTGTTCTATTGAGACTTTGAAAATATTGTTTTGATGACTTGAAAAGAAAAGAATGCTTTGGAAGTTGCTCCTAATTGGACAGCATTCTTTGTCCCATTTAGTTCATAGCTGAATGATTTTAAATGACCATAAATACCTACCTCAAATTGGAGAAAGTTTCTGTTATAGATCTGAAAGATACAAAACTATGTACTTAAATAAATTCAAGCCTCGATAGAGGGAGTCTCCTGTGGTTGTAGAAATTTCAAATATATTTTTAGATACTTTTCAATGTGAAAAAATAAAAATTTTTAGTTTAAAGCCAAGTATTTTTTCTGGATTTCCCCACATACTGGTTTATATATCCATCTTGAATTACAACTTAGTTTATTGGAATTATTTATTCCTCTGTGAAATTGAGGTCCTTATAGCAAGAAACTGAGAGTTCTTTCAGTTGCTATCCCAACTGTTGTCCTTTTGAGCATTAAAAACCCCTTCCCAGATTCCTCCCTTCATTTCTAACTCATTTTGAATAAGACTGAGTTTTGCTGATGAGTAAACTGCCCCTTCACACTTTGGGTGAAGTCACAAAGAGATCACAAGCCCATGCATTTTCCTGAAAACACAAAAGAGATGCAACATAGTATGGCAAAACATAGCACTTGACTCATCTGGTCCCCTGCTCCCTTCCCTCACTCTCTTGACTAAATTAGCCCCAAAGGAGGTCGCAGAACCCAGGGTGTCAACTTGTGGAAGCGTAGTCAGGGCAAAGGTCTATTCTTTAAGTTGCTCTCAAACTTGTAGTCCTCCTGCATCTGCCTCACATGTGCTGAGATTACAGGCATGTCCCACTATGCCTGCTTGTTCATAGAACTGCAAAGTCATTTATTTGCTGCAATTTTGACCAGCATCAGAGCCGTGAAGCACACATTACTGGTTATGGGGAAAGATTGGGCAGCCCTAATCTCCAAATCCAAAACTGAAATTTTTTGAGTACTGACATAATAATAGCAGTGGAAAATTCCATAGCATGAAGTTTTGTGCATAAAATTATTCAATGTATTGCATAAAATTGCCTTCAGGCTAAAATGTATGTGGTGAATATGGAACAGAAATTAATTTTGCGTTTAGACTTGGGTACCATCCCAGGATATCTCATTATGTGAAAATTACAAAATCTGTGAAAAAAAAATCCGAATTCCAAAACACTTGTGGTTCGAATCGTTTTGGATAAAGGATATTACAATCTCTACCACCGGCTGATAGCACAGTGGGAAAGAGTAACAGGTATACGGGAAGAGCAGGTGTAGCCATCTATTTCCCTTCCTGTCTGGTATGCAGAAACTCAGTTCATGACCAGCATGCTGGCAAAAGCCACATGCACCCCTTGCTATAGCCCCAAGTAGTTTTGTCTATTTGCCCCATGTGCTATATTTAAAACCATAATTTTAATGTCTCCCATAATGTGAGAAAGATTGGGAAGAGTTACTCTTACTCGATTCTCAACATTTAGCATGCACCAGAATCACTTGGCGGGTTTGATAAAACACAGATTTCTGCCTCAGAGCTTTGGATTCAGTTACCCCAGGGTCTGAGAACTTGCATTTCTAATCAGCATCTGAGTGATACTGCTGTCACTGGTGCAGGGAACATACCTTGAGAACCATTGCCCTAGCTGTTCTTTGAAATGAACAAAAATGGTGGGAGTGGAGAAGCAGATAGGAGGGTCAAACATCCGAGTTGTGTCTCACCGCATCTTAATCCCTAGCTGGATGATGAGAGGTAACTCTTTCATGACTTCTTCCAGTCTCCAATGCTGGAAATCCTGTGCACTTTATCATCCCTCTAAAATTCCTGAAGTTCTTCTGTCAAGTTTTTCCTATGTCGTTATTTTAGAAATCTATTTCCCTTCACTAAGGACATAGCCATGCCTCATCCTTACTCAGTGCCATTCATCAGTTTTCAAAATCAAATCCAATTAAAGTAAATGTTCCACAATCTTAAGTAGACCAACCGATTATCCCAGATTGCCCAGGAGGATGGGGACTTCCCAGAGCACAGGACATTCATTGCTAAAACCAGGAAATTCCTGGGCAAACCAGCAAACCACCTCACTTAGCAGTCTGGCCAAATTTTTGTCACTTGCAAACATAACCTTTGTACTTTTGTCATGTAGATAGAGAGCACTAAGTTATAGCTGTGCCAGAAATGCCTACTTTTCTTAATTCTCAAGATCCAATTGTATAGATAATAAATTCTTTTTGCTAACATCTATCTTTATGTTATCTTCATATTAGAAAAAAATAATTTGCTGTCCTTAACAGATCACAGGAAACTTTCAGAAGGAAAATGGCCTTTATGCTACAGATCTTGGTGGGAAGAAAATCTTTGACTTTATGCAGCTTTCTAAAAGACAGATTTGAAACAGTAAATTAACCCTGACCTATAGCCAAAATTGGCTGTTAAAACTCACGTTTGGGAGTAAACAAAACCATTTATTTCTGAAGGCTTTCATCTCATCTCTCTTCTGGGAGGTTAATTCCATGAACTTTTCTAAAATAGTATGATGTGCCAGCAGCGGGAAAAGTGTAACCAATTAATTATAGATGTATGTTAAATTACTTTCATTACCATCCCTAGTTTAGGGATAAGCCCTCGTGAGTGGAATGACTGATCAAAGAGTCTTTCGATTCATCCCATGGCAATAAATAGCTATTTTTGTTCTGTTTGTAATGCTGATCTCAGATAAAGGATGAAACCAAGCCCTGATTTGAAGGGCTATTTATGGAGTCCTGAGAAAGGGTCATGACTGGTCCAGTGTGGGGTAGCCGAGTACAAATGGAGACATAACCTCCTGCTATAGTTTGGATCTGCAGAGGTCTGTGTTCCCCCAAAGGTCTGTGTGTTAAAGGCTTGGTCTCCAAGGTGACAGAATTGGCAGGTGGTAGAATCTTTATGACATGGGCCATCCTGAGAGGTTTTACATAATTCAAGGTGTACCCTTGAAGGGGATTGTGGGACCCCAGCCTCTTCTTTTTGCATCCATGGCCATGAGGTGAACAGTTTGCTAGATCACATGTTCCCACCAGGATGTGCTGCCCCCTGGCCAGAGGCCTAAGAACAATGGTTTTGCCCAACTATGGATGGAAACTCTAAAACCATGAGCCAAAATGAACCTTTTCTCTTTACAAGTTGACTATTTCAGATATTCATTATCGTAACAGAAAATTTCACTAACCTGAGCTTTCGGATGTCACATACATACCAACACTTTTGCCACCTTCAAGCAGTCCTTCAGTCTTCACTTCTGACTGCCTCTTTTGAAGACTCAGTGAGTCCGTGGAAAGCCCTGGGGTCTCCCATGTGTACTCACAAGCTCCCATTTCTTCTACTGTGCCCTCCTACTTAGTGCTTCTCTTTGGTCATCCATATGAGCTCAGGATTTGTTTTGCTTTATAATCCAAGCTATGTTAGCTCTTTACAGTTAAACTAAGGATGGGTTCAAGGGAAATATCTAGAGTCTTAGCCTCTCAGAGTGGGACCCCCCCTCTACCTCAAAATAGTTGAGCACCCACTAAGAGATTGAATATACAAGTGAACAATGGGCAAAACATAAGTAAAAATAGATCTTTGATGCACAATCTACAGCAACCAGTTCAAGAAGCCAATTTCTGTAGCAATTGGCCCCAAATAGTGAATACTTAATAAGTGATAGTGTCTTGAATCCATTTTCTATTGCTATAACTGAATACCACAGACCAAGTAGTTCAAAAGAAATTTATGTCCTACATAAATTTCCAAAGTCCCACTTCCAAATACTATTAGGATATGACTTTGGGATTCTGTTTGAGCATGAGTTTTAGAGGAGAAAAATACCCAGACCATAGCAGACAGCTTCCCTAATTTTTATCCCCCTTCCATCCCAACATTCCAATGTAAGACCACATGGAGCAAAACAATATGGTCCCCAAACTAATCACATAAGGTACATGCCTGCTTCTACTCAGTCTGCCTTTAGCTCCCCCATACCAGGGACCTCCAATCAGGGCAAGCTAGAGCCTCCCTTTCTATGCAGAACTGCTTCCACACTCCCCTACCTACCTTTCAGGCTCTGCAGAGCATAGTACTGGGGCTGACTCCCTGGTGTAACAAGCTTGGACTCAATAACCTGTTTATTCTCATTTGGGTGGTCTTTATTCACACAGTTTTCTCTTCTTTCAAAGGAGGGGTTTGGAAGCAAAAGAAAACCAGAAGAGACCTGAGGATCATTTATGAGAGTAATTAGAACACTTCCTCCTAAGAGTCAGAGAGAGGCTCCTCGGCACGCCATGGGATGCTTGGTGGTGGTCCAGTTGTGGTGTCTGTGCTCCACCCACTGTGCACCCAGCTATTTACATATGGTGACTCTTGGGAAGCTCAGAAGGGAAATTGTCACTGCTAAAATAAGACTATAAAATTGTTATAATTAAAAAAAAAAAGCAAAAATCACAACTCTTGGGCAAATATAAAGTGAACACATGGTAAATATTTTATTGAGTTCTTTCATTAATGAAAGTTGTTGAGATGTTAAAACCAGTCCAAAGAATATTGAAAATGATAGGTGTTCATAGGCCATGCTAGGATAAGATTTCTGGGGCTGGCTACAAATGCAAAACAGGGTAATGTTCAATAGAACCATAACTGTCACTTTGGGGTGCTTTGTTCTACCAGAAAGAGATTGTTTGATTCTGTGTAGGACAAAATCTACAAATTAACCCATGTCCCTCCAGAGTTGTAAAATAGCCCACTGAGTGGAAAATGAAGGCCAGTGCTTCACTGAAGGAACATCTAGTAATTCGTATGCCTAGTCCTAAATTTCAGATACTTGTGACAGAACCTGAGCCCTGATGAGAAAACTAGGGTTCAGGAAGGTTGTATAATGGCTTGAAAATCACATGGCTCCTTATTGCTGAAACAGAAGTCAGCACTAGAGACTATAAAAGAAACCAAAGCATTGCTTTCCCCTGACCACATCATGTTCTGCACAAAAGAGTGGTCAGGGCTTTCCTCAGCACCCCTGAGGTCTCTTGCAAGCAGCTCACACCCTGCCTGCTATGCCTGCCTGTGAATATGTGTGACCTCCTCGTGAGGATAGCTGGAAATGCCTGAAAATTAATGTCTGTTGGATGAGCCTCAAAAAATGACAAAGAAATCTGGTTGGGTACGTAGTGCTTAGATCTCAGCTTCCTTGTCCTGAGGTGGGACATTTCTGAGGGATGTTTACAGTCAGATGTTCTCCAGTCTAACTGGGCTCCAGAAGTAGCCTGGTAGCAAACACCTGTTGCAGGTACTCCTCAAGTCTTTCGTTCCTCATTCACTCCCCAATCCCACCTTTTCTGCTGGGATTGCCCATGAGTCAGTTACTTGCACCAAAATCCTTGACTGAGGGCTTGCCTTAGGAAGAACTCAAACCAAGACAGAGAGGAGGCCAGGTATGGTGGTTCACACCTGTAATCACAGCTACTTGGGAGGTGAAGTTAGTGGGTTCCCATCTCCACAAACAATCCAGGTACGGTAGTACATACCTGTTATCCTACCTATGTGGGAGGCATAGGTAGAAAGATTTACATCTAAGCCTGGCCCTGCACAAAAATGCAAAACCCTATCCAAAAACTAACTAAAGCAAAAAAGACAAGGGCCATGACTCAAGGATAGAGCACCTACCTAGCAAGCCTTGGGCCCTGAGTTAAACCCCTAGTACCACCGAAAAAAAAAGATCTAGAGAAGAAACTTGCTTTGAGAGATGATTCAGCATTCCAATGTGACTGATCAAAACATCCATTGTCTAGAATGGTTTGAATGCGATACAAACAAGGACAGGAAAAATGTGGCAAAGGAGGGATGAGGCTTTTGAACTAGGAATTGTCCCAAGTCTGTCTCTCTTAATCTGTGTATGTGTCCTCAAATCCTTTAATCCTATGTAAATACTCAGATTATTCATATTTCCAGATAGGAGAAATTTAATTAACCTTTTGATCATTGCACACTTCATTCATGTTTTCAAAGCAAATTCTTTAACATTTAAGATATGAAGGATAGCAAAATCAAAACTTCACAGGCAGTATAAAGTATCTTGTGACTACTTTGATACACTAGGCTTCAGAAATAGACATAAGCAATCTTAAGAGCATAAGGAAAGGAAGTAGAAAGCAGAGATAGAAAAAGTATTTACTGAAACAAAGCAATTGTACCTTCACAATTTCTCTGTAAGTAAATTATTGATAATAGTGAGTAGTACTGGAAAAGTACCAGCTTAAACTTAGTGAGTTCCCCAAATGTCTTATGATGAAAAGTAGACTTTATTTTCATTCCAGTGCTTCATATATGATATCTAATATGAGGCCCATCTCCCAACAGCAGTTGCTCTCCAGTGATCAATGAACCACTTTGGAAAATACATGTCCATTTGTATGTGCACACAAGTGTGTGTGTATGTGTGTCCTGATTATAGAATGTACCCATTTTAGAAAGTACCTAAGAATAAAATGGAAGAATAGTGATCTCATGATTAAACTCTTCAAAAGTAATTAATATTTTAGCATATATTTAGCATATACTTACCAACATTACTGTGTCTTAAAAATAAGTATATCTCTCTATACATATATATAAACAGAATTTGGATCAAACTATATTAACTGTTTGGTATCCTGGGTCACTCACATACACAATGAGTGTTTCTCCATGTCATTATTATTTATTGAAAGCAACCTATAGCTGGCTTCTAATATCTCATTGTACTTATATTCCATAGTTAATTTAACTTCTCCCTAATATTGGACATTGATTATATTTATAACTATTTGACATTATAAATAGTGCTACAGTTATTATCTTTATGTTTAGGTCTTTATTGGTTTCTTATGATAAATTGTGGTAGGTGGAATTTTCTGAAACATGGTTATAAACATTTTAAAACTCTTGGCACACATTGCTAAATTGCTCATTTGTGTAATTTCCATACTCTTGTCCATGCAATGTAGAAGAGTTACCATTTAAGTATATCCTCACCTTTATGTATTACCAGTTTTTTAACTTTTGTCACTTTAATCATGAAAAACATCTTCAATTTTAAATCTAGATTTTCTTATTAGTGAATGTTTTTTATATGTATCTGACATTTATTTTTTCTTATACAAACAAATCACTTTCTTCCTTCCACATTGGTAAACAAATCTAACTTATTTTTAATTGCTTAGAATTTTGAATATATACATATGAAAATCAGACTATGCTGTGATAAATATCATTGCACAGACAGACTGATATTCATGTCCATAGACCAAAGTGTCAGTTCATTGAAAACATATTATTAAATATTTTTATTATTTTTTCCTCCCCTCCAACAACGTATGTGAGGGTCCTTCTCTCCATTCCTACCAACACTGCCATGTTTTCCACAATCTAGTGGAGAAGGTTAGCCACATTTGTTCTATTTTCACCTGAAACATTAAAAGAAGCAAGATTTTCTTTGTTTTGTTTCCACTTGGATTTCTGTTTTATAATTTTTTTATACCCTTGCACATTTATTTTATAATGCTGATTGCTTTATTGAATCTGTAAATGCGCTTTGTGTATTTTAATAAGCATTTTATGTATCACATGTTTTAAGTCAGCCATATATTTTATTTTAAAAGTTGACATTTTTCATTATTTATAACATGCTTGTGTTACTTAGGATTAGGATTGTGATGTTAATTAAGGGTAATTTGACTGATGGAAAATGCTACATTTAATGGTGAATATAGATTTATTTATATCATAGGTCCATTTTTCTTTATAATTTTAAGAGTTCTGTATGTTATTATAATATAAATCCTTTGTCTTCACTGAACATGTGTTTATTGAGGATCTACTTTGTGTGAATACTCATGCCAGGCACAGGCGACACAATATTCAACAAAATATAAATTGTTTTGCTTTTCTCACAGTGTGCCGTTCTTCTTTTCTCACAGAATGTACAGCGTGTGGGAATAGGTGGTTGAAGAGTGGATTTACAAGAGGAGCACAGAGTGCTATGGAAACTTAGGCAAAAATGCACTGCACAAAAGAGTTAATGTAGCAGGCCTGGGACAACTTATTCCTGGAAAGGTCAGGTTGGCCCTCATATTTCACAAGGGCTCCAATCATGCCAGGCTAAGAACGGCTCATTGTACCCAAACTACCTGGACAAATAATGCAGTTTATTACTGAATACTTGCTTTCCTTCTGGGAGTCTGGAATCTTGATACCTGCCAGACAGAGGCTGCCGACATGATCAGCCCCCGGTAAGTACTCTGGTATTTACTCTTTAATGAGCTTTCTGGTAGACAATGTTCCACACATGTGGTCACAACTTGTTGCTGGGAGACGAGCCTGTCCCACAGTCTGTGTGGAAAGAAGACCCTTGGGTACACATACCCAGTTTCCTCCAGATTTTGCCTCGTGTTCCTCTTGCTTTTGTATATTTTGACTTCTGTCTTGTTCCTGGAATAAACCTACCCTGTGAGAGTAACATCTGCTCAGTCCTGTGAGTTCTCAGAGTGATCTCAGCGACCCTGGACACAGGTATTTCACCCAGTCCTATTATAGCTGTTATGGGGATAAGTAAGGGCATATGAGGAAGTAAGAAGTGGAAGGGCCTCAGTGGAGGGAAATTAACCCTAGATCAAACACTGGTCTAGTCCTCCCTAACAAAGCTTTTAAACAAGACTTGAAAGGATCACACTGTTTCAAATCACCTTAACCATGTCTCAAAACAAAGCTAGGAAATAATTTTAGCACTCAACAAACTAAAATTCACAATGATGTCTGGTACCCTCTAAAAATATGCCAAGCCAGGATCAGGAATGGTGGCTCACACCTGTAATCCTAGCTACAAGGGAGGCAGAGGTAGGAGGATCACTGACTGAGGCCAACCCTGGCAAAAAGCACAAGACCCTACATTGAAACAACAAATGCAAAAGGAATGGGAACATGGTTCAGGGCCTAGGAAGTGCAAGGCACTGAATTCAAATCCCAGTACCACAAAAATAACTAAACAACAACAAAAATAAATAAATAAGTAATTACCAAGCTTACAAGCCTGGGATTATGACGCATGCCCATAATCCCAGCACTGGGAAGGCTGAGACAGAAGGATTTCAAGTTCAAGACCGGCCTTGAACTCTCACCATCTCCAAAAAAAAAACTAACAGCCACCTGAAAAAAAAACTAACAACCAAAAAATTACCAATCTTGAAAACAGGGAAATACAACCCATAGTGAGGAAGGGAAAAAAATCAATCAAAATCATCAAGAAATTGTCAAAATGATAAAATTATTAGCAAGGACCTTAAACAGTTATTTAACCACTTCACATTGTCAAGAAGCTAAATTAAAAAAAAAAACTAGACATGTTAAGTAGTGACGTGAAAGACATAAAAAGACCCTAATTAAGGTTTTAGATATGAAAACTCAATGTTTGAGGTGAAAAACCCACTATGTGGGAAAAAAGTTGCAGATTAAACTTTGCAGAAGGAAATATTAGTGAACTTGAAGACATAGGAAATAGAAGCCATCCAAAATAAATCACAGAGAAAAAGAAAAAACCGGCTGTAAAGATTAAAAGGGGAAATCAATGAATTGCAGGAAGGTTTGAGCAGCCAAACATATGTAAATTTTGGCCAATGGAAAACAAAAGATGAACAGAGGTCATTAGAGATTTTCTTCTCATTCTTCATTACATTGGAATATTCTAGAATATAGATACTCCTCAGCTTATAATGGGGTTACATCTCAAAAAGTTGAAAGTGCTTGAAAGTAATTCAACATTTGAAGTATGGATTCTACTGAATGCACATGGCTTTCACACCATTGTAAAACTGAAAAATCCTAAGAGCAACCATTTTTCAATTGCGGACCACCTGTACTTGTGTGCTGCACAGGCTTTTGAGCTCCCACTGGGGCAAATGCCTAACTATGTCTCCTTGCATCTTGTGACGCTCTTGTCAGCTGAGCAATGTGTCGCCTTGTATCTGTTTTCCATCCTGTTCTGACTCATACATCTTTTCCCTCATTCCCACTGCCCTGGAATTGCACTTCCTAGTAAGGCCTTAGCGTTTAAGTATTGCCCTCATCTAAGAAAACCCCAATGAACACAGTCAGTACAGGAAGGGAAAGTATTATTTGGGTTTGGTGGGTGGAAGTTGAGGTAATTTTCCTGACTGCATCTATGTTTTTCTGTGAAGAGGCTGGTAAGATGGGGGAATTGAAGGCTTGACTAAAATGGAGAATACTTGGCCTAAGTCCTGGACAAAATGGGCATGGATAGACTAAACCTAAGATGGAAAATAGGATTGTGGGAGAATCGTGCAAGGTTTTAAGGGTTAGTGGGCACAAATATATATTGGCTTCAATTTACACAGTCGTATCATCCTGCACTTCTAAGAAGTCTGCATATGGAAAAGGTAACTGTGGCACCAGTCCCAACGTAGATGGAAATTTGTTCAGTCAAGTGTGAGATGAGGTCAACACATCAAGGGGGTTAAAATATTTGCAAGACAGCAATTGAAGAGAGACAAATCTAAGATGCACAGTGAACTGTGAAAGAAATTAAGACAAGAGGCTGGGAGAGGAATGAAAAAGGATTGTAGCTGTCAGTGTGTACAAACAATTGCATTATTGCAAGAATAGAGAATTGAAAGAAAAGGAAGTTGTCACTTGAAAGCAAAATGTCTAAATTTAAAATGCCAAGCAGAAAAAAGAATTATTTTTGTGGTACTGGGGTTTGAACTCAGGACTTCATGCTTGCTAGGCAGACACTCTACTACTTGGGCTATACCCCCAGCCCTTTTGCATCTAGTTGTTTTTTAGATAGGGTTCTGGCTTTTTTCTCAGGCACAGTCTGGATCAATACCCTCCCATTTATGCTTCCCAAAGTGGCTGGGATGACAGGCATGCATCACCACACCCAGATTTTTCTGTTGAGATGGGGTCTTATGAAATTTTTGACCGGGTTGGCCTTGAACCATGATCCTCCCACTCTTCATCTCCCAAGTAGCTATAATTATGGGCATGAGCCTCTGGCACCTGGCTTAGAAGTGGAATAATTTTGGCTAATAAATATGAGTGTAGTTATAAATGAATGGCTGAAGTGATATAAAGACAATGACTCTGAAAGTCCTTGGCAAAGTCAAACACAACTAGTTGGTAAAAGTCAGAACCACCTCTTTAGAACGCTTTGTAGATCTTGTCTTGTTCCTTAACTAGGCCGCTTATTTGACTTTCCTCACTAATTTGCCTTCCCCATATTATAAACACTAGGTTGAGTGCAGCAAAACAGAAGTATATTTAAGTATCTAGAAGGTGAAAAACATGGAAGAGACAGGAGAAGAAACGGGGTTGCAGGCTGGAGAGGAGGGGCAGGCAAAGTTGAGAGTCACTCACCCTGTTGAACTTTTTGAAGGTTTCATTTTTCTCATAAGTGAAATGAAAACAGTACTTAGTAAGTTGTTTGGAGGATTGAATTATGCAAATGAAATTAAGTATGTAACACCTGGTGTGTGAAAGACACTTGTATGGGTTAGTCAGATTTCCATTATTCCAACAAAGACTTGAGGTTTATTTTGGCTCACAGTTTTGGAGTTTTCAGTCCAAGGTTGGTTAACAGATTACTTCTAGAGTTGTGGTAAGGTAGTACATCTTGGCAGGAGTGCCTGGGAAAGGAAGTTGTTCGTCCCTTGGCTGCCAGGAAGAAAAGAGAAAGAAAGAGGAGAGGCTAGGTCCCAATGACCTAACTTCCTTCCACTAGGCCCCACCATCCTAAAGAGTCCATGACCTCCCAGGTGCTCCATGGGTTAGGAACCAGCCCTTTAATCCCTAGGCCTTTGGTGGATATTCAAGATCTAAACTATATAGCATTATAGAAAATATAGACTCACATACTTTTAAATTAAGTTTTATTTGTATTGTGTTCTATTCATGCAAGTTTTAATGGTAGATTTTAAATAGTCATAAACTGTTTTTTATATCACTGAGGTCCAAAAAGAATATATTTTGAAAACAAAATACCTGTAATAGCTATGCTTTCTAGTATCAGTCTTAGCTATTAAATATTTCTTAGGTGGTTTTATTTTGTGAATTCTCTGAAAATAGCATCAACCACTTTGGATTTCATACTTTTCAGAGTTTGGTTTTAGAGATAATTAGTTCCTGGAGATTCTTTCCCTGAATACCTGCTAGGAGACAAAAAAATAAAACTAAACTGTAAATGATATTATTTAAATGAAAGACCAGTGAAAGCATTTGCTTCTAATGAAGACAGAATAAGTGATCTACAGGTTCAAGAATGAGTATTACCAAAGCAGAAGCCATGGCAGTAGCATAAGAAAGGGGAGTGAATTAAAGTTGGTCCTTGGTAGCTATGGTGACTAGTTCTAGGAACCCCTTGGATACCAAAATCCTAGGATGCTCAAGTCCTTTATAGAAAATGGTGTGGGATTTGTATATAACCTACATACATTCTCTAGATTACTTACAATACCAAATACAAGGTAAAGAATAAGTAACTAGTTGTTATACTATATTGTGTAAGGCATAATAGCAAGAAAAAAGTCTGGATATGTTCAGTATGGACACAATTTTTTCCAGACATTTTTAGTCTGTGATTGGTTTAATCTGCAGATAAAGAACCCTGAGATTAGAGTTCATAAGTAGTATGAACACTACTTATTTTTATTTCCACCTGCTTAGAAGGTCTTAAATGAGACACTGGGATATTGAGCTATATTTTCTTCACCTTAGAAAATAACTTACCTGTTGCTACCTACCTGTGTCTTACTATCTGCCTAAATGAAATAGGATATGTACTATTTAAGTTTTATAAGTACTGTCATAAAAAGGTGGTATTATTCATGGAGGCAACAAACCCACCTGGCCTGTGTTTTTCAGTTACATGTGTTGCTTGGCAAGAATCATCTTCCCTACCTTTATTGTTTTTAATCATTCTGTAAAACATTCTAGTTTACCAGCTGGTTTTCTTTACATTGTAAAGCCCATTGTTTGCTGTTAACTGTAGTCATTTTTTCCCTAAAGTAAGGAAAAAAATATGTATTGAATATCAAAGTAGAGTTTGTTTCATAGGGTAAGGAGTCAATTTAACATGAAATGAGCTTCTAAACTGCCACATTTAATTGCAGTGCTTAAGACCCTGAGATTTACTTGAAAATAAGCTGAACTCATTTAAAATTCTTATTACTCAGAAATGGGCAGTTCTGGGTTACATGCATATTAATCAGCAGGGACTGCCGGAGATCCAGATGTGCAGGTGTTTTTTCCTACATAAATGTGTGTAAATGATTTGCATATTTAATTTCCCATAACAACTCATTGAATCAGCATTCAGGTACTTTTCATTTTTCTTAAATCCACTGAAAACACAAAACAAGAAAGCAGCCTCAAACTGTAAAGCAATCCTTGGTTTCTTTGAAAGACACTATGGACCAAAATTCTTTGACAATGTTTGTGCCACACATGATAATAAAAATGATCATGATGCCATGAATATAAATTAAGGAAAACCTGAGCAAATAAATCTGATACACCATGGATAAAATATGAATATGAAGCTAGAGGTAAAAAAGGTGGCAAGTGATTCTTCAGTGGTTTTAGACATTCTCGTTGAACATGGATGAAACAAGAAATTTTGTACAGAGTCATGGACTAAAGATACTACACAGTGCATGAACTAATGTACCTCACATTCAAAAATTGTAAACCTGAGTTAACTGAAAGATGATAGCTAATCAATTCTTAATCCATTCTTTCATGGGGGCTCTAGAAAACATTCTTTATACGCTATTGTAGTATTTGTGTGTGTGTGTGTGTGGTATATGTGGTGTTGGGGTCCAGAGTTGACCACCCCTCAGTGGCAAGTGAGATCATTGATGATGAAAAACAACTAATTAGGGCTGGTAGAGTAGCTAAAGTGGTAGAGCACCTACCTAGCAAGCATGAGGTCCTGAGTTCAAACCCCAGTGCCACAAAACAAAACAACAAAACAACTAATTTGTGGGAATGAGTTAGACTTTTGTCAATCAAAGCATGTGCTCCACAACTTCGTTTTCTTGATAACTGTTAGTGTTTTGGCTGTGAAGTGATACATTTAAATATAGGAGATATAAATATATAAATATAAAGCTGAGATTCTGTTCTTGAGTATACCCATGAAATCAAAGAAACAAAACCCTCCTGTTATTTTTTAAAATAATGTTTTATCTGATTCTTCATCCAAAAATTCATAAATAATTGAGAAGAGGCCAGGCCCCAAAAAGTAAATACTGTTTAACATTCTTGGGGGGAAATAAAACAAATTTAGGGTTAGAAAAGATCAGTGGTTGTTAAGGCCTGGGTGTAAGGGTCAGAGCAGAGGGAAATATTGGACTCTTGGGTACAGTATGGTATTTGTTCTTTTTTGGCAGTGAAGAAAGGAACAAATATGAGGGCAAGGCTCATACTTTCAGAACATACAACATGGTGATGACTGAGCAAAAGCACAGATTATCTTTTTTTTTTTACATCACATTCTTTCAACCACCTGAGCAAAATCCTCAGTTTGAAGATTCACTTGTCCCTATGTAATGAGGTTCAAATCCTACATTTACCCCAAGGTGCTATTCGTTACATCCCCACAGTAATTCTGAAATAGTGTTTATGTAACTGTTACATTAGCACTTTTATGCATCAATGAACCACTCATTGAACTATTTTTATAAATTGTGATTATAATAGAGTATAATTGCAACAAATACAAATGGGAAATGAACAAATGTAAGTGGTAACAGTAAATGATTTGAAAGCACATTACCAAAATGGTCTGTGCCTTGTTAACTAGAACTTGGGTGAGACGAATGGATCAGCCTGTGCCATGGATCCCATAGAACAAGTGCAGTGAGGTATAACTGTTTTGTAGCAACCATAGCTTACATTTCAAAAATCACCTAAAGTGTTTGAGCACAAGATATATTTGCTTATTTTTTTTAATCATCTACTATTTTTATTTTCAAATTAGATTGGCCCCTTAATAAACCTTCTGGATCTCCATAAATCACACATAAAGAAATTTTCCTCCAAAGGATTTAAAGCCTTTTCTCTTTGCAGATAAGGAAACTAGATCCAGTCAGTTAGCCAACTTACTTCCCCAAAGTTACACAGCTAATTAGTCATGAAGGACAGACTGCAGGAGGTCCCAAAAGGTGATAAGTGGTCAAGGAGACACCTCTCCCCAGGAAACTTCTGTTTGCACCTGAGAGACATCTCTGCCCTCAGGCAATGCAAAAAAAGGCTATGAAAACCCAATCCCCAACCTGACCCACGGGATCACCAGTTTCCCCTGTCCCCCTGCATTCCCCACTATGCAGTCTTTTTCTTCTCTTCTCCACAAATAAAATCTTTCCGACCTCTGTTGCTGGAGTCGGCCTGTGCTTTCATTCTCAGAGCGGGTTCAAGAACCCTGAGCACCTAAAATTACTGCGCGTGTCATCTGTGCATCAGTCGCAGCTGTCCATAGATCCAGCTTCCTCATCTACTTACTGCCGTGGCAGTCAGTCATTACCTGCCCAAGCCTGCCTGAGTCAGTAGTTCTCAAACACTGGTGAGCATCAACATCACGTGGAAGGCTTATTAAAAGCAGATCACTGGGCCCCCCCGCCTTGAGTTTCAGATTCTGCACTTTGCATTTCCCACAAGTTTCCAGGTAATCCTGATTCTTCTGGTCCATGGACTATACTTTGAGAACTACTAATGTCTTGCTCTTCCCTGATATCTCCAAAATAGCACTTCCCAAGTGTGTGCATGCACACATATCACTCAGTGGTCTTGTTAAAAGTCAGAGTTTGCATCTCTAATGAATTCTTATGTTTGGACCTGGCTTTGGGGTGACCTTTAAAACATACTTATATCTCTAGTAAACACCAGGAAGAAAAATGAGAAACAAGCTGTTTTGGCCAGAAAAACAGAATCCCCCAAATATAGTGTCACTTGCCAGAGACTGTGCTTGGATTCACACACATGAAACGATCTCTACCAACGATAGGAGGCAAGGCGTGGTGTTTATATCTGCTTTTTCCATGTTATTACCACAACCCCTTCCAAAGCATCTGTAAGGGTCCCTGCTTTGGTGTCGTTTTTTCTCCTTTCCTTTGAGTAATCTAGCAATTTTAGATGTCTCCCTGGGGCTTGTGTGAAGAGAGAATATGCAGGGATGCTAAACTGCTTGTGTTTTGATTGGATACTAAGCTGCCTATTCTGTGACAAAGGATTTTACCTGCCTGGTTTCGTACCTTTTAAAACTGGGAATGCAAAACAAAACAAGTCATCAAACCATGTGTGGGGGGCCTCCAGTTTCTGACCCAGCCTTACAATCTAGTCCTTCATGGGCCATTTACCCTGTGATTTAATAGTACTGAATTTCCACCTTCCCTTTGACATTGGTTTAGAAGCATCCCTAGTTTTCTGTCCTAACACACTGAAACTTCTCACTTTTACAGATTTTGTTTCAGTGAATGGTCATTTGGGGTTTTTTTTTTTTCTTTTATTATTCATATGTGCATACAAGGCTTGGGTCATTTCTCCCCCCTGCCCCCACCCCCTCCCTTACCACCCACCCCGCCCCCTCCCTCTCCCCCCCACCCCCTCAATACCCAGCAGAAACTATTTTCCCCTTATTTCTAATTTTGTTGTAGAGAGAGTATAAGCAATAATAGGAAGGAACAAGGGTTTTTGCTGGTTGAGATAAGGATAGCTATACAGGGCATTGACTCACATTGATTTCCTGTGCGTGGGTGTTACCTTCTAGGTTAATTCTTTTTGATCTAACCTTTTCTCTAGTTCCTGGTCCCTTTTCCTATTGGCCTCAGTTGCTTTTAAGGTATCTGCTTTAGTTTCTCTGCGTTAAGGGCAACAGATGCTAGCTAATTTTTTAGGTGTCTTACCTATCCTCACCCCTCCCTTGTGTGCTCTCGCTTTTATCATGTGCTCAAAGTCCAATCCCATTGTTGTGTTTGCCCTTGATCTAATGTCCACATATGAGGGAGAACATACGATTTTTGGTCTTTTGGGCCAGGCTAACCTCACTCAGAATGATGTTCTCCAATTCCATCCATTTACCAGCGAATGATAACATTTCGTTCTTCTTCATGGCTGCATAAAATTCCATTGTGTATAGATACCACATTTTCTTAATCCATTGGTCAGTGGTGGGGCATCTTGGCTGTTTCCATAACTTGGCTATTGTGAATAGTGCCGCAATAAACATGGGTGTGCAGGTGCCTCTGGAGTAACCTGTGTCACAGTCTTTTGGGTATATCCCCAAGAATGGTATTGCTGGATCAAATGGTAGATTGATGTCTAGCTTTTTAAGTAGCCTCCAAATTTTTTTCAGAGTGGTTGTACTAGTTTACATTCCCACCAACAGTGTAAGAGGGTTCCTTTTTCCCCGCATCCTCGCCAACACCTGTTGTTGGTGGTGGTGTTGATGATGGCTATTCTAACAGGGGTGAGGTGGAATCTTAGTGTGGTTTTAATTTGCATTTCCTTTATTGCTAGAGATGGTGAGCATTTTTTCATGTGTTTTTTGGCCATTTGAATTTCTTCTTTTGAGAAAGTTCTGTTTAATTCACTTGCCCATTTCTTTATTGTTTCATTAGTTTTGGGAGAATTTAGTTTTTTAAGTTCCCTATATATTCTGGTTATCAGTCCTTTGTCTGATGTATAATTGGCAACTATTTTCTCCCACTCTGTGGGTGTTCTCTTCAGTTTAGAGACCATTTCTTTTGATGAACAGAAGCTTTTTAGTTTTATGAGGTCCCATTTATCTATGCTATCTCTTAGTTGCTGAGCTGCTGGGGTTCCATTGAGAAAGTTCTTGCCTATACCTAGTAACTCCAGAGTATTTCCAACTCTTTCCTGTATCAACTTTAGAGTTTGTGATCTGATATTAAGATCCTTGATCCATTTTGAGTTAATCTTGGTATAGGGTGATATACATGGATCTAGTTTCAGTTTTTTGCAGACTGCTAACCAGTTTTCCCAGCAGTTTTTGTTGAGGAGGCTGCTATTTCTCCATCGTATATTTTTAGCTCCTTTGTCAAAGACAAGTTGGTTATAGCTGTGTGGCTTCATATCTGGGTCCTCTATTCGGGGGTTTTGTTTACGTTTGTTGTGTCAGACAAAGGATCGTGCTAGATAGCCCAGGGTGGCCTCACACTATCCTCCTGCCTGAGCCTCCAGCTGTGTACCACCACACCTGGCTTGAGTGGATAGTTTTTTCCCCAGTGTACTCTTCATTCATTTATTTATGCTTTCAGCAATACTAAGTGTCACTAATCCAGCAGTATTTTGTGTTATTTGAGCAGCAGCACTTATCATGCATCATCCTTTTAGAAATATTTACTGTGACGTGCCCTGTATGAGACACTTGGGATTCTTTGGAGTGTAATCCTGCCTTCACAGGGATTTTCATTAGTCTAGAGAACTGTGGAGGGAGAAAAGGGCCCAGGTTTGTGAATCTTGGCAATAATGGCACTGATGGGTTTCAGTTCTTACTACACCCTTAAGTTTCTGTTTCCCAGGGTCATGGTCCTGCCTCAAGTCTAGCTTGAATCCTCCTTCTGCCCCAACCTCCAATCAGCATGAACCATAAGATCCTAACCAATCAGATCATGCTGAGTCTCACTAAGGGTATTTAAGCCCCTGCCTATCTCTCTCTCTCTCTCTCTCTCTCTCTCTCTCTCTCGGCTCTCTCCCTCTCCCACCCGGCAATAAAGAATCTCTTGGCCAGATCACTCCTCTCCACGTGGTCACTTTGGGGCCTACATTTGGTGCCTTGAATCAAATTGGGTTTCCCCACTAATCCTGGTGGGACCCCAATTCCTACTCACCCCACGACCACCCTGAGGATGTGACCAGACAGGATTCATCCTCCCGATCACCCTCGCTTGCATCCAACACCGGACATCCTTTTGGTGAGTCCACATACCCTTATTGGGCTCCCTTTATGGTCTCTCCCTTCAGTGTCTCCAGGGTTCCAGCATCCCCCCACCTTTCCGATCATCTCTGGGGCTCAGATGGTAGAGGAAAGACCTCTTTCCCAATCAGCCTCAGCTTGGGTCTATCTTTGTTGTTCTCAGTCTCAAAGGCCGCTTTCCAAAAAGCCCGGCACTGGATGACCCACAGCCCCCTCGGCCTTTTGGCCCTACAAGCCACCAGAACACAATGGCAACTGCTTCTTGTGTGTCTTGAACCATTCTTGGATATTTGAGCCACGTGGGGATGCCCCACGACTCATACTATCCTCCCAACCCCTTTTCGGGACCAGGTCCCAACATGGTGGCCTCCTCCTCTTTGCCTTTGACTCCCCACTGAGATGCCTCCTCAATAATTTAGACAGCTTGGGTTTGACCCCAGATATAAAACCAAAAATTTGACCCACTTTTGCACCCAAATCTGGCCCACTTATCCTTTAGACAACCAAAGTCATTGACCCCTTTTCGGATCTTTAGATCCCAACCTTTTATGGGACACATAACTACTGTGAGCAATTGGGACGATGGGGAGAGATTCCATATATCCAAGCCTTTTCATACCTCCATCTAAATCCGGCTCTCTGCACCACTTGCAAACCTAAACATGTACTTCTTGCTCTAAAGCCCTCAACCTCAACCTCCGCCCTCTCTTCAGATTTCGACCTGGCCGATGAACCTCCTCCATACTGCCGACAGGCTCCACCCAATCCTCCTCTTCCTTAACCTGCTCTGCCATCTTTAACAGCCGTTCATCGCCGTCAACCCCCCCCCACCACTGCTCCCTCGGCGCCTCCTCCTCCACTTCCTCTTTCTTCATCCCCTTCATTGCTGCCACCTCCTACCCCCACTGCACCCTCCACCCCTTCTCCTCCCTCCCCCTCCTTCAGCCACCCTGCTACTTGATCACTCACACTTGCTGCCCAGCCTCCCCCCTTCCCTCCTGGCACCCCTTTAGGAGGTGGCCAGATCAGAGGGAATTGTCAGGGTTCATGTCCTCTTCTCCATGCTCGATCTCTCCCAAATTGCAGCCCGCCCGGGCTCCTAACCCCTCAGCCTATGTCAAACAATTTCAGTATTTACTCCAGTCTTACAGCTTAACCTATCATGATATATATATCATTCTCTCTAATACCCTCTTACCCAAGGAATGTAAAAGGGTTTGGGAACAGGCTTGCATGTACACAGATGAGGTTCATCAGACAACTCCCACTCACCCTACAGGTGCCCTTGCAGTGCCTGACCATGATCCCAATTGGGACTACAACACCCAGGCTGGACTTAGCCTCTGGGACCAATTTGCCATCTGCCTCCTGGCAGGACTAAAACGGGCAACACAAAAGGCCATTAATTTTGAAAAACTCCAGGAAATTATCCAGGATAGAACAGAAAACCCCTCTACCTTCCTAGACAGGTTAACCAGGGCTCTCCAACAATACACTAACATTGACCCTGAATCCACAGATGGTAGATAACTCCTTATGACTTATTTTTTCTCCCAAAGTTACCCTGACATTAGGGCAAAATTAAAGAAACTTGATAGAGGCCCCCTCACTCCTCAGACCGAGATACTGGCAACCACCTTTTTTTTTTTTTTTTCATTTTTCTTTTATTATTCATATGTGCATACAAGGATTGGTTCATTTCTCCCCACTGCCCCCACCCCCTCCCTTACCACCCACTCCGCCCCCTCCCTCTCCCCCCCCCAATACCCAGCAGAAACTATTTCTGGCAACCACCTTTAAAGTGTTCCATTCTTGGGATGAAAAGGCAAGATGCCAAAAATGCCAAATGTTGGCCCAGGCTATGTGGGGCCCAAACCCTCTGACCGAACAAGGTAATCGACATCCATCAAACAAAGGCACCTCGGGTCCTTGTTTCAAATGTGGGAGGAAGGGACATTGGGCCAAAACCTGCCCTAATCCCAGGATGCCACCTCGGCCTTGCCCTAGAAGTCATGCTCATGGGCATTGGGCGACTGATTGCCCCGGCTCCTGGTGGGAGGCCAGACCAAACTCTCGCTCCAGTCCCGACCTCATAGGGCTGGCAACAGATGATTGAAGGAGACTTGGGACTTCCCTCCCAGTGACTACCATCTTGTTTCTGGAGCCCAAGGTAAACCTTTTGGTTGATGGGCACCTCATCTGCCTCCTCCTGGACACTGGTGCCACTTTCTCAGTCCTGACAGAGATTTGGGGGGCCAGCCCATCACAAACCCCTATTGTTGGGGTAGGGGGACAAACCATTTTTCCCAGAAAGACTCCCACGCTTTCCTGCTCCTTTTCGGGTCATCCTTTTGCCCACCAGTTTTTGGTCATGCCCCAATGTCCCACCCCTTTGCTGGGAAGAGATATCTTAACCAAGTTCCAGGCCTCCATCTCATTTAACCTCAGACCTATCCCCCTTCTCGCCCTTGTGGCTACAGATGGTGCCTCTGATTCCGCCAGTCAAACCCTCCCTTCAGGGGTGGACTCTAAAGTATGGGACACTGACACTCCTTCTCTGGCAATTTGTCCTCCCATTAAGATCCTCTTACAGGACCCTCACCACTTTCCATGCCAGCCTCAGTGCCCCCTCCCTACTTCCAGTCTGCTGGGGTTACAACCAATCATTGCTGATTTACTCCACAAGGGGCTCCTCAGACCCACCCATTCCCCATACAACTCTCCCATCCTAGCTGTAAAAAAGCCAAATGGCACCTACTGCCTTGTGCAAAATCTTAGACTCATTAAGAATGCTGTTAAACCTATACACCCCCTAGTCCCTAACCCTTACACCATTCTTTCTTTTATTCCTGCCTCCTCCACTCACTTCTCTGTTCTTGATCTCAAGGATGCCTTTTTTACCATTCCCCTCTCCCCCAAGTCACAGGACATTTTCGCCTTTAACTGGACAGACCCCCACACACATCACAACAACTCACCTGGACAGTCCTCCCTCAAGGTTTTAGGGATAGCCCACTTCTGTTTGGACAGGCACTTGACAAAGATCTCAGGGACCTCCACCTCTCTAGGTCTACCCTCCTCCAATATGTAGATGATCTACTCTTGTGTAGCCCTTCTCTGGGCATCTCTCAATCTGACACCACTCTACTCTTAAACTTTCTGGCTGACAAAGGATACCGGGCTTCCCTCCATAGGCCCAACTTTCCCAAGTTACAGTCACATACTAGGGAGTTCAGTTATCCCATGACTCCAAGGCAATTACTCTGGACAGAAAGCAGCTCATCTGGGAAATACCAGCTCCCAAGACAAAGGCGGAAATACTTTCTTTTTGGGGGCTGGCTGGATACTTCCATGTCTGGATTCCCAACTATTCCCTCTTGGCAGCCCCCTTATACGATGCCACTAAGGGAGACCCCTCTGAACCCCTACTTACTTCTGTCAACACCTCTTTCCAGCACCTTCAACAGACACTTCTCCAGGCCCCGGCCCTCCACTTGCCAGATACCCAGAAACCATTCACCTTCTATGTCCATGAAAATAAAGGCTTAGCCTTGGGAGTTCTTGGACAAAGGTCCAACATTTGCCCTGGTAGCATATCTATCAAAAAAACTTGATCCCACAGTCTGGGGATGGGCCCCTTACCTACGGGCCTTGTCAGCAGCCTATGTTCTAGTTCAGGAAGCAAAAAAACTTACTTTCAGGGGGTCAATCACAATCATCTCCCCCCATCACCTGGTGGAACTCCTGACATGTAAGGGCTTAAGAACCCTTCCCCCTTGCCAGATCTTGTCGCTTCTTGTCTCCTTCCTCCATGACTCCTTCATTACCCTCCATGCTTGCTCTTCCCTAAATCCTGCCACCCTCCTGCCCACCTCTACCGCCATGCCTACCCACTACTGCATTGAGACCCTGGAAGCCCTTCTCTCTTGCCCTTCACACATCCAGGAGGGGCCCCTGCAAGGCTCCACCTACACCTGGTTCACTGATGGCAGCTCATATGTAGAGGGGGGTGTACGGAGAGCGGGTTATGTTATAGTGTCCCTAACCCAAGTCATCGAGGCACAGCCCCTCCCTCCCAGTACCACCAATCAACAGGCTGAACTGTTTGCGTAGCTACACTCCATCTTCCACACTAGCACTCAAAATCTCAACCTCTTCTTAAATTCATTTTTTCCTCTCACCCCAGAGGATTCCCAATACCTACGCCACCTCACCTCCACATGTCCCACTTGTCAGAGGACTAACCCACACACCCCCTTGAGGCCTGGTTCATTCCCTACTCACCAGGCCAGGGGACAAATCCTGGAGGCGGATTGGCAGGTGGACTTTTCAAATATGCCCAGAGTAAAGAAACACAATTACCTTCTGGTCCTGGTAGATACCTTGTCGGGATGGGTAGAAGCCTTCCCAACCTCCAATAAGAGGGCATCAACTGTGGCCTCTATTATTGTAACCCACATCATCTAGGTTTGGAATGTCTACCTCCTTTCAATCAGATAATGGCCCAGAGTTCACATCCCAAGTAACACAAACAATTATCAAGGCCCTTAATATCTCATGGAATTTCCATATCCCTTATCATCCCCCCTCATCAGGAAAGGTAGAGCACACTAACCACACTTTAAAGGAGGTTCTCACTAAACTCACTTTGGAACTACACCTAGATTGGGTTCAACTCCTTCCACTAGTCCTCTTCCGCCTATGGGTACTCCCAAAGAAACCCACACAAATATCCCCTTTTGAGGTGCTATTCAGTCTCCCAGCTCTGCCTCCGGGAATCACCTCCTCCCCGGGCTCTCTCCCGGGACACCTCGCCTTTCCTCCTCTCTCCTTCATCAAACCCAGTTATGATGACACCTTATCTCCAGACCCTTCACACACCATCTCTCTTTCCCTTTAAACCCAGGGGACTGGGTTTACTTCTCTCCCCCTTTCCCTGAAAAGAAACCCCTTACCCCAAAATGGAAAGGGCCCCTAAAAATCATCCTCTGTACTACTACCGCAGCCTGGTTAGAAGAAACCCCAGGAAAACTAACATCTTGGATTCATATTTCTGGGCTAAAGCCAGCCCGACCCCCCTGGGACATCCAGCAGGACAACCCTATCAGCCCTCTGTCTCCGCTTCCTGCTTCCTCTTCTGGCTTTGTTTGCACCCCCTCCCTTGGAAACCCCTTAAAACTCCACATCTCTCAGTTTCATGTTCCCTCCCCCATCCCTGAGGATGTGCATTAACCTTCCCCTTTTGTTCTCTGTTCTCAACCTCCTATTTGTGGGTGGGCTGACTAGCACCGGGGGTACTTCTGGAGATTTAAGATACGGGAAACCTACACCATCTCACAAACTTCTATCACCAGCCTAGTCTGCACTGGTGACTGTCATCCTAAGGGATGTCAGGTCCCTATGTCAATCCCCTTCAAACCCAGGTTTGGTTTCACCCTAAGAAGTGGCTCCTTTACATTCGCTTGCCCTTTCTTCACCCAAACAAAAAATTACTATAAAAGGGGAGCAAAATGGACCCAGGAGTATGGGGGATGTCCCTATTGGTCTTGTCAGGTCCACTGGGTACTAGGATCAAAGGGACCAGACAACCAATTTCACCTTTATGTGGGAAAAAATGGGACTACCATGCTCTACATCCCTGACCCATGGGGCAACAGATGGGTTCAGTGCGAACAGGCAGCCATTTATGCTCAGGGTGACTCCTCAAAACCCTCGGCTCACATTATGATATCCAGGGAACTAACTCTTCCAATTACCGCTCAAAAGGAGGTCGCTACTAATGTTCTACAATCAGAACAAAACTTACATAAATCCCTTCACCAGACCTCCATCCCCCCAACCTGGCTCCAACTATTCCAGACCTCACTACAACTCCTAAACTTGACTGTGCCCATTAATGTCACCGACTGCTTTCTTTGTGCCTCCCTCCAGCGTCCTTTACTGGCCACAGTTCCCATTAATGTTTTGTCTTCTATCAGAGCTTCCCCTGCCTTGTGGAACTTCTCATGCACTCCTCCCTTGCCCTCTGTACCTTTATGGGAACCTGACTTTACACCAGGTCCTCCTCCCACATACACCTGCTATGTGCAGTCCTCAGTGCCTCAGTCCAACTTTTCTCTTTCCTGTCATACAAATCTTAGGATTGCAGAACAACTGGCATCCCCCTACCGGGGCTATATTTCTGGTGCCACAACACCCTACACTCTTGCATAACTCAAGCTACTACCAGGCCCTGCATACTGGTAGTTATAGTCCCCCAACTCACTCTCTAAGGGGAAGCTGAATTCTCCCTCCTATATGGTGCTGGACCAAAGCACACCACCTTCTTGCCCATCATGGTTGGTATAAGTCTGGTGACCTCCGTTGTTGCTGCAGGCTTTGCGGGGGGAGCCCTTGGCCATAGTTTTATTACTGCAAAAGACTTTGAAGATCACTTACAGATCACCCTCGAGTCCACCTCGGCCTCACTGGCTTCCCTTCAACGTCAGCTCACTTCTCTAGCCCAGGTGGCCCTACAAAATCGCAGGGCCCTAGACCTCTTAATGGCTGAAAAAGGGGGCACCTGCTTCTTCCTCTGGGAGGAATGTTGCTATTATGTCACTGAGTCTGGGATTGTAGAACAGAATGTCAAAAAATTAATAGACTTGGCCGAGGACCTCCTAAAGAGACCCACTAAAAACACCTTAACCGACCTGCTAAACTCTCCTCTCGCACCTGGCTCCTGTCTTTCTTGGGCCCTTTGCTCATGCTTGTTACTCTATGCATCCTCCTACCCTGTTTACTACAATTTCTCAGATCCCAGGTAAACAAAATCTCTAATCAAACTTTCAACCAGCTTCTCCTCCAAGGATACCAACCCCTCATAGCTCAACCAGAGGACACCTATGATGGATCCTACCAGGACACCGGGTTATAAGCATCATGGACCCCTCACAGAATGCCTGCTTCAATTCCTCGACTCCCTATGCGAAGATGGATGACTAATACCCGCACCCACCATACGGAGCTTGGAGGATTGGCTTGAGACTCTTTATGACCTATGGCTACAAGGGAACTTCATCAACTTCAGGGAAGAGGAAATCTTCATTTTCAGAGCCTGGGTGTACGCCATCATGAGGGTCACCACCCCAACATTGTTTGCCAACTAACCCTCCCTTCCCCTACACCATCCCTTGCCAGATCGAAGAAGCCAGAGCGAACACAACGCCCCCCTTCCTTAACAAACAAAAAAAGGAGGAATTTTGGCAATAATGGCGCCAATAGGATTCAGTTCTTACTGCACCCTTAAGCTTCTGTTTTCCAGGGTCACAGTCCTGCCTCAAGTCTAGCTTGAATCCTCCTTCTGCCTCAACCTCCAATCAGCATGAACCATAAGATCCCAACCAATCAGATCATGCCGAGTCTCACTGAGGGTATTTGAGCCCCTGCCCCTCTCTCTCTCTCTTGGCTCTCTCCCTCTCCCACCCGGCAATAAAGAATCTCTTGGCCAGATCACTCCTCTCCGCATGGTCACTTTGGGGCCTACAGTGAACAATACCAGTCCACCTCTCAGTGTACTATCTTATGGGCAGTACAGAGATGGCATGTGCAGGAGAAGCCTAACACAGCCTGAATCAGGAAAGCTTCAAGAAGTGACTTCCATTAATGCTTTATCTGAGGGTGGCAGAGTCACTGCAAGGTTTCAGTTGGTGTGGGTGACCCAATCTGGTCTGCATTTTCAAAAGATCGCTTTGGCTTCTGTGTGAACAGAAGAGAAAGAGAGAGAGGGGGGAAAGGAGGAGCAGAAGGAGGATCAGGAGAAAAGACAAACCAATCAGAATAGGAATTCTAAGTAAAAGATGGTGGTAGCTTGAACTGGTGTGGGGGCTGAAAGAAAGAGACATGGTCAAGCCACAGTCAGAGGGTTGAATTAGGGCCAGGTGAGGTAAGGACCCTCTGTAATCTCAGCTACTTGGGAGATTGAGATAGGAGGATCACAGTCTGAGGTCAGTCCAAGCAAAAAAGTTAGCAAGAACTTATCTCAAAAAATAATCCAGACACGATGGCACATGCCATCTTAGCTACTCAGGAGGCAGCCTGGCAAAAGGTCAAGATCCTACCTAAAGAACAAACTAGAATAGAAAGCATGTGGCTCAAGTGGTAGAGTGCTTGCCTAGAAACCACAAGGCCCTCAGTCAAAACTATACTGCAAAAAAAAAAAGTTTGAATCAATGGTGAGGGACAGAGCACTCAAGGATAATACTCTGAAGTCATAACAGGTTTCATTTATTAGATAATGCATGTCCATACAATATAGACTTGGTATTTTTTTAGATGAGACAATTAAAGTTCTAAAAGGTATGCCCCAAAGCCCAAAGAATTAATGAGAAAATGCTAGAACCCAAGTCATCTTAATTCACCAGCAATGATCCGGATTGGTGTGTGTTAATTTTTCTATCACTTAGTCCTCAGCTTCCTCTGGCTCAGAAAGCAGACCACCTGAATTTGATGCCAAGTTACACCATATTCTAGTGGTATGATCCCAAGCAAGTTATTTAATACCTTCAACCTACACATTTCTCATGTACAAAATAAAGATTAAAAATAATTTCAACTTCCTGTGTTGGTCCAGCACAATTCCCAACACATCTAGGCACCCAAGAAAGGTAAGATACTGTCATTATTTTATTCCTCAGCAGCTACCCTTCCCTGGCCATCTAAGAGTGGAGAAGCCATGAGAACCTAACACCTTAACAGAGTACAGCCATGCTCACACTATAGCAAATGCCCTTGGCTCTCAATCTGTTTGCCCCTTTCTTGGTGGCTTGCAGGTCCCGCTTCATCTCTCCCATCTCTAAAGAAGAAGTTCTCTGAGTCCCAGACCTTGGATCTTCTCTCTCGTTCATCTGTCCCCTATTCTATGTAATCATAACCATTCTCATGACTGTAAATGCCATTTATAGTTGAATGACTCTCACATTTCTATCTCTATTTCTGGGTTTTATAGCCTTGTGTGTTCTGTGCCTTGACATCTCAACAGGATATCCAACAATCCAAAATCACACTGGTGACTTTCTTCCCAAAGCCCACTCCTGCTGTCATCAACCTCTGCCCAGTTAATAGAAATGTCTTTCTTCTGTTTGTTTAGACCCAAAACAATGGTATCATGCTTAAATTCTTTTTCTCACATGCCACATGTAGTTGATGACAAATCCTATCAGTTACGCCTTCAGACTCCAGCCAGAGTCATCCCATTCTCATCACCCTACTGGACCATCCTGGGCAGAGCTACCTCATTGCTCACCTGGATTGGTACAGTTGCCTCCTAATTAATTCATCTTCCTGCTTCTCTCCTGGCCAGTTGCAGAACATGGTCAACAAGGCAGCCATAGTGACCTTTTAAACCATAAGTCTGGTCATGTTTCTGCTTTTACTCTTTCAAAGGTGTCTGTCTCCTGGCTAAACCCCCTTCAGGATTTGCAGCCCTGCTATCTTCTTAACTGATTTGCCACTGCCCTCCCCTTCACTAACTGCTCCAGCCACCTCCACCTGGCCTCATTGCCAGCCATGGAACTTGTCAGCCATGGTTCTATTTCAGGGCCTTTGTGCTTGGAAGGCTCTCTACCTGGAAGAATCTTCTTCTAGACAGTCACCTGGCTAGCACCCTCACTTCTCTCTTTACCTGAGTCGTCTCTTCAGGGAAGTATTTCCAGGCTTCTTTATCTGAAATTTGAACCAAACCCAATATTTCATATCTCACTTTCTTATTTTATGGTTAGCTTTGATAACAACCTGACTTACTGAACACACACATGCATGCACACTCATTTCTTGGGTCTTTCCTCAACCAGAAGTAAGCTGCATGGGACTGGGGCTTACATCTGTTTGGTCAGTGCCATGGCCTCCCTTGACACTAAGAATAGTGCCTTAAGAAAAATAGTCTTTCAATAAATATTTGTGAAACTATTGAATCAATCCAAGTTTTCCACTCTCTCTGAATTCAATCCTGTTTTGTCTTAGATGTCCATTTGGCTAATTCTCATTAGCCAAACAGATCTCATTTTATAGCTTCAGGCAAACAAGACATCTCCTGTCAGGCTCACTTTCTTATCCTGGTCACACATTAAGGCACTGTTGTTTTTAAACCAGTTCTAAGCAAGCTGGTCACTTTCCTGATCAAGTGTTGCTTGTCTGCATACTTTCCTGGGGCTTTTTTGTAGTCAGACCTAGCTACGGATGCAGGCTTCTCCAAGCTTCTCCACCTCCTCCTCATTGCTGTCCAAATCCAATCTGCTTTGTAAGAATTACATTAATTCATGCAGGGAAATGGGCCAAGATGATACACTTGTAACACGTGTGTTACATTTAAATACTGGACAAGTTTCCATAGCTCACATAACTCTGTATTATTCCAGACTCCAAAGTTGTTCCTGCTGCGTCTTTCCAAGTTCATTCTACATTATTGCAACCATCTTAAAGATTGCCACATAATTAACATTTATTTCTGTAGAGGTGACTAGTTTTCTTTCTTTGTTGTGTTTTCTTAAATTCCCTTAAGATTAAGGTGACTATATATTCCATTGTGCCTCGCCTAGCCCTAGTTTGTTGTCTAATCCCAAATACTCATAGACCCCTCTTTCATTATCAAGTTTCCATTTTGTGTACTAAATTATTTGGTTACTAAATTATTTGGTTACTCTACTTGTGATATAACTGTAGGTAAGATTTCACTTTTGTCCCTTTGTCCTTGATAGTTTCCTGTACAGGTAGTTAAATAACTCTTCTACTGCATACTTTGATTATTGATGAATCTTTGAATTTTGTTGTCAAATCTGTGTACAGCAAAATTCATTCTTTCTGTAGTATAGTTCTGAGTTTCAGCAAATACATCAATTCATATAACCACTGCCACATTCAAGATTCCTGACTCAAAACATTTGATAATCACTCCATCCCTACAGTTTTGAACAGAATCCTGTAGCCTTTGAGTCTGGTTTCTTTCACACAGCACAATGCACGTGACATTGTTGCATATAGTATCAATAGTTCTACTTTTTAATTACTGAGTAGTATTCCTGATTATCTTTTCACCCACTGAAACATTTCAGTTATTTTCAATTTTTTTTGATGATTATGAATATAGCTGCTATAAATTTTCAAAAACATGGTTTTGTATGAAATGTTTATATTTCTCCTGGGTAAATAGCTGGGAGTAGAATTACCAGTCATATGGTTTAGTGAATGTTTTACCTGTATATGAAACTCTCAATTTATTTTGCAAAGTGATTGTACTATTTTACATTCCTAGCAATAAATGAGAGCTCTGATAATACCAGCATTTGGTGTTACCAATTTTGTTGGTGGTGGTAGAGGTAGTATGTTTCCTTGTTATTTTTGCCTTCCTAAAAGATAGGTAGTGGATCTAATTTGCATTTTCCCTAATGACTAATGGTAGTAATGATCTTTTCATATGTCTTTGTCATCCTTATATCTCCCATGCTTAAACACCTGTGCAAATCTTTGGCGTATTTTTTTATATTGGATTGTTTTCTACTTCTTGCGTTTTTAAAGTTCTTTATATATTCTGGACACAACCTGGTGTCAACTATATGATCCAAAAATATTTTGTCTCAGTCAGTGTCTTATCTTTGCACTCTTAATGTCTTTCTCCGAGCAGAAATTTTATTTTGTAATTTTGTTCAAAAGTAACCAAGCATATTTGCATGGGTCTAATTCTATACTCTATCTGCTCCATCTATGTTTCTGGAGAATTTAATTAGGGTGTTAAAGCTGAAACTAGTGTATTTCCTTTGTTAACTCAGAATTTTATAATTTGCAACATAAATGAAAATTTCTTGATTCCAAAGTAATCTCCAAAAATAAATGGCTGCATTAGTGGAAATCTGAAGCTCATGTAACATCATTTGACCTGCTCAAGTCTTGAATGAAACCTCAATAAATGTACTCTATAATAAGGCTGGTGCCATAGATGTTCACCACAGCCTTTCCCAAAGCATTTCTCATAGATCAATCCTACATGAGGTGTGCCACCAAAAACAACCGATTTGCAATTGTCAAAGCTACTTCAAAAATCTTGCCTGCTCCTCTGTTTTCATGGTGGTTAAGAGTACAGATATTGCAGGATCTGAGTCGTCCTGCAGTGAAGGGGCATTTTAAGTTGTTTAGTCCACAATATCTGTCAGATGTTAGAAACTGTTTCTAAAAGCCTACTTTCTGTCCATCTTTGCATATTTGTAGTTTTATGTTCTCTGAGTGGACAATCCCTAATACAGTTTTGCACTTTTCAATTTTTTTATAATTTGGGAATTCTTTTCTTTTACCAGTTCCTCTTCTAATGATTATTAATTGAATATTTGCTGCTTTTATTAAATTCAAGTGTTTCTGTGGGAAGTAAGTGAATCATTTATGATGCAGCAAAGGACTTAACCTTGAAAACTTTATGAAGGTTTATGCTTTGTAACTAGTAAGCATGTTTACTTACAAACAGTATTTATTGAAATTAGTTAATGTTTTTGTTTCAAGATATAAACACATTATACCATGCTCTTTTTTACCTTAGATTGCTTTTTATTTTTATTTGTATTAACATATATTAATTGTACAAAGGTTTCATTATAATATTTCCATACATGACATAAAATACTTTGATCATATTCATACCTCGGATTTCCCTCGTCCCCTTTTAAACAATTTTAGTGGGTTTAATTGTTCAATTTTCATACATGCCTATGACATAATCTTCTTTATCCTCTTAAATAACAAATGGAAAACTAAAAATTCAAAGTACTACTAACAAATTTTTTTTGAAAATTGATCAAAGGATGTAGTTTGAAAACCAATGAAGAAAATCATTATCAGACATGAAATTAACTAGAAATTTTGTATTTCCAGCCACAAAAATACATCTCATTTAATTGGCAGTCTTAAAATTAACAAGATTGTCTCTATATAGTTGATGTTCTAAAGAACAACTTCAAGTGTTTTTAGATTTTAAAAGTTGTGATGTTACATGGGGCTAACCATTGTTAATGCTTGAGGACATGACCCTGCAGTCCTTTTTATCTGCTATTCTCTATTTACTCACTGAGAGCTCACTATTTCTGTGATCTAGCCCTTGCTTCTCAGGGGATACCTTTCCCCACACTGGTACAGTTTCAGTCGAATGTGTGAATGGGACTTGTCATATACACTTCTGTTGTATACATTATATTACAATACACATGTTTTATATTCTCTCTATATATACTAATATGTATGCTACATATACATGTATATTTATAGTATTATATACTTTTACAATTTTTATATATACAATTATATACATATATAAAATTTCTATGAAAGAAAGTAGCATTCACATTTTATAGAATAAATGGAACATATTAATACACAGGTTTTAAAAACTATTGTCTTACTCATATAGATTCTACCTAAAATATTGTGTGTACTAAGAAAGTGTGAATACATACCTCATTTGATAACTATTTTAACTTTTTTGCATATATTAACTGCATGAAGTAATAGGTTTCATTATGACATTTTCATACATACACATAGTGTATTGATTATATCAATCATATTTATACTTCCTATTACTCTCTCTTGTCCCCGCTTCCTTTGGTTCCCCTTCCTCTTCCCAAACAGACCCTCTTCTACTTTCATATCATTTAAAAAAAAAATCTAGATTCTCCATATGAGAGAAAACATAGAATTTTTGTCTTTCTGAGTCTGTCTTATTTTGTTTAGCATGATAATCTCCATTTCCATATTCCTACAAACAATAAAATTTTATTCTTGGTGACTGAATAATACTCCATTGTGTATATATACCATATTTTGTTTTTCCATACATCCACTGATAGGCACCTAGACTAAATCTATAACTTGAATACAGAATAATGCCACAATAAACATGGATGTTCAGGTATCCTGATTGTATTCTGATTTTGATTCTGTCAGGTACATACCCAGGGGTGGCATAGCTAGATCACATAATAGTTCTATTTTTAGACTTTTTTTCAGACTGGGGTTTGAACTCAGGGCATATACCTTGAGCCACTCCAAAAGCCCTTTTTTGTGATGGGTTTTTTTGGGATTGGGTCTCATGAACTATTTGCTTAGGCTAGCATCGAACTGCCAACCTCCTGGTCTCTGCCTCCTGAGTAGCTAGAATTATTGGTGTGAACCACTGGTGCCTGGCTTTATTTTTTATGTTTTTGAGGAACCTATACTGATTTCCATAGTGGATGCACTAATTTCCATTCCCACCAAGAGTTTAAGGTTCCTTTTTCCCTGCATCCTTGCCAGCATTTGTTATATTTTGTTTTCTTGATAATAGCCATTCTGACAGGGGTGAGTTGGAATCTCAGTGTAGTTTTGATTCGTATTTCCCTAACTGCTAAAATGTTGAACATTTTTTCGTGTATTTAATGACAATTTGTACTTCTTTTGAGAATTATCTGTTGTTTTATCTTTTCTTGTTTAATTTTTGGCTATTCTGGATTATAATTCCTTTTCCGATGAATAGTTGACAAAGATTTCTGACTATTCTGTAGGTTGTCTCTTTACTCTGTTACTTGTTTCCTTTGCTATGCAGAGCATTTGTGGGGGGAGGGGGGTAACTGGGGTTTTGAACTCAGGGCCTTGTGCTTAGTAGGCAAGTGCTCTACCCACTTGAGCCATGCCTCCAGCTCTGTGCAGAAGTGTTCAATGTGATGCAATCCCATTTGTCAGTTGTTGCTATTATTTCCTGAGCTGCTAGAGTCCTACTCAGACATTGCCCATGCCTTTGTCTTAAAGTATTTCCTGTATGTTTTTATCTAGTAGTTTCAAAGTGTCAGATCTCAAAGTCTCGGATCCATTTCAAATTGATTTTTGTGCAGAGTGAAACTAGATAGGGATTCAATTTTCTCAGCACCATTTGTTGAAGAGGCTGTCTTTCCTCCAACATGTTTTTGGCACCTTTGTCAAAAATGACGTGGCTGTAGCTGCATGGGTACATTTCTAACTATTTCTAGCCAACTAATCAAGGTCTATATTGGAAAAGGTATCAGACTATGTTATAACTTGGAACGGAAAACAGAGTCTACTTAGAATCAATGACTGCATTGAAAGATGGAAAAAATCAAAATTAACAAAGATTCAAAGATTTTGTAATAACTGAAAATGTCTAGAATCTAAAATCTTTCTCAGTGGATGAAAGTTTAGAGCACTGGATTTTCTGTTGGGAATATATTTAGCTGCAATAATAAATTTTCCACCCCTAGGCACCTCTGTCATGTGGGGCTACCTGTGGACTCCTATACACATCCAGTGAATTATTTGCCCTGGTAATTTTAGTATTTATCTCAACACAGGTTTAGGACCATGCCATGTTTGTGTGATATTTCTCAATTCAATATAGTTCTAGTAATCTCATTTTGGCATGTGATACTTGCAAACATAAAAAGATCAAGCTATGAAATTACTGATAAAGTACTTAATCTACTGTGACTTCTCTATCATTTTATCTTTAGTACTTGCAAAAAAAATCATCTTTTGTTGCTCATTCAGATCAACAGTGTAAAAGGGTTCCCTTTTCCTCACATCCTTGCCAGCATTTGTTGTCTGTTTTGTTGATGACAACCATTCTACTGAGGTGAGATGGAATCTTGTGTAATTTAAACTTGCTAACCCTGATGGCTAGGAATTGTAAACATTTTTTTAGAAACATTTAATGGCCACTTGTACTGTTTTGAAAACAGTTTTTAGAGCTAGGGGTGTAGTTGCCCAGCATACTCAAAAGCTGTAGATCTGATCTCCAGCACTGAAAGAAAAAGAGAGACAGAATCAGAAAGAAAGGAAGACAGAGACAGATGGAGAAAGAGAGAGCTTTCCACTTAATTCCTCTACCTAGATTTTGATTGGTTTGTTTGTTCTTTTGGTGTTTAATTTTTTGGATTCTTGATATATTCTTGATATTATTCCCCTGTTAGATGATTTTCTCCCATTCTGCTGTAGTCTGTCTCTTCACTCTGGTAATTGTTTCCTTTGCTATGCAGAAGATTTTTAATTTGATGTAAACCCATTTGTCAAAATTATTGCTCTCATTTCCTGAACTATTCAAGTACTATTCAGATAGTCATCACCTATGCCTGTGTCTTAAAGTGTTTTCCTATAGTACTTTCAAAGTTTCAGGTCTTAAATTAAGGTCTTTGATCCATTTTGAATTGATTTTTGTACAGGATGAGAGGGATCTAGTGCAATCTTCTACCTGTGGATATCTAGTTTCCCTCACATCATGTATTAAAGAGGCTGCCTTTTCTCCAATGCATGTTTTTGGCACCTTTGTGGAGAATCAGGTGGCTATTGCTGTATGGATTTGTTTCTGGATCCTTGTTCTATTCCATTGGTCTAGAATGTGAGGAAGAAAAAGAAGCAAGAGATTAAAAAATATGATTATACAATAAAGAAATGTGTTAATAAAATTTGATAAAGGTAAAAAAAGAAATAAGATTTTTTTAAAAAAAATAAAAACAAAATGTAAAAACAAAAAAATATAAAACTGGGGGAAATTTTTTTTTCAAAAAAGACATCAGAGAAGCTTCTTTCTAGGTTCTCTAACATGGAATCTTCCAGGTTGGGGAAGGGGAGAGTGAGTCATGGCTCAAATCTATTATAGTTGCTACTGTTTGGGCTGGTGCTGTGTGTGGGCTGGAGGCCAAGCTGGTCAAGAGTCTTTTGTCAGCTTCAGGGCTGCATTCATTTTAGACAGTTCTCTTTTTTGGGGACTAGGAACTGCTGTTTGCTGGCAATAATGGTGCTGATAGATTTCAGTTCTTACTGCACCCTTAAGCCTCAAGTCTAGCTTGAATCCTCCTTCTGCTCCAACCTCCAATCAGCATGAACCATAAGATCCTAACCAACCAGATCATGCTGAGTCCCACTAAGGGGTATTTAAGCCCCTGCCCTTACTGCTTCTCTCTCTTGGCTCTCTTGGCTCTCTCCCTCTCTCACCTTGCAATAAAGAATCTCTTGGCCAGATCACTCTTCTCCACGTGGTCATTTTGGGCCTACATTTCCAACATTTTGGTGCCATGACTCAAATGGGGGCTCCCTACTAATCCTGGTGGGACCCCCATTCCAACTCACCCCATGACCACCCTGAGGACGTGACTGGCCAGGACTCATCCTCCCGATCGCCCTGCTTGCATCCAACACCAGACATTCTTTGATGAGTCCACATACCCTTATTGGACTCCCTTTGCGGTCTCTCCCTTTGGTGTCTCTGGGGTTTAAACACCCCCCCTCCTTTTCGGATATCACTGGGACTCAGATGGTAGAGGGGGATTCCCTTCCCTCTGTTCGGCTTGGGTCTATTTTTGTCATCAGTCTTGGAGACTGCCCATCTGCAAAGCCCAGCACTGGGTGACCCACAGCCTCTGGGCCTCGGGGGCCCTACAAACCACTTGAATGCAGTGATGACTGCTTCTTGTGTGCCTTGTACCATTCTCAGGATATTTGAGCCACATGGGGATGCTCCGTGATTCCATATGTCCTTCCAACCGGCTCCCACTATGGGGGCTACCTCCTCTTTGCCATCTGACTCCCCACTGAGATGCCTCCTCAATAATTTGGACACTTTGGGTTTGACTCCAGATACAAAACCAAAAATTTAATCTGCTTTTGCACTCAAATCTGGCCCACTTATCCTTTAGACAACCAAAATCACTGGCCCCTTTTCGGGTCTTTAAATCCCAACCTTTTATGGGACATATAACTACTGTGAGTAATCGGGACGATGGGGAGAGATTCCATTTTGTCCAAGCCTTTTTCATACCTCCGTCTAAATCTGGCTCTATGACATCAAACCCTCCCTCTGTACTTTCTGTTCCCCTATGTAGATTCTATCAGCCTGTAAACCAGTTTCTAAATCAGCCAATTCCTCTCCAAACCTCCTCCTTCCCCATGTAAACAGACTTCTTGCACTGCTTACCATACCTATCTCCTCCTATCTTCCTGAAAAATTTTCCCTGTCATGGAGTTAAGCAAGCCACTCCTTGCCAATTCTGGCCTCAAGGTGGTTCCAGCTCTGAGAGAGCTCATGCTTTATTTGGTGATCGGAGAGTGGAGGTTTCATTTTGCTGAAATCGGGCCAGTACCAGTCAAGGGAGCAACTTAGAGACACAGGTGATGGCTAATCCCTTACGCATGTGTCATGCCTCCAGGCTCTGCCTTCCCCTCCCTTACCTAAGATGTCAGCTCACTTTTTCTGCCTCCTCCATAGTC
Organism: Castor canadensis; assembly: GCF_047511655.1. NCBI lineage: Eukaryota > Metazoa > Chordata > Mammalia > Rodentia > Castoridae > Castor > Castor canadensis. The sequence goes on along the minus strand of NC_133395.1, from coordinate 124,791,669 downwards.
TCACCACATGTCCTTTGTCTCTGTCTGCCTTCCCCTCCCTGAGCTTACTGGGACCCTGCCTCCCATGAAAAACCTGTAGCATGGTACCTTATGACTTAAGTTATTCCAACTAGTTTGCCAGGCCTCTCAGTCTAAAGTAACTTTAAATCAACTGCTTTACAAAAGCGCTTACAAAAACCTGCAGCCGCCACGCTCACGCTCTAACTCCGCCCCTGCAGGGGGAGGAGGGAAAGCAAACAGGTGCACCTGTGCACAGGATGCTGGCTCCTGGACACAGCAAAAATGCCTGCCATAGCTAAGAAAATCCATAGAGAGGACCCAGTACATCCTGGGCCACCAGCCACACGTGGTGATGGCTGTGGCCCGCTGCCACTTCCCCTAGAATAAACGCGCGCAGAGTACACAGGAAGGGGGGAGGGGTGACAGGCCACAGGATCAGGCCTAGGCAGTCAGGGTCATTTGTCCCAGGTGTGTGTGGAGGGAGTGGCGCCTTGCACAAGTCCTGCTCCTAGCCCCACCTCACACCTTAGGGCATCAGACCTTTGTAAGTCAATTGTTAGCTCAAGGTTATAGTTCCAGAAATAACAAAATAGACATTACTATGGTCTCTAAACTTCTCATTTAGAATTTTTTTCTATACTTTTGGCCTCAGCATAAATTATTCCCTCCAAATATTAACACTAGTTGTCCCATATGGCACTGTTATTGGCCTGAAATGCCCTCTGAATGCCCTTCTCTAACTTTACAAATGATTTCTTTGTTAAAAAGATAGCCTTTATTAAAGAGGTTGCCTGCTGTTAGCTAAAAGACAGGATCCTAACGTTTTGTTCTTTCTAGATGGGACCTGCATCTTCCAGTCTTTGGCTGGTAGATGTTGGAAGTTTTGTACTGAGGTCAGCCTCAGTATACCTTGGGTGACCAAGAGAAGTGGCTTTCACAGGGCTCCTTAAATTACAATAGACCTTTTCTATAAAAGTAAAAAAGTAAACTGAGGTCCCCTATACAAATTTCTACCTTCTAAGCCACCCCAATACTCAGAACCTCTTAATGAGTGCTTCCCTCTCCAACAGGCAATGGTAGGAAGAGGGCAAGCTGTATGTCCCCTTCCAGTTATCAGATCTAAGGGAAATTTAAAAACATCTAAACAGCTGTACTGATGCCCAGACAAATACATTCAAGCCTTTACCTCTGTGATCCAAACCTTTCAACTGACATGAAAGGATATTATACTTCTACTAGACCAGACTCTTATCTCATTAGAGAAGCAATGGGTTCTGGCCCAGGCCACTCAGGTTGGAAATGATTATATGGCTCAAGCAGTAGAGTGCCTTGCTTTACAAGCATTAAGTCCGGAGTTCAAGCCCAGTATAGCCAAAGTAAATAATAATAATAATAATAATATTTGGGGCTGTGGAAGTAGCTCAATGGGAGAATATCTGCCCAGCATGTACAAAGCCCTGGGTTCAATTCCCCAGCATTACTAAAAAAAATAAAATAAAATAAAAAATGGTAAAGAAGATAAGTGGCATTAATGTCACTTCAGCCATCTCATAGTAGAAAAACATAGTTTAACCTAGACCAGATCCCTCATTCTTCAAGTGAGGAAACTGAGGCCCAGAACAGTTCAGAGACTTGCTCTCCAGAGTGTCAGGTGTCAATGTAAAATAACAACTTTACTTTACAGCAACAACTTAAAAAAAAAAATCCTCTTACCTTTCTACAGCATCTTAAGGACACATCAGAAAGCATACCACGGTGAACTCAGAGTCACAGGTGGGAGAGGGTCTCCTCAAAGATAAATTTCTAACAGTCAGCCCCAGATATTCGTAAAAAATTCAGACTGTGGTTTAAGGGAAAAGTCACTGAACCAAGTAATACAGCAGCCATGTCTGTATTTATGGCTATGTCTGTATGTCCGGGACCTTACTAACAGGAGACAAAAAGATAAGAGACACCATGGCCTCATTGCTGCTCTCAGAGAGGGCCCCACCCGGCTGGGGCCTGTATCCTGAACTTGCTTCCAAGGTGGACAGGAGGGGCACTTCTGCAGAGAATGCTTAACGGGGGACAACCTGGGAGACAGCCCCGCCCCCAACTGGGACCCTGCCCTCTGCAAGGGTAACCACTGGAGGTCTAAGTGTCCCCATCACCAGATGGAAGGTGAGGTGCCACCTCTTATGTATTGATGGGTCCCAGCCTCCTGTCCACACTCCACTTCTTGGCATCAATGTTGAGGAGCCATAATGGCAGAAAAACAAAAGGTCATTTTCCTCCTAGACAGTGGAGCCCGTTTCTCTGTTTTACCTTTTTCTCCTGGTCCCTGGTCCAATGACAAAAGTTATCGTTTGGGGCAAATCTGACCAGCCCCTAGAACGCTAGTTTTCCTGGCCTCTGGCCTGCTCTTGGGAGACCTCCTCTTCTGTCACTCTTTCCTCATAGTACCTAAAACTCCAGTGTCCCTGCTGGGACAGGATTTACTATCTCAATTAAAAGCTCAAATTCTCCTTCCCCAGGCAGCTATCTCTGCTGCCCCCTCCTTCAGGAACAAAGAAGATTCCACAGTGTGGACTGATGAGATGAGTGTAGGGTGAGCCAGGACAGCCCTCCCTATTCAAATAAAACTCAAAAATCCCTCACAGTTTCCACACCCAAAACAATATCCCCTCAAGCCTGAGGGATGATGAGGTCTTATGCCTATTCCTAAAAACAATGAGGGCTACTAGTTAGTTGCTCCAGCCCCTACAATAAATTTAAAATTCTTATAAAAGTTAATTTTAAAATACAAGTTACAAAGTAAACAACTGGAAAGGATATAGATAGGTAATAAATGTATTTTTTGAGAAGTTAAAGGAAAAAGGAATGGTTTTTTGGATGAGAAGGGATTTTGTAAAGAAGGGTTTGTCCTAAAGATTGTTTCAAATAGGTAAGATGAGGACAAACCATCAAAGGGTTTAGTATGTTGTATGAAGGTCTGAGTAAGTTTGAAAAGTATATAATAAAAGCTTCAGTGTGTGATAAAGTTAAAGTTGAATGTAATCTAAGAGTTGCCTAAAAGATTTTTAGGGTCACATCAAACTAAAATCAAATCCTCTGTCTATGAAATAACAAGGTTATCTTAATATTGTTCTGCTCTGAGTAACATCTACAAAAAACCATTACAGAGAAAGATTTTATCAAAGAAATTATTAGTGTTTTCTGCTGATCTTGTCAAGCTTTAAGTACTACTAAATCAGAGTTCATTTACATATTTGCTTATGTGTCTTAAATGACCACCTTGTAACAGTGTTATGTTATACTTTATCTAAATATGGTACAAACATTTAAAAGGTTAAAAGTGTCAATTTATATAAAATAATGAGCTAAAGCTCTCTTTTATCCAAGAGTGTTACATTTAAATCCTGACAGTCCCTGCTTCCCACAGGTCACCTACCTAGGTGTGGCCTTAAAGGGACAGACTCACTCCCTGAGTCACAAATGCATCAACCCAATCTTCTGTTTCCCAACCCCCCACACCATAAGACAGCTTACAGCTTTCCTGGCAGTTATAGGATTTTGCAGAATTTAGATCCCTAGGTCTGTAGTCCCTGAACAGACACCTTTTTATGCTCCTCCTAATATTCCTATTTGGGTCTTAGATAATGTATGGCCACCCATTTCTCTCTCTGTGGTTGGAGGACTCTTGAAATTGTCTAGGGAACAACATTTCACAGTGGTTCTCCTGGCCAATGCCCATCCTAATGCCTATGTTCTTGCTCTTCTATTCTTAAGCTTCCTCCCTTGTATCACACTACATGTCTGCTCTTGCTAATCAAAAATGTAACCAGTTGTACCTCCAGGGACACCAACCTCTCCAAAACGCAAGGATAGTTGGCTGATAACCACCATGCGGAGGTCGGAGGATTGGCTCGAGACTCTTTATGACCTGTGGCTGCAAGGGACCTTCATCAACTTCAGGGAAGAGGAAATCTTCACTTTCAGAGCCTGGGTGTACGCCATCATGAGACTCACCACCCCAACACTGTTTGCCAATTAACCCTCCCTTCCCCTACGCCGCCCCTTGCCAGCTCAAAGAAGCCAGAGCGAACACAACGCCCCTCTTCCTTAACAAACAAAAATGGGAGGAATGTTGGCAATAATGGTGCCGATAGGTTTCGGTTCTTACTACACCCTTAAGCCTCTGCTTTCCAGGGTCACAGTCCTGCCTCAAGTCTAGCTTGAATCCTCCTTCTGCTCCAACCTCCAATCAGCATGAACCATAAGATCCTAACCAATCAGATCATGCTGAGTCCCACTGAGGGGTATTTAAACCCCTGCCCTTCCTGCTTCTCTCTCTTGGCTCTCTCCCTCTCCCACCCGGCAATAAAGAATCTCTTGGCCAGATCACTCCTCTCCACATGGTCATTTTGGGCCTACATTTCCAACACTGTTGGTTCCAATGGGCTTTGTGGTTAGTGGGCTACACAGTTTCCTACTCACTCCAGAGGCCTATTGGTTTGTGTATCCAGAGACAGCAAATGTGCAAGGTAAGTTCTGTCCCCTGAGTGTGCTAGAAAGTAGGGGAAGCAAACAAAGCATTGAGATCTGCAGTGGAAGGGAAGAACTGAAGGAACCCACCACTCTGACACTCTGCTGGTCTCGGTGCTTTCAGATCCCACCCAAGGTTAAAGTGTCCTATGGAAAGGACAAGGCTGGGGAAATCAAGCAATCCATCAGACCTGTACTAAGAGCTCGTAGTTCAACCTGGCAACAACCAACATGAGGCAGGGAGACAGCTGCAGAGTCTAAGCAATCCTCTGGCCTTGGGTTCAAAACTCTGTAGATAGTAATCCTCAGATGATGGAGCTAGCTCCCTGCTAAAGAAGGTGAGGCCACCAACCTTGTTACCCTCCACAGTCTGAGCTCTCTGCTGCTTAAACTTCTCAGCAGTCCAGCCCTCCCCCCTTTGTGGCTACCACTTGTGGCTGGCTGGATACTGTGGCAGGATGACTCTAAACTCCCTAACTTGTGATTGTTCTTTGTTTTCAGTTCCCAGAGTAGCTAAATCTCAAACAATATGCCCTTCTCAAGATAAAGCCTAACTATATCACTCAGACATGAAGAATAACAGAATGGATTTCTTCTACAATGCTGAGCTGCTATGCAAAAGAAGTCATTGTCATACCAAATCACCCCACTGAATTTAAGACTTGGAAGAACTGTGTGCTTATTATGTGACTAGAACTGCCAGTCTATTTGTTCCCATGGCTGCCTGACTTATCTTGTGGTTGGGGCTTTGGCTTCCCCTCCCCGCCAGGGAGCTGGGGTTTGAGTTGGAGTCTGTTTCCTTCTCCTGTCTGCTTTTTTGGCTGTCCTGTTACCTGTCTTGATTACTGATGCTCTTCTTCTCTTTCTGCCTTCAGAATACTCCGTTCTTTTTTACCCTGACTCTTCGCATTATGGTATCACACAGATGAAGGTTGCCTAGCAAGCACAATTCTGATGAGTTCAGTCCCCAGTACTTGGGAGCAAGCTGAGACCTAATCATAGAACACTTCCTATCTCTCCATGCCTTACTGCATTACTAAAAGTTTGTTTACTGTGGTTCCTTTTACCAAGCATACGTCAGAAAAATTAGAAGTCATGCTAAAAGTCAAAAAACATAGTTTGAAAAGACAGAACAAGCATCAATACAGATTCAAATGTGACTGGGATATTGGAATCATCAGACTGAATTTAAAGCAACTATGATTAATATGCTGAGGGCTGTAATGGAACAGATAAGCAGCCTACAAGAAGACAAGAATAAAAAATAGTGCTGGTTTGATGGGCTCATTAGCATACTGGACATAGCTAAGGAAAGAATCTCTGCACTTGAATATATGTCAATAAAAACTTCCAAACCTAAAAGGCAGAAAAAAAGAAGAACTGAATAAATGGAACAGAATATCCACAAAGTATGGGATATTTATAAACTGTGTAACATATATGCATAAAGAGAACAGAAAAGTGAAAGAAAGGAAAAGAAGAAATATTTGAAGCAATGAAGACTGAATTTCTTAAGATTAATGTCAGACCAAACCACAGGTTTGGGAAACTCAAAGAATACCAAAAAAGATACATGAAAATAAAACAAAACAAGTTGCACCTATATTTAAGCTGTGCCAGGTAAAAAATAAAGAAAAAATTTGAAATAAGCCAGAGCAAAAACATTTTACTTAGAATAGAGGAACAAACATGCAAATTCTATCAACTTCTCTTTTTTAATGTCTTTATTAGTTTACATTAATTGTACAGAGGGTTGTGTTATGACATTTCTAGCTCCTCCATTATTCTCCCTCTTCCCCCTTCCCTTTTTTAACATTGACTTCAACAGGCTTCAGTGTTCCATGTTCACACGTACATAGAAATTACTTGCACCATATTCATTCTTTTTTATTTACCCTCCCCCTTCCACTTTTACCTCCCCTTAAGATGACCTGCTTTACATTCCTTTCCTTCAGTTTCTCTTCAGAAATCACACAAGTAAGAAGAAAATGAGAGTGAATTATTTAAAGGATTGTGAGAGAAAAATTACCCACCTAAAACACCTTTTTACTGTGAAATTATCCTTTAAAAGTGAACAACTAGAAACTTTTTCAAACAAAAATTGAGGGAATTTTCCAGAACAATTGCTTTGCAAGAAATGTTAAAAGAAATTCTTCAGCATTTCACTGTTGCTAATGATATTGAGCTCCTTTTCATATACCTCATGGCCCATTTGTATTTCTTCTTAGGGGAAGAGTGTATTCAGACCATTTGCCCATTTTTAATTGGATTACTTGAATTTTTGTTGTTAAAGTTTTTGAGTTCCTTATATATTCTGGATATTGAGCCTCTATTAGATGGAAACTTGGCAAGTATTTTCTCCCTTTCTGTAGGTTGTCTCTTCACTCTGCTGTTTGTTTGTTTTGCTATAGATTTTAAAAGTTTTTTTGTTTGATTTAATTTCATTTGTCCATTTTTGTTTGTTTTCTGTGCTTTTGAGGTCATTTCCAAAAATCATCACCCATACCAATGTCTTTAAGTCTTTCCTATGTGTTTACTTCTATTAGTTTTATAGTGTCTGGTCTGATTTAGGTCTTGGTCCATTTTAAGTTGCCTTTTATGCAAGGTGAGAGAGAGGGAGCCAAGTTTCAATTTCCTGCATATGGAGATCCAGTTTTCTCAGCACCATTTATTGAAGAGTCTATCCTTTCTCCAATACATGTTGTAGCACCTTTGTTGGAAATCAATTGGCTGTCAATGCATAGGTTTGTTTCTGGGATGTCTATTCTGTTCTGGTCAGTGTATTTGTTTTTATGCCACTATCATGCTGATTGGGTTACTATGGCTCTATGGTGTATCTTGAAATAGGACATTGTGATGCCTCCAACTTTGTTCATTTGTTCAAGATCACTTTGGCTATTCAAGGCCTTTAGTGCTTCCATGTGAAGTTTAGGATTTTTTCCTAGTTCTGTGAATAATGACATTGGTATTTTCATGGTGATTGTGTTGAATCTGTAAATTACTTTGAGAAGTATGGACATTTTAACAATATTGATTCTTCTAATCCATGAACCTGGGAGGTTTCCCATTTTTTTATGACTTCTTCAATTTCTTTCATTAATGATCTATAATTTTCATGGTGGAGATCTTTCACTTCCTTGTTTAAATGTATTTCTAGGTTTTTTTTGTAGCTACTGTGAATGGAATTGCTTTCATGATTTATTTCATAATAATCTTATTATTTGGTTTTGTATGTTCATTTTATATCCTAAACAACACTGAAGTTTTCATTTCTAATGGTCATTTCATAAAGTCTTTCAATTTTTCTATACATAGTATCATATTATCTTCAAACGAGAATAATTTGACATCTGCTTTCTTATTTGTAAGTTTTTTTATTTCTTTTTCTTGCTTAATAGCTCTGGCTAAAACCTATAGCATTATATTGAATAAGAGTGGTGAGAGTGGACATGCTTATCTTGTTCCAGATCTTAGAGGAAACAAAAGAAACTGACTTTAAATATAAAGATGTGTAAAGATTAAAAAGCAAAGGAATGGGGAAAGATACACCACATTAACATTAGTCAAAGAACATAAACACTTTCCAATAGAGCAGACTTCAAAGAAAGCAAAATTATTAAGGATGAAGAAAGGCATTCAATTCTCCAAAAAGATTTAACAGTCTTTAATGAGAATGTGCCTAACAACAGAGCATCTAACGTGAATGATTGGAAGAGTCACTGTGTTAGATAAAGGGTAATAAAACTATAAGAAGAAATAGATGAATCTACTGTTAAAGTTAGAGATGAACACTCCTCTGTCACAAATGGACAGACTCGACGGGTAGAAAAATCAATGAGGACACAATTGAATCCAAAGCACCATCAATCAATTGGATATAGTTGATATTTATAAACTACTTCATCCAACAACTTCAAAATACACATTCTTTTCAATCTCATACGGAACATTACATAAGATAGATCATGTGCCATAAAACACATAAAGGATAGAAATCATACAGTATATGCTCTCAGACCCAAAGGATGTCCAAAATTAAAAAGAGTCTGTAACAAGTGTTGATAAGACTATAGAGAAATTGGAGCACTCGTGCATTGTTAGAGAAAGGGTAAAATGGTGCAGTCACCATGAAAAAGTTTTACATATCCTCAAAATGTTAAACATAGAGTTACATTGAAACCTGTAATTTGACTCTGGTTTATGCTAAAGATAATTGAAAACATACATCTTCACAAAAGCTTATATGTAAATATTCATAGCAGCATTATTCGTAAAAGACAAAAAGGGGAACAATGTAAACATCCTCTGTCTAATGAATGGATAAACAAAATACAATATATCCTAAAATATCACATACACATACAATTGAATCTTATTTGGCAATAAAAAGGAACAAAGTACTGCAATGTGATATGACGTGGGTGAACCTTAAAAAAGTGAAAGAAACCAGTCACAAAGGGACAAGTGTTATAGATTCCATTTATATAAAATGTCCAGAACAGGCAAAGAAAACAGAGACAGAAGGTAAACTAATGATTATAAGAGGCAGGGAAAAAAATGATTACTAATGATATAGAGATTGGGAGGGATGATGAAAATATTCTGGAATTAAATTAGTGGTTTCACAACTCTGTAACTATGCATGAGAAAACAATGAACTACACTTCAAGGGCTAAATTATATGGTATATGAATTATATCTCAATAAAACTATATTGACAAATAATACATTACCAAATGAGTATAGGTTTAAAATTTTTACATAAGTTTACATGACTCCTATATATAGAATTACCACATTGTTATTATAGGGAATTAAAGGCTGAATCCTTTCTTGACTTTGCCAATATTCCAATGCAAGGAATGTATACACCAAGACACAAATGCTATAAAAAGTCACTATGACTAATTCATTCCTGTGGATTATGAAACCATCAAAAATACAATTGGAAAGTTCACAAAACCTTCCAGGACTGACTTGTGTTCCCCAAAATTTATATAGGCTGAAGTTCTAATTTCCACTACCTCAGAATGTAACTGTTTTGGAAAATAAGAGTTTTAATGATGTAATTAACTTTGGTGAAATAATTCAGGTGGATCCTAATCCAGTAGAGTTGGTCCTCATAATAAAAGGAGATTAGGACACAGACACACAAAGATGAATGACCATGTGCAGACACCTGGAGAAAGAGTTGAGTTTTAAAATTAAAAATGTAACCTGTAAATAATAATGACTATTTGCATTAGTCCATATAAACAACTATTTTTGTTTTATGTCCTTTCTAGAATTTCAAGAACAATGCCAGAATTTAGATGTTATTTCTAATTTAATGTGAATGCCTTTAGCAACTCCTTCTTATGCATGATATTTGATTTTAGTTTAAGATAGATATTTGATGTCTTGTTATGGGTAATTAGTTTGAGTATTAGTTTCAAAGAGATTTAATTAAGTAATGAGCATTACATTTCATCAAAATGTTCATTAAGGACCGATTAAAACTGGGGCATGGTTTTTCTTATTTACTCTATTGATTCATTAATATACTGATAGCATATAATGAATAATTTTCTATATTGTATTAGTAAATCTATTGTTAGCTTTTTTAGTGTACCCTATACCCATAAGCAATATAGAACATAAAATACATTTTAATGTCATCTTTGACACATGAAAATTTCAGAGTTTGTTATATTTGCTAAATATAGATAGCATTCCATAGTTTTCTGTGCTCCAGAATAATTTATAATGTACAGGAATATATGCTTTTACATGAAGGAATTCATTCATAATCTATTTGGACCAAAAGCCTTTGATAATGTCCTCAATTGTGGACTGAATTACTTAACTTTTATTCAGATCTCCTATTCCTTCTTAAAATTTAACTTTTTTTTTCAGAAAAATCATTCCTTGTATATTTTCAACTGTATCCACATGCCAACAATTCATGTTATTCCCTCTCATTCTTCACTCTCTGTTATCTCTCATAATTACACCATTTTCCTTTCCAGTATCAATTATTAGGTTTTTTTTTTTTCCTTTTCTTCGTAGGTTTTCTAGAAGGTCATCTCTTTTCTTTGATTCTCTACAGACTCAGTTTTTAAATCATTAATTTATACAATTATTTTCATCAGTTACTTGCCTAAGGTTTTATAGTTGTTCTGTGTTAATTCTTGAAGTAAACGCATTAAAAACAATTTTTATAGAAAGAACATATCCACATCCCATAAATCTTTCTATTGTTTAAGTTAATAAATTGAGTCTAAATCAATTTTCTTGCTTTTCGTTTTCTTCAAATTTAATGAAAATATGATACACTTCTTAAGATATAATACTGTCTTGAAGTACCAATTTGTTTTTTAAAAATAAATAGTTTAAACCTCACTGTTCACCTTTTGTGAGTTTTCTTTTACTCCCAAATTTTATTGCTCTTTGATCTTTAGATAATGTCCCAATTAGTTATTTACTTTTAAAAATATTTTATCAGGAGATAATTTAAATTTTTTGAAGTTTTAGTTTTGAACTTGTATTGTTAATCACTTTATTGTTTTGAAATGATTAAAATAAGAAGAAAGGAATAAAGAACATATCCATGTACCAAATACTCAGAATTAGTAGGTGTTTGGTTTTGTCATGCTAGCTTCAGCAGTCATTTTTAAAAAAATAAAATGTTACGGAGAAGCACACAGTTCCCGTTTTCACTTTGCCTACTCCTGTCTCTTCCATGTTTCTCTAACAGCTATCCTGTATGGTTTATATCTTTTCTGTCCATGTTTATAAATATTGCTACATAGTAGGACTTAAATATTTTACATAAATCATATAATAAACATTGTGAAGCTTGCTTTTCACCCAGCATTGTGTTTGGATCCATATTGGGCACATGTATCCATTTCAATTTGTTGTAGAATTCTATCATTTGTGGGTCCATTCTCTTGCTTGCTCACATGATGTAAGAGTTAAGGCATATCCCTGACAGTGGGTAGGTTTATCTTCAACTTTACTAATTATTATCAATTGCTTTCCCAAGTGATTATAGAAATTTATACTCCAGCCAGAAGTTTATGAAAATTTCATGTTTTCCTACATGCTGGCTAATACCTGCTATTAACAGGTTTTTAAATTTTGGAATGTGAAATGTTGTCACTGTCATGTTAGTTTGCCTTCTCCAAATTCCTAGTGAGGTTGAGCATTCTTTAATATGTTTATTTGGGTTTTCTCATCTATGAATTGCCTATTTATGTCTTTTGTCATTCTTCTATTGGGTTGTCTTCTTATTGATTTGTAAGAATTATTTATAAGTTCTGGATAGCATTGCAAATTTTGCAAATATCTTCTCCCCATGTCATTAACTTTTAACTTGGTTTGTATTGTCATTTTCAGACACAAATTTCTAATTTTCATGTAATCAAATTTATTAATCTTTCTATTATAATCTGCTCATTTTTGTTTCAATGTTGTAAAAAAAATTACAACTTTTAAGAAAATTATTTATTTTGCTTTTCACATTTAGTTCTTTGATCTACCTGAATAATTTTTTGTATGTTGTGTGAAGCAAAAAGAAGGGAAAAATAATGGAGAGGTCATTAGACCTCTATGTTACCTGTCAAAGAAGAGATAAGTGACACATAGCCCATGCATCTTACCTTGGGTAGAAGGACAGATTAACTATGCTAAGTCGTGTCCAAAACATTGAATCTACAGAATCATCTGTTCTGTTTATTTAAGAGCTTCCTAATGTATACTAAATTTTTTTTTTCCTAGAAGGTAGAATATATGACAAAGTATTTTATTTTCCTACATGATAGATAAAATGGGGAAATGGAAAGGAAAAAACTCAAACCTTTCAAGACTAATGCTTTGCTTAGATAAATGGGGAGCTGTGTTGAACTGGAAGAACTGGTTGGTCAACAAAGAGAAAACAAGAAATAGATACATTTGTTGTCTCAAGTCAGATATAATGTACTTTATTATTTTTCAAGAAAGGTGAGTTCCCAGAATGAAATTCACATTCAAGTACATATGTGTAAATATATTTCAAAAATAAGAAGAAATAAATGTTTAATTTTTCCCTACTGTGGTAAATAGACCCTCTTTTAACCCCTTCCCAGGACAGCACTAGTAAGAATTGGCTGTATGTATGGAGGAACCTTTTTATGCTTTCGTGAAAAATAGAGTTTCTATGGGACTGGGAATCTGCTAACATAGCTTTTTCATTATATCTGGGTATGGGATGGGTTTACTTAACAAACATTTCATAATCTTTTTCTATGCAGCTGAGAAAATGTGACCTGTTAAAACTATTCCAGGAATGGGGGAAGGGAGGATAAAGGAAAATGATGGAGAGGGTGAATTTAACTATATCGTAAGAACTTCATAAATGTCACAATGTACCCCCAATACAATAATAATATGATTATTTTAAAATTCTTAAATCTAAAAAAAATTGAATATATCAAGTAAATGTTTAGTACTGAAAAAAAAAAATGAAGGACAGGTTTTTTTCCAGGGGTGGCTACCAGTGGGAGGTAGGTACACATAAGGAAAGGGTGAATGAGGGTAAATGAGGTAGAGGTATTTTGTATTCATATATGAAAATAGAAGAATGAAACCTGTTGACATTGTTCTAAGAAGGGGACAAGGGGATGAGGGAGAATGGTGGAGGAGGTAAATCTAACTAAAATATATTGTAAGCACATATGTAAATATCACAATGTATTCCCCTATACAATTATTATATGCTAATAAAATGTTAAGTGCATATATGCATATATATGAACAATAAGAATAAACTTGACTGCCTAAATCAGGCTACCCAGTGACCTAACTTTGTATTTAGCTCTAACTAAATACACCTGGCACCTTGACTAGCAAGTTCTCTAAACTACCCTCCTTCTCAGGTCCTTTTTGCCTTCCCATAGCACCACCCACCATGCCAACTACTACCACATCCTCTGAGGAGCCTTGGTTGGCCACTAGAATACAGAGTTAAAAAGAATACAACACTGTACCTATAGTGAACCATTATTATACACTTAAATATTTGTTAAGAGAAAAGATCTCATATTAAGTGTTTTTACCACAATAAAATAATTAAAAAGGGATTTATATTCCTTAGTACTTTCAAAAATTAGCATAAGGACAAAACAGGAAGAGGGGAAATTGCAAATACAGCTCTCATAACAAGGCTATAATTAAGAGAACTCAGAGTTGTGCTATTTGCTTTCACAGATTGCCCAGAAAATTATCATAATGACTAGAATGTGAATAAAGGTCAAGACTCAAGAATGGCTAAAATCAGCAAGGCCCTGAGTTTAAGCCCGGGTACTGCCAAAAATAAACACATAAAGTTTCCTGGACATGGTGGCTTGCTTCTGTAATCTCAGCTCCTTAGGAGGCAGACATCAGGATTGTAGTTTGAGGGTAGCCCAGGCAAAAAGTTAATGAGAACACCATCTCAACAGATGAAAGCTGAGCACGATGGCACACTTCTGCCATCCAGCCATGCAGAGGCATAAGTAGAAGGATCAAAATCCAGGCCAGCCCCAGTTTAAAAAAAAAAAAAAAACCCACCCTATCTGACAAATAACTAAAGCAAAAAGCTGGGGACATGGCTCAAGTGGCAGAGCACCTGCCAGCAAGCATGAAGCCCTGATCTCAAACACCAGTACCACATCCCCCCAAAAAAAGATTGGCTAAAATCATTATCATGAATGCTTTTGATGATACCATGAGTCTTCCCCTGCCTGTTTATGGAAAGGAGTTGCTAACTAGTTCATTACTCTTCTAGAGTAAAATAACAAAAAGAAGAACTGAGATGTAAAGATTTATTTTTTTAAATGGGTTTCATTTCATGACATTGACACAGAAGGTAAAAGTTATAACCTAGCTATCCTTATAATTCCTGGCAATTTGGCTCTTTAAGTCAAATCAGTAATGTAAAGGATACATGCATAAATATTTTTTATATTTACCAGCCTACTAAAAAAGTTAGGGTGTTGTAGCTCCATCAATATTTATTACAGTTTGTGACATCTTAAATAAAATATCTTTAATTGACATAGACAAAAGGAAACATTAACTGAAAGTCAACTCAGAAAAAATGATTGAGACAGTCCTACAAAATGTTCCCTTCGAACAGGTACTAGAGAAAAGGTTAGATCAAAAAGAATTAACCTAGAAGGTAACACCCACGCACAGGAAATCAATGTGAGTCAATGCCCTGTATAGCTATCCTTATCTCAACCAGCAAAAACTCTTGTTCCTTCCTATTATTGCTTATACTCTCTCTACAACAAAATTAGAAATAAGGGCAAAATAGTTTCTGCTGGGTATTGGGGGGGGAGAGGGAGGGGGCGGAGTGGGTAGTAAGGGAGGGGGTGGGGGCAGTGGGGAGAAATGAACCAATCCTTGTATGCACATATGAATAATAAAAGAAAAATGGAAAAAAAACAAAAGCAAAATGTTCCCTTCGACTTTGCATTTTATGGAAAATAAATTCAACCTGTTCTTGATAACAATATGTAGACATAATGTCATAGCAGGGCATTCTGGAGAAAGGAACTCACCATGGTTATTAAATAAGCTTAGAATTCACATTGATTTATTAGAAGTATATGAAGTTTGTCCTCGGAAGAACTCCAGCATGCCCTAATTCAACTCCAAGAATTGCTTTGTTAACTCTCCCATGGGAAACTTAGATGAAAGCATGGCCTAGGAGTGATTAAGAGATTTATGGGATTTATACACCAACATGAAAGCTCAGGATTTTAGGCTCATACTAATTGTTTCCAACCCTAAGCCCCCAAACTCTGACTCTACTGTTGTGATATCTTAAAAGGTATTTTGAAATGTTCTTCAGGAGTCCAATCTTTAATGCAAATATTACTTCACACATTTTTAATTATGATTTAAACTGCAACACACTGAAAAATGTTAAATAGCAAATATTAACACAGTTGAAAGCATTCATCCCCGATACTGTGCTGTCAGGTGAAATCATTTAGGTACAAATTCTAAAATAACATCTGCTTTGACATCTCTTTCCATACAGTTGAATACAATATAAATGCAATGTTAATTTTTAAAGATGAATGTGACTTTGCATACAGGCTTTTATTAATTAGTCAGCAGGACTGTGGGTGTCTGTCCCATTTCATTTTACATTTTGTTTCAACTTTTGTTTCTTACCAGTTAATTTTGCACAACATGAATGAGATTCCTTGGGGGTATGCAAACTGCAGAAAGAAGTACTATCCTTAGTAATGAAAGTAATTCGGGACATAAAAGCAAAAACCAAATCCATTTTACTGCTTTGAAACTTTAAATGACTTTATTTGATAGAGACAAGAAATGTATTATATGAAAAAGAATTTTATGATATCAGGTATCACATCGTGTTACAAGATTTTTAAATGTTTTCTCTCTCCAAAATTATATCTTTTTATCATTTCTCTGACATTAGAACACTTACTCAATTATGTGGACAATAGTTAGGAACATTAATAAATAAATGACTAATTATCAATGAATAAGTGCATTAATGAAACATCTTTGAGGTCTTTCAGGATAAGTTTGCCAAGTACTCAGAGAATGCAAAATAGAGGTCTTAGAAAGCCACTGCTTGTTCCTAGTTAGTAAATTAAGGTTTCTCTCCCTACTGTGCAAAGAAAACAAAATACAAAATTTAGCTGAATGTTTAGGCTGACAAAAAACAAAACTGCTATAACTACTATGATAATGACAACCCAATTCCAAGGTATCAATTTGTCAAGTCTATCTTCTCTCATTTTAAAAATAAATAAAAACTGTGTTCGATAGGTTGCCATCAAATAACCTATTGTTTGGTGGATGTATCTAGATTCTGTAGAAGATAATATTTTGAAAAATGAGCCTCATTACTGCTTAGAGCTTTTGAAAAGTGCTGTGAAAATAGTAACAAAATGAAAATAACTGGTTTTTAAATTGTACAGGAGAGCATTAAATAAACTTCAACAATCATCCCTACGTTTTATTTGCTTTCCTTCTTTCATAGACTGTAAAGACCTAAAATCTAATTCTTATTTTGAAAACTGTGTCTTCCTGAAAGAGCCAATTTGTGTGATCCTCCAAGCAACATATAGGAAAAGGCATGACATTTATGAAGGTCATTTTGAAGATTTACATGTTCATAATAGCACTTCAGTGTTCTCTCAATTTCTCTTAATACTCTGTCCACTATTTGAATCCCTCCTTTGGGGGTAGATGCTTTCACTCTACTGATGGATATCAACATTTCAACCTCAAGGTCTGAATAACAGCCAGCCTTCCCATCAGCATGATTACATCAGTCCCAGTATTTAAGAAAAATATCTACTCAGACTATCTCAAAAACAGAATTCTCTATTAAATGAGGCAGCAGAAATATGAGCAAATAGCCAGGTGCTGGTGACTCACATCTATAGTCCTAGCTACTCAAGAGACAGAGATCAAGAGGATCATGGTTCGAAGTCAGCCCAGGCAAATAGTTCTGCAAGAATCGCTCTCAAAAAAAAGACCTTCACAGAAAAGGGCTGGTGGAGTGGCTCAAAGTGTAGGCCCTAAGCTCAAACCCCAGTGCCACAAAGAAAGAAAGAAAGAAAGAAATATGAGCAAATAGTCTCTTTAAACAAGATGCAGAATTACAGAGAAAGGCTTAGAAAATATGAGGTAAACCTAGGGATTTTTCTAACTCATCTTTTGTTCTGAATGTTCCTTGTTTATTTTAACTTTTTTGTTTGCCTTCAAAGCTTGGGTGATTCTCTTTGATTGTGTGTTTTTCTTTTTACTCTCTTTTTGTTCTTTTTTGTAGTTTTTTTTTTTTTAAGGATTAAAAACCTTATCTACCAGGTCACTTATCAAAACCGCTGAAATCTTTATTGTTACTAGGTCATTTATATTTTAATTTCATCTCGATCTCAGCCAGCCTCTTTACACTTAAATATTATAGAGAAAAAACTCTCTGCTTGCATTCTCAAGTCACTGCTCTTATTTCTCTGCTTCTTTGTAAGTCTGTCACCCAACAGGGAAAATACAAATAAATAAAACAAGTCAAAACCTCAACAGGCATCACAGTAATTCTAGATTGTTGAGGAGCTTCTGAGGATCACTGTTTAATTGGAATGGAATTTCATTTAACTGCCCTCTGCACACATATAATTGGTATTCAGAGTCACAACTTGCCCTATTTGAGTGGACCCAGGCCTTGTTTCCCAGAATTTAACTTAAAAAAAAACCATGTAAACACAATATAAAAATGGTTTTAAACAGAACTATAAGGCAGTTTCTCCAAAACATCTTGTTAGTCAAAAACACCACTTGTATACCTACTATCTAGAATGGTCATTTTCATTCTCCCTGTCCAGTTCCCTGCCTGTTTCTTTCTTCTGAGCCCACACTGTGTTGGAGCTCATGGGCTCTGTTAAGGCAAAAGGTCTGGTTAGATTTGCTCAACCCAGGGGAAGAAGTTCAGAGTGTGTGTGCAGGCCAGTGATTGGGCAATGTGTCCCTTCCTGTGCACACTCTTCACCCTAGGCATGGGTTGCCTTGCTCAATTCCTGGCTCCAAAGCCTGTATCCTGGCTTACCAGATCCCTGGAGTTTTATTTCACAGCCCAATAGATGGCTTCGGAGAGCTACAAGATGTGAGAGAGACTTCAGAAGTGGCTCTGAGGGCCGCACAGGACAGACCTTACCTTTGTGCTTACCTTTGTCATATCGCATATTGCTTAACCATGTTTTATATTTGGCACCTGCTGGGTCATTTTCTTTTAAATTGATTTTATGGAATTCTGATGTCTTGAAGGATTTCTGTGGTTGGCATATATTGTAGCTTAATAAAACAAGAATTGATAGAACTAGGGTTGCCTAGAAAAGATATTACTAGATCTTTTTTAATTTAAATTTTGAAACAGTAACCCAAAATGAAATAATATAAAAATGAATTCAGAGGAAAACCTCATCTGTGACAATCTCTGTTCACTTTTTTAACCTACAAACTGATAAACACTATTACTAGTTTCTTAGGTACATTTACAAAGTTTCTTTGCTTATATATAAGCAAATACTAATATACATGCATATATACATATTTTTCTCCTTTTTATGTACAAAGTAGCATACTAAAACAATGCTTAGCACTTTTCTTTTTTTACTTCATAATGTATTTTGAAGTTATTTATAAATAGAGAGCACCCTTCTTTTTTTTTTTGTGGTACGGGGCTTTGAGCTCAGGGCCTCATGTTTGCTAGGCAGGTGCTCTACCACTTGAGCCACTCCACTGACCTAAGAGCATCCTTCTTTTGTACAGCAGCATAGTATCCCATTGTATGGTTCAAATATCATTTATTAATTGGTCTCTATGAGTAATAGTTAAATTGTTTCTGATTTTTTTGGCCATTTCAAATAATTGCTGCAAATATACTCACCAATTTATGTATGTGTTTTGACTTAGCCTATGTTGCCATGAATAAATTTTTGCTACCAAAGATACCTTTTCTTTTACAGTTTCTGACCATCTACATTCATAATGGAATTTTCTAATTTATTTATTTTCTGTGTGTGCTCATGATTTCACTTTTTACATTATATTTTTTGATACATCTGGAGCTTAACCTATAGACCAGTGTAAGGTATGGTTACACCTTTTTTTCTAGATAGTCAACTAGTTATCCTAGTATCACTTATTAACTAATCTACCTCTTTTCCATAAGCCTTTGGT
Source organism: Castor canadensis (assembly GCF_047511655.1). Classification (NCBI taxonomy): domain Eukaryota; kingdom Metazoa; phylum Chordata; class Mammalia; order Rodentia; family Castoridae; genus Castor; species Castor canadensis. The sequence goes on along the minus strand of NC_133395.1, from coordinate 124,772,412 downwards.
GGCTTCTTTATCATATGATGTGAGTTTGAGGTCTGTTTCTTAATTTTCTAACTTATTCCTTTGGTTTCTCTGTCTTGTCTAATACTACTATCACAGTGTTTAAATTCTTAAAACATTAAGGAGCAATTTATTATACAGTAGTGTTAGTCTCACATCTTTGTTTTTTTTTTAAGAGTTTCCACTTTGGGGACATTCTTGTTTAATTTTCCCCATAGACTTTATATATTGAGCTTGTCTGGTAAAAAAATAAAATTGTTAGTGTTTTTATAGCTATCATAACATATTAAATTTTAAATTAACATATAAAGAATTGATACCTGAGTCTTCATAACCTAGAACACAGTATATCTTTCCACTAGTTCAGAGACTTTTTGTATTCTGATAGTGACCTAAAGGTTTTTTTATGTATATATTCATTATATATTTCTTAAGTTTATTCTCTTTCATCTTTTTTAGCTGCTGCTGTAAACAGGATCTTTTTTTATTATATCATCTGTAATTTTTTCATCTCTGGACTTCAAATCCCAGTACATTTGATTATTTCCATGAATAGAAGGGGAAAAGGGAAGTCATTCACATTTGTGTTAGAAGCAGATACTTACAATGATGTCTGAGCATGAACATCTACAAAATCTGAGGTTGTACTTCACGGGGAACATCAAAGCCTCAATGGGAAGTCCTTACATTGGAATTAATAAGAGGTACCATTTCTACTTTTGACTTTCCCACAGCCCACATTATGCAAGTAATATTATATGGTCTGCTGACATATTCATCCAACCATTACAAATTGACTTTTCTCAGAGTGTACTTGTAGCAGCCAAGAAAAGTTTTTATTTAGTGGGACATAGTGGGGCATATCTATAATCCCAGCATCCAGGAGGAAAGAAGATTTCAACTTTGAGGCAAGCCTGAGCACATAGTGAGACCCTGCCTCACAAAAAAAGTTTGAATTTTAATATTTACTTGATGTATTTATTTAAGGAATAGCTTACATGCTTAGTAAGAAAAAACTGTTGCCCATAATTTAAGGTCCTCTCTTCCCTGGTTCCAACCTTCTTTTTAGTCCTTTATACCCTAAATTTGACTAGTTGCCATTTCTTTCAGACACTCTGACATTTCTTCCTATCTCTGAGCCTCTAAACACTCCATTCCCTTCACCTAAAATGACCCCTGCTCTCATCTCCATCAAAGTTCTATCCATACTTCAAGGACAATTTTGGTCCTTCCTCTAATTGTTCTAATTAGATAGTTCTTCCATAGTAGTTCTAATTAGAACTGATCCCTCGTGATGATTTGCCTATAGGTCTCTGTGGTGACACAATGACCTTCCCCAAAAGAAGTACACACCCTAATCCTTGGGACATATGAGCATGTCATGTTACATGTCCAAGGGACCTTAAAAAAGTAAGAAAGAATACAAATTAAAAGAAAAAAGAATACAGGTCTTAAGATACAGAAAGTACCCTAGATTATCCAGGTGGATCCAATCTAATCACATAGTCCCTTAAAAGCAGAGAACGTTGACTGAAGTCAGGAAATGTGGCAGAAATGTGAAGTCAGACAGACTGGAAGCTTGAGAAGAATTCTACCCACTGTGGCTATGTTCTCACTGTGTGAAAAGCATGAGAGGGAAATGAATTCTGGGAACAACCAATGAGCCTAAAAGAGACCGTGTCCCAGATGAGAACTGGAGCCCCAGCTGGTACCTTAACTTTAACTAGATATTCACTTTTGTGAGATATTTATAGAGTACACAAAACCCCAATCTAAAGAACATCAAGGGACATTTAAATTGTTAGAATGCATAGAATCTGGTTTAAGTGGCTTCAATAACTAGAAATCATAGCCAGTACTGGAGATAAAGTGGGCACTTAGACTCTATGGGCAGAACAAGCAAATAAGAAACACGATGAAGCATACTGGCAAATCAGGAAACAGAACACTCATTAAATTAATGGTGCTGGTATCAATAGAGAGAAGAACCTTTAACCAAGAATCTCCTCCAAGGAACTAAAGGGATGTGGGGTGTGGGTGTGTATAAGAGGGTACTGTTATTTTGGGAACAGTCTGTTATAACTAAGATAACTGGAACACCTGTGTTGAAAGGGAGTAAAAAAAATTGAAAGTTTGGCACTTGGTTATAGAAGGAAAAAACTGATTAACTCAGGCACAGATCAGTTCACTCTTTTTCCCCATCTATGACGCAATGAACCTGTAATTAAATTAATGACTATTTTTAGAGAAACCAATGAATAAATGGAAAAGGATCTGCCAAGAGCACATGGTTTACAGACTTGCTCATCACAGAGGATATTGAAACCAGAGAAACACATTGTCTTCATCATGGATCATAAGAAAACTGTTCATTTCCACAGACATTTTTAGACATTTTTGCTGTGATGCAGTATTACTTATATCTTATAAGATGACACAAATGGTGTCTTTGTGGATATTTTTGTAAGGAATTCTTCATTGAGTCAAAAATGCTAAGCTTCCTCTGGATGATTCTAAATTGTGCTATATTTGGCAAAAGTTCAAATTAAATGTTTGGAGGTATAGGTACATATTTCTAAAAAGAGAGGAAATATCATTAGGTATTCAAAAGTATCTGAGACTAATTTTTTAATTAAGAAATTCTTTGCTCTAAATATACAAGTTTTTAATTTTTCGATAGAACTGTATTTTACACGTGTATTTTCTCTTGATCTCCAGAAGTACATTTCTGGTTTTAAACTTTAGCAAAATTTCCACAGTGATGCTCTTCTCACCTTTGTAAGATGGGGACATGTAATTCATACTGAGCACAATTACCAGATCATGTCACTGAGACTCCATACAAATTAAAAATACCTAGCTTTCAATATAATAGAATAGTAGTCACAGTGACAGTGTGTTTTTAAAATCCTTAAGTGGTGCCCCTTTATCTCCTAGAATAAACCACAGATTCCTTCAATTAGGTTTGTGATCTAACCCCAATCTAACCCGGGAGGATAATCTATAACCGGGTTTCTTAGCCTAGGCACTATTGACAATGGGGGGTGGATAATTCTTTTTGTAGGGGCAGTGGTGTACATCCTACCGTGTTTGGTAGCATCCCTGCATTCTACCCTCTGGAGGCTAGTAGCACCCTCTCTACCATTGTGATAAAACTTGTCTCCAGGCATTGACAACTGTCCCCTAGGGGCCAAAACCTCCCCTGATTGAGAATCACCAATTTATAGTTTGCTTTTGTTCGGGGGGTGTTTCTTTTGGCAGTATTGGAGTTTGAACTCAGGGCCTTGCACTTGCTTAGGCAGACACTCTACAGCTTCAGTCATGTTCCCAGCCATTTTTTGCTTTAGTTTATTTGAAACAGGGTCTCACACTTTTGCTGAGACTTATCTTGAACAGTAATCCTCCACCTCTGCCTCCCAGGTAGCTAGGATTACGGGCATGTATCATCACGCCCAGTGTAGTTCTTTATTACTCTCCAAGCTTGACCGTCCCATCACAGTAAACTTCTTTCCATTTTAGAAGGTACAGTATTCTTTGCTTCTTGACCTGAGTCCCTCTCATGTACTCCACATATGCATAAAGTCTGGCCAGCTTCATCTTCAGGCTCAGCTTAGCAATCTGAGGATGGTGTAGGCACAGCCTCTACCTGCATTTATGCTTTCACAGTTTGGCCTGACTATATGGAGTGGTTGTGTCTCCATGAAAACATAAGCTGCAGGAGGTTAGGGGTCATTACTGAGGTCTTCGCTAGTGTGTCCCCACACTGCCTATACATGTTAGGTCACAATAAAGAGTTGTTGAATAGCAAAAAATGGAGCTTAAGCAAATGGCCAAACCATATAGTGTTACTTTTTTTTAAAAAAAAATTACATTTCCTACCCCAGTTATTAAGTATTAAGAGTTCAAAACATAACCTTGAGAAAAGCTTGGTAATATATGTGATGAACACAAATCACTGTTTCAACTTCTTTCCATGCTTTTGACCTTTAAGAGTCTTCTTAGCTGAATTCATTTTATATTTAAAACCTATATTTTATCACAATTTGGCAGATTTTTGTTTGCTGTCTATTAACACAGGAAAGGTCACATCATTAGATGAAGAGCCTGGTGGCAGAAGAAACACAGTAATTTGCCAATGGGAAACACACTAAAAGTGACTTCATTTTTTATGTTGTCCTGCAACTTTTACCTTGGGGTTGATTTTAAATGTTATTATTCAAAAGTGAAATTTATGTCTCAGGTGAATTCAGGAAAGTACACAAAAGAAAAAAAATTACTTAGATGTCCAAATTCAAAATTTTACACAATTAAATATTAGAAAGAGGCTTAAAATGTCTTGGCTGACAAAGGGGTTTAAAGAGCTACTAAATAAAGATTGCTTAAGTTTGTAGACACTGTGGCTATGTGCTCCTCTTTGGTTTTTATTACTAACATTTTTTTAGTGATAAAATGCTGGGCACCGGTGGCTCACACCTGTAATCCTAGCTACTCAGGAGGATCACAGTTCAAAGTCAGCCTGGGCAAATAATTTGTGAGATCCTATCTCGAAAAAACCCATCACAAAAAAAGGGCTGTTGGAGTGGCTCGAGGTGTAGGCCCTGAGTTCCAACCCCAGTACTGCAAAAAAAAAAAAAAAAAAAAGAAACTATCTTCTTACTATACTTACATATAAGACCTATAATGATTTGATGTATACTCAATTGGATACAAACTACAGTAACTTCTTGGAAGTGTTGTATGGGACTCAGGCAATGTTCACAGTAACTAGGCACAGTTTCTCATTTCAAGAACATTTGCACAGCAAGGTAACCTGTCAAAATGGTTTACTAAGTGTCCACTGTGTATAAGTACTAAGTTGGTAGCAACCGATAACTGAGATACAGCACCTGTCTAGATAAACCACAAGTGTGGCAAAGGATAAAAGACACATACATAAAGGATGATACTTTAATGAAGAAAGCTCCAAGCATTAAAATAAACAAAGCTCATGGAATTTGAAAATAAGAGAGATAATATCAGTGTGAGTGTGTGTGTGTGTGTGTGTGTGTGTGTGTGTATCCATAAGCACATGTGCAAGGCTTTGAAGACAGGTTAAATAATCTGTTTTAAAGCAGTGTTTATATAAGGCATATTTTGATAGCAATGAACAGAGGATGGAACTACAGGCATAAGGGCTGGAGGGTTGTTGGTGGCATGTCACAGTGAAGAAGGCATCTTTATCTCCATTGGCAGGAGCCACATTTTAGCAGTTTTTGTCTCCACTCCACTACTAAAGAGCAATATGCCTGCCACTCAGGAATTGGTGGTGCTGGTGATGGTGGCATGCATGTGAGAGAAAAGGGAGAGGGGAGGTAAGGTAGAAAGGAGGGAGGCAAGGCAAGAAAGAAGGGAGATATTTACTAGTAGGAAGCCACTAGAGGTTTTCAGACCTTAGCTATAATGAGTAAATCATCTCACAATGGGAATAAAATAGATTATAAGCAAAGAAGTGATAAGATACCAGCTGAAACAAGTAGGTTGGAGAAAATGACCCCTGACTGTGGATGACCATGGTGTTAGAAAATGAAGAAATTAAAGAAAATGTTTATTTGAAGGAATTGGGGTACATGACAAGTTAGTAGTAAGCAAGAAAGATTGATGTTTCTCTAAGGCTTCTGAATGGACAATTTAGCACTTAGAGAAGTAGCTATGAAGAAGCAGACAAATTGAAGAGTTTAGTTTTCAGGTTGAACTTGCATGAACTCCCGGGTCTCTCAGAGGTATTCAGATTTGGGACCAAGGAGAGAGACTTTAAGAGCCTCTAGCATAGAGGAGTTGTAATAAGTGAGCTAGACTGTTGTAGAGAAAAAGAGACCCAACTGAGACAGGACATTTAGTTAGACCTATGTTTAGAATACCAAGGTGATAAGGAGAGAATGAACCAAGGCCATGTGAGAAAATTCAAGCAAGGGATTTAAAACAGCTTGTACTAGGGACCTAACTCCCTATTGCTTAAGTATGGGCTGCACTTATTGACTTGCTTCCAAAGAATACAGTAGGAAAAGGGGAGGGAAAAGAAATATACAGGACAGAATCCTGGCAAACTACCTCAGCCGGGTGATTAAGGGCAGCATCAACAGTCACAGGTCGCATTGACAGTGTGTACCCTCAAAATGATGAAATGGCCCTTTACCCCTGTGATCTTCATCTCCCAAATGTGAAACAGCAGTCTAATTAGATGAAAGGCAACAGACAAATCCAAATTAAGGACATTTCATGAAATGCTTGACCAGTATCAAAACTGTCTAGGTCATCAAAAACAAGGAAAGTTTGAGAAACTGTTACAGATAAGATGGGTCTAAAGAGGCATGATGAGTAAATGACATCCTGGATGGAATCTGGAATACAAAACAATTATTAGATATAAACTAAGGTAGGCAAGGCACCTGTAATCCCAGCAATTCAGGAAGCTGAAGTGGTAGGATCATGGGTTCAAGACCAGCCTGGGCTATATCACAAGACCCTGCCTCAAAAACAAACAAACAAAAAAACTAAGGGAGTTCTGCATAAAGTATAGAATTTAGCAGTAATAATGTGACTGTTGATGCATAAATTGTGATATAAATACCATACTAGTGTTAATAGCAGTGGAAACTTGTTAGGGATTTATGGGAATTATCTGTACTATATTCTCAATTTTTCTCTTATCTAAAACTGCTCTAGAAATGAAGTCTATTTTTACAAGGGAACAAGATTGTGGGGTGAGAAACCCATTTTGTCAAGTGTGGAGAAACTGAGAAGGAAGTTGACAGATAGGCCTGTAGATTGTAAGCTTGTTGGTTAAATGCCAGAGGAAAATTTCAATGATTAGTTTACAAAGAAAAAAAGTGGTTAGTGAATGATAAGGGCAAAAAGGATGATGGTGAAGAAGGACTGTGCTAGAGAATACAGGTAAGTTCAAGAGCATTCCCAGGTGGAAGGAAAGGACCAAGGAAAAGAAGGAGATGGGCAAGTGAAAGAGCAAAATGGTACCTATTAGCTTCTTACTGCTGCTATAACAAATCACCACAAACCCAGGGACTTAAAACAACATGAATTTATTATCTTACAGTTCTAGAGGTCAGGAGTTTGAAATCAGTTTTAATGAGCTAAAATCATGGTATTGATGGGCTATGTTACTTCTGGAGGCTCAAAGAATATGTTTCCTTGACTTTTCCAGTTTCTAGAGTAGCCTGCCTTCCATGTCTTACAGATGCCTTCCTCCAGCCTCAAACTATCAGAACAGCATCTTTCTCCTCTCTGATGTCTGCTTTCATCTTCTCTCTCAATCACTCTTAGCCTACTGCCTCCCTCTTATAGACACCAAGATAATCTACAATTTCTCAGAATGGCTGAAATTAAAACTGGTGACAATATCAAGTGTTCATGAGGATGTGGAGAAACTGAATTTCACACGCATTGCCAGTGCCCTATGGAGAGGCACACATGCCAAGGAACTTACGGAGGCATCCAATCTACAGCCAGGAGGCAGCTGAGGCCATCAGTGCAACATCCTATGAACAATTAGACACCAACTGAAACTATACAGCCCTCCCCCAATTAAGCCTTCAGCTGAGGCTGCAACCCTAGTCTACACCATGATTTAGCTCTCTGAGAGCTCGTAGCCAAGACACATATCCAAGCAACACCCAGATTCCTGACCCACAGAGACTGTGAGGGAATTAATGCTCATGTGTCAGGCTGCCAAGCTTTCTGGTGATTTGTTACACAGCAATGGATAACTATAAGCCCCTATTACTCCCTCATTATGTACACCTATTGTATACTTATTATACTGTGTGTTAATTATTTATACGACCATCTTCTTCTCAAGTTTATTGGTTCCCTCAGACAGGAATTCTTGTGTCTTAGAACCTAATGCTGCTATCACATAGGCATTTAAAAAAATAACTGACAATATAGCTGAACCAAATTAAACTACATTATCAAATGTCTGAGGTGACAGGCTGTGTGGTATAAAGTAAAGATAGACTTGGTTCAGTTCTCAAATGACATCAAGCTAACATGGATTGCCAACACTTTGAACAGCAGTGCACTTTAACATTCTCTTATTTCTCTTCCTCAACATTTTTTTACACAGCCAACTATATAACCGGTTATAATGCTAGGAGCTGGGGGCCAGGGATAAAAGTAATTCAGGATCACTGTCCACGAAGAGATCTTCACCACTGTCCTCAGGGTCACAGAGATGGACTCAGACCAACCAGTGGGATGATAGAGTAATGATAAGGTGCTCTGTGGGAACACAGTGAGTATGGGGAAATCTGCCTAAATATGGTAACTCTTGAGGTTTACCTTAAATGACCAGCAAAAGTTCTCAGAGAGAGAAGAGGAAGAAAGGGTGCACTAGTGCTGAGGTACTGAGGCTGAAAAAGCATGGCAGATTCCAAGGACTGCCAGTCATTTTGAGTGTCTGGAGCTTAGAGACCTTGTGGTGAATATGAGGGGCAAAGACATGGGAAACTATTAAAGGACAAGACTGTCTATAAAAATAAAATGAAATTCAATAAAAACAAGTATAAAATGGAGATTTAGGGAAAGATAAAAGTGAAGTACAAGTGGTAGGGTAACTTGTGACACCCTTCTAGCAGTGAGGGACATTACCCAACATCAAAGAGCAATAAAATTTGGGAGTAAAATAAAATTCACAAAAGGCTGAAAGTGAGATTAAAACTACTTTTTAAAAAAATGGTAGGTACATCAAGAGAGTATTATAGTTTAAATAGTGTATCGTATCTTCTTCATTAACTTTAAAGAAAAAGAAAAATGAGAAAACTGATATAGGAGTCAATTTATTAACTTAAGCAATTAAGAATATTTTTATAAAACGTGTAAGTTGGTCTCCATTTAGAAAAACATGAAAGTTTTATTTAATGTGTTATTTGTAAAAATTAACTAATACTAAAAATAATTTAGGGCAAATATTGCACATGATTTAAAACATGCTCCTAAGTAAAGCTTACCTTTACAAGGTCTAAGTGTACATCCCAGGAACTTTGAAATTTTCTTACATATATGAATTTACTAATCCTGTAACAACCCTACAAGATGGCTATTCTTATCATTCCCATGTTAAAAATGAAACCGAGACATTGGAAGTGCAAGCAATCTGCCAAAGACCACACACACGATTGAATAGTAGAGCTGGGTTCAAGTTCAAGGTGTTTTAGCATTAGCTTTGTTTAATTTGTGTAATACATTCTCTTTGTTTTAAAAAGACAAACACCAAACAAACAAAAACTACTCCAAAACAAACAAAAATTCCTCAGAAGTGTATCAAATAAAACAAGAGGAACATTTCTCTGTCTCTATAAAAAGAAATGCTATTGAGAGATTAGTATATATGTACACATGTGTATGGATATCTTTGAATTTTGAGTTTTTCCCAAGGCCTTACACATTCCAGGCGAGCATTCTACCACTGTACCACTGAACCATATGCTCAGCTCCCCCATAGGATCCTTTCTTACAGTGCCAGAGGGGGTGGCATCTCCCAGTCAGCCACAAAACAACTGCTTCTTTACAGTATACTGTATTGCTAAGCTGTGGTATTACATAGGTCACATGTATCAAAACGATTTCAACTTGCAATACTTTCTAACTTAGCGTAGTTTTATCCAGACACAACCCCATCATAAGTCAAGAAGCATCTGGACATATGCTGATTTTCTCTAGGACAAATGATAAATTACCCCCCAAAGAATGAATTAATCGTAATAATCACTTTGTGTATAAATTTAAAGTGAGATCATCATTTAAAAATCATCATCTCGGGGCTGATTGAAGTGGCTAAAGTACGAGAGTGCTTGCCTAGCAAATGTGAGGCTCTGATTTCAAACCCCAGTACCATTAAAGAATAAAATAAAACTCAGCATGTTAAAAAAGTCTTTTATTTGCATGTTTTAGTGTTTTAATTCCTGTACTAACCGTCACCTCCTATAATTTGCCCAATTCACTGAAATATATTAGTTCTACCTTCTTCAGTTTGATTCTCTCAGATTTCTAGGTGGGCCAACCAATCATTCAAAAATCTTGTCTGGGTTTTTTGCCTACAAAATGGATGCTTATTTTGCTTTCTTGTGTAATTTTGCAATGATTAGCACTAGCAGAGCAAGAATAAATGACATACCTTCTTCTGACATTAAAAGGAGTATGTACACAGTTGCTCTAATACAATTAGACTGCTTTCACTAAAGTTTTGTTTTGTTGGGTTTTTGTTTTGTTTCATTTTGCCAGTGCTGGAGTATGAGGTCAGGGCCTCATGCTTGCTAGGCAGGCCCTGTACCACTTGAGCCACTCCACTAGTCCTTTTTCATGTTGAGTATTTTCAAGATAGGGTCTCACAACCACTTCACCAGTGGTTCTTCTGATCTCTGCCTCCTAAGTACCTAGGATTATGGGTGTGAGCCACCAGTGCCCAGCTCTACAATATTCTTTATCACCAGCAGCTTACTATTCTTACTCACTTTAGTGTTGAATTTTACGTCTGTCAGAATGCATATATAGCTTTTCTCCTCAGATAATTTTTCAAGTCTTTTTCTACTTTTCTAGCTCTGTTTTCAGCCATATTTTCTAGCGCATTTATTTTCTAATGCTGCCTTCTGCAGTGATTTGATTGGTTCCTGTAACTTCTCCAAGGACATCTTTTGTCTTCTTGTTTTCTTATCGCTTTTTAGGTCTTTTTCTATATAGCATATGCTATCTTTAATATGAGAATATAGATTAATATGTGTCTGAATTTTCTTATGCCTCCTGGGGTAATTTTATCATGTTTTCATTATCTTTAAGTTACTGCTTTTCTCTCTCCTCCTCTTTCTTCTTCTCCCCTTTCTCTTTCCTCCCCTTCTCCCTCTCCCTTTCTCTTTTTTTCTTATATTATCAATGCATAGATCTAAAGGTTGTTCTTTTGTGCATGTTACTCTTTGAATGTGGACCCTTGGGCTGGTATTGTGGCTCAAGTGGTAGAGTGACTGCCCAGCAACACTGTAGGCCTTGAGTTCAAACCCTAATATGCCAAAAAAAAAGTGGTAGAATGAAAGTGGACCCTTTATCCTGACCAAATTTTGGACTCAAGAATAGACGGTTTGAAGGAGTTGTTATCTGGGAGTAGCTATAATTTGGAGATCTTGTTTTTAGATTTCCTTCTCATTAAATCATCTGTGTCTTCTGTCCTGGAGAAAATATCATCCTCAGTTTCTAACATTCCTCATTTTGGGGTAAGCAGGAGGTTAGAGTAGCTTCCCATTATAAATCCCATAGTGACTCAGTGTTTCTTTTTTTTTGCTTTGGGTTTTTTTTTTTGGTACTGGGGGTTGAACTCAGGGCCTTGCACTAGCTTGGCAGGTACTCTACCACTTGAGCCATACTGCCAGTACTTTTTGTGTTGGTTATTTTTTAGATAAAGTCTTACTTAATGCCCAGCTGGCCTGGACCACCACCATCTTAGTGCTTCCCTGCATAACTGGGATGGCAGGCATATACCACCACTCCTAGCCATTGTTGAGATAGGATCTTGGTGACTTTTTGCCTGGGCTGGCCTCAAACCATGATTCTTCCCATCTTAGTCTCCCACGTGGCTATGATTTACAAGCATGAGCCCCTGTGCCTGGATCCCAGTATTTTTTTAATTTCTGCTCAGGTGACTTACTCAAGTTGATCATTGCTTCTCTTTTCTCCCACCTAGTCCCTTAACTGTCAAGCATTTTCCCCCCTGGGAAAAGGATCTAGTTCAAGGTAAATACAGGCATAGATAATAAGCCCATTCATTTCCTTATCTATCTATAACTCCCAATCTACTCTGCAATGGGATCTCCATGCTGATGTTTACTTCTATCCTGATCCCTACATATTAGCATTCATTTAAAGGATCTTTCAAGTTGTTTTCAAGATACATTGACTTAGTTTTGAAGGAAATGCAGATATATTTACCTAGCCTTAGAATTACTGAAACTGGAGTTCTATACCCAAGCCCCAACCTCTTGAGATTCCACATGCCAGGTCCAGTCACTTGTCCCTAAATACCAAATGAAGAGGCATGGTGAGAGGGGAGGTGGGGGAGATGCTGGGGGCAATCTAATCAAAGTACAATGTAAGGTTATTTGGAATTGTCATAACAAATTCCCCTGTACAATGAATAGATGCTAATAAATATGGGAGGGATGGAGAGAAGCAAAAGGAGATAGAGTGAAAAAAAAAGAGGCATGGTGAAGGTGGAGAAAGAAGATTCATTACACAGCTCGGGACATGCCATGGGAAGAGGCAGAGTGAGCACTCCCCTCATCTTCAACCATATTCTGGGCTATAGGTTTAAATAGACAAAGAACTTGGGGCAGACAAAGGTATAGTTAAACGGTTCCAGTCACAGGAACTGTGATCGGGTTGATCATTATCTCAGTCCTTGCTCTGGGAGTTGTTATCTGGAGAGTGATCCATCCTGAGGAGGGTCTACTGTTTGGGGGTAGTTTTGGTCACTTGTCATGAAGATTTTATCAGTTCTTCTTTCCTGGAATCCAAGGTGATTGCAAAGTGATTGCAAAGAGAATGGCTTAGAGCAAAGATTGATATAAAATGTAGAGATACCATACTTTTTCTCCTGCTTTTAGTTAATTCATGGGCCTGAGCAAGGAGTCCATGCTTTTCAGCAAAAGCTGTTTGACCACTCCTTACTTCCACATTTACCTGGAACCATGTGAAGCTTCACCTTCAAACCTGAGATGAAAGTTGGATTTAGCCAGGCACCACTGGCTCACACCTGTAATCCTAGCTACTCAGGAGGCAGAGATCAAGAGAATCACAATTCAAAACCAGCCCAAGCAAATAGTTCATGAGACACTATCTCGAAAAAACCCATCACAAAAAAAGGGCTGGTGGAGTGGCTCAAAGTGTAGGCCCTGAGTTCAAGCCCCAGTTCTGCAAAACGAAAAAAGGATTTTAATGGTTCACAGTCTCTGTTCAGTCATTTAATTGATAAGCTTTGCATCACTATAATGAAATACCTGAGACAATTAACTTATGTAAAGAAAAGGTTTATTTTGGCTCTAAGTTTTGGAGGTTCCAGTTATCATGAGTGGATCCTATTATTTTGGGCCTGTGGTGAGGCAAGACATCATAGTGGGAGTGCATGACAAAGAAAAACCTCTTCTATCATGAGCCATAGAAGAAAGAGGGCAAGCAGGTCAAGGTCCCACAGTTTCCTTCAAGGGCATGCTCCCAATGACTTAAGGACCTCCCACCAAGGCCCACCCCATAAAGTTTCTACCCCCTCCCAGTAATACCACCCTGAGAAACAAGCCTTTGACAAATAAATGGACCTTAGGGAGCTACCCATGTTCAAATTATGGCATTCCTTCTTCTTCTGAGCCAATGAGATGTGAACTGGGCCGTGCCTATCTACAGTTGGAAATCTTGGCTGTTCTGGACTTTTTCTTTGAACGTGTTAGATCTCTTGCTGGGAGGGTTGGCGCTGCCAGACTGAGTACTGTTTACAACCTTGTGCTAAAGGAATTCCTCCTCGAATTTCAAGGTCAGCAGCCGCTTTGGTAAGAAGTTGGATTAGGATGGCAGCAAGCAAGTCTTTGTTACATGGATCAACAGCTTCTTTATTGTGCAAGTGCTTCTAAACAGCTGTGTGTACTGCAGTTATAACACTGACAGACCCCCAGGTGACCCTCTCTGAGCTCACATTCTCTGGAAAGGTGAGACTCAGAAGAAAACACCAGAGTGAAAGCATGTTTTCTCCAGTCCTGCTGTGACCTCTGGTTCATGCTGAGGTCATGGCAGCATAATGTCTTTCCTAAAACCCTCAGTCCCAAGGTAACTTTTCATTTCTAGACTGAAGTTAAACGCCTGCATATTTTAGAAGGAAGCAACAACTGCTTATTTATAAAGGAATAAGAATTAAATTGGCACTGGGCTGCTTCTCCATGACACTAAATGCTGGGAGCTAATGGAGAAATGCTGCAAAGTCCTTAGAGGACTGCAGACTCTGACAATTTTGGGTAAGAGTAAAATAAAAACATAAAACAGGAGCTGGGGTGACTCAGTGGTAGAGTGCTTCCCTGGTATATGGAAGACCCTGGTTTAATCTCTAGCACACATGAGCACACACAAAACAGCAAAACAAAATAATTTTCTGATACACAAGAACTCAAAAGGTATACTAGCCATGAATACTTTATGAATGTCACTTGAAAATATGCTCATAAAGCAAGAAAGAGAAAGAAAACAAGAAGAGAGAAAGACAGCTTTTGGGAGGTAATGTAACCAAGAGTCTATTTCTCCTTACTATTCTCAAATTTCATTACAATGTTTAAAAATCATATATATATATGCATATATAACTTACTATATATGTAAAATATCTTATTATCATTTATCTATACTATATAGTAAACTAAATGTGCACCTATGTACATATATATGCATGCCACAAATGCACAAGAATAAAGAAAACATGATAGGGGACAGCTGTGAAAAGGAGAGTTCATCAAAGTTTGCAAGATTGAAAAACTGATGGAGGTGTGGATTTAGCAGATTGGAGTAGCTACATCTGAAGAGCATGAAGGAGAATAAAGATGAGAAGAACTGATTCACTCCACCAAATCCTGGAGATCCCTGGGAACTGAAAGTGCCGGGGATTGCAGAAGGCACTGGTGAGGAATGAGACTGACCTCAAGGTGAGGATTGTGAACCTGTGGATGGAGCAGTCAGACCAGTCTCTTCCACCTCTTGGATGTGTTTGAATGGCAGCAGTCAGGGATTCACCCCTTGGCTTTGAAAGCTTGGTGGGCATGGTCAGGATGTTTAGGGGGTTACTCTTTTTTTCCTTTGGTGGTACTGGGTTTTGAACTCAAGGCTTCATGCTTGCTAGGCAGGCACTATACCACTTGAGCCATGCCACCAGCCCTTTTTTGTGCTAGGTATTTTTGAGATAGGGTCTCTCACACTATTTGCCTAGGCTGGCCTCGAACCAGGGTCCTCTTGATCTCTGCCTCCTGAGTAGCTAGGATTACAGATGTGAGCCACCAGCTCCTGGCAGGAAGACATTCTTGATTGTAATGTCCAATCTTTTTAATAATTCAGGTAATATGATTTTAAATTTCCAAGTTGTTCTTATGATTTTCTTTTTTCATGGCAATCAAGCCAATATTTTCTCCGTGTATATTTTCTTATATTTCTGAGAACTTTTTTGTAATATTTTATCATGAAAATTTCAAGCATATGAAAAAAATTAAAGAATTGTACAATAAATGCCAAGATAGCCATGACCTTTATCCTAAAATTAAACTCCACAATTTTCATATATTTGTTTTATCGTTATCTATCCATCTGCCTAACCATAATTTTTTCATGTTTTATGATATTGTTTAGGGTTTTTTTTGTAAATTTTTTATTAGGATATGTTTATTATATAGGGCAATTCACAGTGACAATTCCGATTAGACTTACGTTGTACATTAATTACATTGCCCCATCGTCTCTCCCCTCAATCCCCTCCCCACCCCATGTCTAACCATAACTTTTAAGAGTTTTGTTTCCTGTGCTTTGGAGTGTCTCAATTTTCTCCAAGGTCTGTTTGTTTTGTTGTTTATCTCTCTTTCCCATCCCCTAGATTGACCTCAGATGTCTGGAGTTCTTAGCTAATCCAATCATACTAAAGAGTAAACCCCTAGCTTGGTGGTGGTGGCTCCCAACAGTAATCCTAGATACATGGGAGACTGAGATGGTGAGGATCACAGTTTGAGGCCATCCCAGGAAAACAGTTTGTGAGACCCCCGTCTCAACTAATAGCTGGGCTTGGTGGCATGCATATGTCACCCCAAGCTATGTTGAAGGCTAACATTGGGATGACTGTGGTTCCAGGCCAGCCTGTGCAAAAAAAGTCTGAGACCCCATCGCAACAGAAAAAGCTGGGTATGGTGGGTTACATGTACCTGTCATATAAGTAATTGTGGGAAGCCTAAAATAGGAGGATGATGGTTCAGGCTGGCCTGGGCAAAAAAAGGAGACCCTATCTCCAAAATAACCTGAGCAAAAAGGGATAGGGGTATTAGGAGCTAGGTTGATCTTAGGCAGACAGGGCTAGTGGCTAGAGAGAGGCAGCTGACTGAAGTCACCAGAAAACAGAAGTAAGGCAAGAGAGCAAAAACAGAAAAGAGAGCAAAGAAGGCTGTTTGTGGACCCAGACAGTATTCCTCCTGTGTGTGTCATCAGGATGTGGACCCAGGTATAAAAGGGTATGGATAAGAGCAATTAAAGTTTGACAAACAACTTTGGAAGGGGAAAAAGAAAAAAATGAGTCAAGACTTTGTAAGAAACCAAAGCTAAAACCAACCTATCAGAAAACTATTTCCAGACACTTGCAAACCCTACCCTAGGAACCAGATAGAAACCTCTAGATGTTGCAGTTGGTGATGGCTCAGTCTTTCTGACCCCACCCAGGCATTCTGTCTTCTTATTCTTTAGTAAACTTTCTCTTGCTTGCTACTTACCTGTTGCCCAGGCTTGTCACCTGTTGTCAGGCCCTGAGGTCTTCCTGAGCTGGAAATATAGTTCAGTGGTAGAGCACTTCCCTAGTATGCAGGAGGCCCTGAGCTCCACTGCCAGCACAGGGATGGTGGGGAGGAATCTTCCAGAAAAGGGAAAGGGTAGAGGGAGAGAGAGAGAAATTGAGAGATATGAGAATGAACATATCTAAGTGGTCCTGTATCCAGCTAGTAGGAATTTCAGAAAGAAAACGGGAAGAAATTTTCAAATAAATGACATGGGAGAATTTCTCAGAGTGACAATGTGTCAAATGAAAAAAATACATACATTTAGATGTATGTTGTGACATTTCAGGATACAAAGAAAAATCAGAGTTCTAAAAGCTTCCAGAAAAAGAGAGGTAATTTACAAAGGTCAGCAAAATAGAATGACTTACAGCTTATCGATGATAGTCCTGGATGCTAGAAAGCAATGGATCAGCGGCTTTATTGTGTATCAACAGAGATAGGAATAGGGGAAAGGAACAAATATTTTTTAACCACATGTGGAAGCCCATCTGGGAATGTGTGCAGCACGAAGCAGGTTGCAAAGGTTAATATTGTAACTCAGATGTGCAGAGGGAAAATCATTTCATTATTTTGAATAAAACCAATCAGAGTCCATCCTTCTTGGTCTCCACTCACTGGGGATGGGAAGAAATAATAGAATGTCCATTTTCGTTAAAACCTGAGTTTTAATGAATAAGTAAGTTAAATAATTCCCTTTCGGGAGCCCAGTTCCCTCCCCCTTCTCCTATTTCTCTGTTAATTTTATTTTTCGTTACCCTCCTCTATCTTACGTAGAACATGATAGAATAGATGGACTCAGTGCAAACATACTACTATTTGAATGAAATCTAAGTTTTCCAGAGAGATAAAAAGTCTTTATGAAAAGTGCATGAAAACTCTACACTGGTAAATATTCCACATTTATCCCCAGGTCCTTTCTCAGTGAGGAGGTAGTGTTTCCACCTCAATGTTCATGATCCCCAATAAAAGACAATACTCCTCCCCATATCTGGAAAAACAAGAGTTCAAGTACAGCACAATAAGCAGTGATCTGATTATGTATACAGCACATGTTCCGAAAAGCACCAGATATTTCCATCTGTCCATCTTATCTGCAGCAAATTGATTTCACAACTTTCCGGGTATTAAATGCCAAGCCCCATATAAAAATGTTTGCCAGTCGCTAAGCCTGAAAATGTATCTGTTCAAACAACAGGAAATGTGAAGTCAGAGCCCCAGAGAGAAAAAGTTAAGAGGGCCATTCATGCCATCGTTTCTCAAACATTTGAGGAACTCTTGTTTACCACGTACCATGAACAGCACACACTTGAGATTAAGGAACCCTGCCCTTAATCGGGGAACTTCCAGTTCATGCAAGGGAGGACCAGGTCCTGAGCGAAGATGCTGGGGTGTGAGAGGACATCAGAGAAAAGCTCCTCTGAGTCATTGGTCAGAGAATGCCTCGTTCCAGTTCATTAAATCATCTGGTCTTTCTATATGAATAATTAAATTTTCAGCCAGAATTTAAAACCTTCATGTAACAATGAGGATTTCATGAATAAATTTCACTGAGTTTTCAGGAGTCACTGTCATTCGAATGCCGTTTTCACTTGACAGTGGCCTCTTTTCTTGCTCAGTACTACATTCTGTTTCTCTCCACCCTCTTCTTGGCTCCTTTGAAAAGTTGTCTTCCCCTTCCTGCAGCCTCATGTGGGCCTCTGAGGCTTGGCTTGCTTGCTCCGGGCCTTCTCCCCTGTTCCCTCCTGAGTGCCTGGAGCCCTGACCAGTATTTGGGTGACTGCCAGCTGCACATCTTCGCCTGACCTATCACCTTTCTCAGTTTCCTGTCTCCCCACACATCCTGGCTGCAGCACAGCAATCTATACATAGTTATCCTCTGTCACTTGAAACTTAGCTCTTCCAAAAGTGAGCTCACTTGCTTTACATCCCTAACTGGCTCCCTTACCAACTGCCAAATGCTCCTTTCACCTCCCTGGTTTCATTATTTGAATATAGCCTCCTTTTTTCCTGCTCACTGGGGAGTGGGAGGGAGCTTAACTTGTCCACTTTCATTGACAACTACATTTGATCCCATGAATTTAACAATTCCCTTTCAGTGGCTTTATTTCCTCCACAATAAAAGGGAGGAATCCTGCAGATAGCTGCAGGATCAGTAGTAGGACCTAAAAGATGATAACATATACAAGAGCATTTCAAAAAGTAGGAATTGACCTGCCAGAATAAGATATCAGCCAACGACTCACAAATGTTAAAATATTTTTATTTGGGACATTAATTTTATGCACAAGAATGATAAACGCAAAACTCGTGCTAAACACCGAATCGCGCTTGTACCACTCAGTCCCCGGTAAAGTGTGGGTAGTGTTTTATTTTTTGGAACCGTGATATGCAGGCTTAAGAAAAACTCATAGCCATCTCTTAGAACTCCTCAAGAAAGACACATATACTGATACACGTATTTTGCTGTGGATCACATTTACAATGCATGCCTATAGAAGCGTATTTTCATTCCTGTCTTTCACAGAAGGGAACAGGAGCGAGCAAAAATAGGTTTTTATAAATTGGCTTTATAAACTATTGACCAAAAGTATCCCAGGACATAAACTGTACAACTTGAGGTTAAGAACCATGAAACTCCCCGCTCTTTGGAGCTGGCCCTTAGTTGACTGGTATCATCCTCCTGGCCTCTGCCTCACACACACTTCAGGAGAGGAGCAGTGGCCTCCCCATCTTCATGTATGCATGCTCTAATTAGCTCATCCATCTTCTGCCTGTGGCTCCAGCCATCACCACACCCACCACATACTTTAGAAAACTCAGGATATTGGAGTATTTATCACAAACCAGATGTTTGAGGTCAGGAGTGGGAAGCAGATTTGGCTCTGGGACAAATTAGTAAGAAGTTACAAAAGCTGTTAACATTTGTATTCCCTTCCAAAAATGTAAGAGGCCACAGAAAGTGTGTCTCTTTCTCCCTGGATCAGGATTTTCTCTTTTCTTACTCGCTCCTATTTCTAGGGGTTTGTCTTTATCAGTCCTGCCTCTTTGTCTATAGGTTTTTGTGTATCCATATCTCTGTTTTCACTTTGTGGGCAATGAAGGGTACTAGAGAACCCTCAACTGGGAATCTTTTTAGAAAGAGATAGACTATGAATCTTTGCGTGGATATTTCTCACTTTCCATTTTTCCTTGAAAGGCACGAGTGCTTTTATCTGTTGAACACCATTTCTCCAGCATCTCCATGTCTGGGGGTGTCCCCATCTGAGGATTCCTGGTAGAGCAACTGTGCCCTCACCAGCTTCCCATCCTCACACACACTCCACCTGAATCTAAATTGAAGGCTACTGATTTCTATTCCTAGCACTTTGCTAACTTACTTCATAATTTCCAAATCTTCAAATTGCCAGTTCAAAGAGTCTTTTAATCTACATTTTATTTATTCTCTTTGGGTCTCATTCTTGAAATCCTCTCAGGCAGTACTACTGCTTTGTGGATCCCTTTCTTCTCTGATAACTTTTCAGTTGCTGCTTTCTGCCCTTTTAACTAAATTTCTTAGATTTTGTTCTTTACTTTCTCATTTTACACTGCATCTTTGAGATAACTCATCCACTCATTTAACTAAAATAAGCTCTATGGATGCTGCACCTCTAATTTCTATTACTAACCTTAACCTACCTCTTGAGCTTTAGATAAGTCCTCAGAGAGTGCCATGGATCCCTTACCATCTCAGGTTCTCACTGACTGCAAGGAAATACTTCTCTAGACTGTGCGGTTCCTTTTGGCACATGCTTGATAAGACTTTGGTTACCTGCCATCCTAATCTAAGCTTTGGTATAAGGTATTCTGAATTCATGTTTTTATCCTTAGAGAAGCTTTGCAGCATATGTTTCAAGAACAAAACTATATTACCAGTACTGTATTAGATACTGCTGTGGACTCTGTGTTTCCCCTTATCCACCCAGATTCATATGTTGGATTCTTAACCCCTGATGTGATGGTAATAGGAATGATGGAGCCTTGGGTTAGGGACATGGCTCAAATGGTAGAGTGCCTACCTACAAGTGTGAGGTCATGAGTTCAAAATTAAAAAAAAAAAAGAGAGACCTTTAGGAGGTAATTAGTTCATGAGAGTGGAGCCTACATGAATGGGATTAATGCCTTTACAAAAAGACGGCTCAGTGGTAGAGCACTTGTCTAGCAGAACAAGGTTCTGAGTTTGACTCCCAGCTCTGCAAAATAAAGAGGCACTAGGAGAGTGCCTTTTCTGTTTCTCTGCTCTCCACAATGAGAAGATGCAATAATATGGACTTCTGCACACCAGGAAGCGGACCCTTATCAGAGAGTGGATCTGCCTGCACTATGGTCTTCCACTTCTACCCTCCAAGATTGTGAGAACAAATGTTTCTTGTTTAAACAAACCCAGTCTGTAGTAATTTGTTTCAAGATCAAAGTGACTAACACAGATTCTTATCTCTAAATGAGAACAGTGGATAAAATAAACTCTAAGGACAGGCTCTTTTCAGTTCTTAAAAGCAGACAAACAGAAAGGTCTTATTTTTATTTTGCAAAGGTTATAAGCCTTATATAAATTGCGTTAGATACCATTTGTTTAATTTCAACCCTTTTAAAATCCACAGTCCAGAAATGAAAGTGAGAACTGTGTGACTGTAAAACTGTGAAAATTGTTTTCATGGATGGCTTATGATATTAGCTATCACAGAATATTGTTCTATAAAGGTTCTACTTTAAGTATATCTAAAAGACAGCAGTATAACAAATATTTGTAGAGTATTCCTTATGTATCATGCACTGTGATGTTTTAAATGTTTGGTTCTCACAAAAACTCTCTAAAATGGGTTATGTTATTAACCTGTTTTATGCATGAGAAAACTAAAGCCCAGAAACGTTAAGTAATCAGCCCATAGTCACCCAAAACACTATAATTCATGTTCATAAAACCAATATAAAACACTTAGAAAATATATTATACAGGTTCTATTTGTTAATGTTTATTAAAGTGTTCTGTTCACCAAATAAGTTATATATATAAATATTTGTGGGAGAGGAAAGAAAGAAAATGATCTACTAAATCTTTTTCTCTAACTAGTCAATAGTAAATGTTTCATATAAACATAAGGAAATTTAAAATTACAATGTAATTTTCAATTTACTTTTAACAGTCTGGTAAAAAAAACTCAAAATGACTGATTATTTTAATTAAGTTATATCATATAATTTTAATTTGGTCCTAGAGAGTTGGGTTGTTAGGTACTTGAGAGTCAACATTCACTGTCAAATAATTCAAGTAAAAGATACTTGAAAATGATTAAGAGTATGAACATGTTTTACATAGTAAGTCTTTGGGAAATATATATTTTTTGTGAAATACGTATTTTAAAAAAGGATAAAATATTTATGCATGAACTAGAGAATAATTCATTCATCCAGTCAATACATATATATCTGAAACTCATTATAGGGACTTCTAGATTGTCATCACTCCCAATCAAAAAATCAGTGACTTGTCAGAAAAATTACCTTGCAGTCACCCTGAAATCTGGATGTACAGTGAATCCAGAGGCTGGCAGACATATGCTTACCTACACCTGAAGTAATTGCCACCATCAACTAGTAAGAATATTTTAATGGTTATTTTGATAATTTCTGGAGGCCAAGAGTAGACTCCCATGAAAGTGAGAAACTTTCAGGGACTTCAGTCTTGCAAGGCTCCAACACTTTTGTGAGTTTTATCCACCAGAATCCCACCAAGTTCTTATGGCAAAGATATGAGAAACAACCTCTAATGGCTCTATCAGAAGGAAAGGGAATTCTGAAATATACCCAGAACCTTTTCCGTAACAAATACCTATTCTCCAGGGAAAAATACTTTAGAGAGCTTATTAATAGCTGAGGAGAGTTTATTCATCCCATCCCAATGCCCCCCTAGCCTTCCCTTCTCTGGAAAAGGATTAAACCAAGTCAACAGGGGTGGGCTTCAAGGAAATCAGATCGGGAATGCTGCAGGCAGAGAGGGAGGATGGACATGGGAAAATCAATGGAGAAACATCTGTGAAAGTCACAGTCCCAAGACACAGGCCCACTAAACAACTGAGATTTAATCAGACTATTCACTTTGAAAACAAACAAACCTGGAATTCAAGGTCCAACAAAATTTTCCTTCAAAAGTGGAGAAGAAAAAAACTTTCTAAAAGAAAATATGAAGGAATTCATTACTTGCAGACCTGCCTTGCAAGCAATGTCAAAAGAAGTTCTTGGGTAGAAGAAAAAAAGACAGAAACAGATCTACATTTTTTTTTTAAAAAGAACAATACTGTCAGAAAAGGAATGGAGGTAAAATACCTTTTTAAGTATAATTGATCCAAAAGGGTAACTGCTTTAAGAAAAAGTAATTAAACCACATTGAGTAGTTACAGCATATATGGGTAAGTGAGCTAAATGACAGCAGTGTCACAGAGGGTAAGAAGGTCAGAATCAGAAACTGTTGTTACATTCCTACACTACATATGAAGCAGTATAGTGCTAATTAAGTGGCCTTAGATTAGTTTTTAAATGTATACTGCTAAAATCTGAGGCAATTGTTGAAAAAACTTAAAGTATAATTGATGTGCTGAGATAAAAAATAGTAAGAAAAAAACTTCAGTCAAGACCAGAGAAAATATGAAAATAGGTGGAAAAAAAGAACCATAAGAGAAGAAAACAAGAAGCATTAACAAATATGAACGTATATATCAATCCAAATATATCAGTAATCACTTTAAAGTGGTCTAAACACACCAGTTAGAAAGCAGATTCTCACAGTGTATATAAAAATAAGTCTTACCACTAAGTTGTCTGCCAGAAACTGATTTTGCATATAAAAACCCAGGTTGAAAGAAAAAAAGATAAAGACAAATTAAGCTAACACAAATCAAAAGAAACCTTGAGAGGCTACGTTAACTTCATAATGAAGACTTCAGAACAAGAAAGATTATCAAGGAAAGCCAGATGTAATGGCTCAGGTCTGTAATCCCAGTACTCTGGATTTTGAGTTCAAGGCCAGCCTGGGCTACAGGGTAAGAGCCTGTCTTGAAAAAAAATAAACAAATAGATAAATAAAAAACAAACAAAAAGATACAAATTACCAACATCAGAAATGAAAGCGGAGAATCACTATCAATTCCATGGACATTAGAAGAAGAACACTATTACCAACTCTTTAACTCTTTGTCTACAAACTTGATAATGTATATGAAATGGAACAGTCTTTTGAAAAGCACAAACAAAATTCACAGAAGAAATATATAACCTGGATATCCCCATACATATTAGAGAAAATGAATTAGTAACCTTCCAAACTACAGGGTCAGGTCCAGATGGTTTCACTTGTAAATTCTACATTTAGGTAAAAATTATACCAGTTTTCCACAATCTCTTCCAAGAAGCTTATTTGAGGAACATAACTCATACTAGTGGCTTATTAGTATAATAATATAATAATGGGGAGGAGGTACAGATGGGGGTAACAAAGAGAAGGTATTTTCCTACCTCATCTACTGCCTGAATGAGAATTACAAACTACAGAAGATATTTTAAATAATAATGTTGGGGGAAAATTGAACTCTAAAAAGGCAACCGTTAAACAAAATATGGAGCATCACCTTTCCCATCCATTTTGTTTGGAACTAACACAGCACAGCACATATGAACTAGGTGAAAGTGGAAGACTTGGTTCTCATCTCAGGTGACCTTTGTTAGATGACTTTTAGCAATTCACTTGGCCTTTGTTTCCTGTCTGATAAAATAGGTGACAGTACGGTCCAATAACTTCTCAGGGTGCTCTGAGACTTAAGAGAAAATTCATTTCTTCCAACCCACCAAATATTGTTTCTAAAGGGAAGCAGGAGGGAGGGGGGGCTAAGGGAATATAATAAAGGGGTGCACTTGCTCAAAATACACTGCATGCATATATGTAATTTTCATATGAAACTCCCTTGTACTATTAATGAATTATAAATTTAAAAAAAGTCCATTTCTTCATACAAACATTTACTGAGTGTTCACTATGTGTCAGGCGTCACAATCTAAAGGGCAATAGTGGATAAAACAAATGTTTTGTCTTCATGGAGCTTACATTTTAATGGGAAAGTGAAAAAATAAAGCAGGAAAAAGTTGGTGGTATGAGTGAGGAAGGAAAATAAGGTGATCAGAAAAGGCTCTTTGGTTAGGTGACATTTTAATACAGATTTGAGTAAGTGTTGCCACAGATTCCCTGACAAACAATATTGCCTGGGCAAAGGCCCTGATGTTGGGAGTACTTTGTATGCTTGAGGTCAGTGTGGCTGGAATAGAATGAACTGGGGGAATAGCAATGAGGCCTAAGAGATGGGTTAGGGGTGCACATAATTCAGGTAAGAGTTTGGCTCCATATGAAAGGGGATGGAATGCCATTGGAGGAATCTGAGCAGAAGACATAATCTGACTTTATGTTTAAACAGGACTACTCAGACAACTGTATGGAGAAAATAAGATTACAAGGAGTCAAGGGTGATAGATAAAAGGAAGACCAGCCCAGTGGCAACTGCACAGAGACAGACAAAACAGATTAGCTTAGACTAGGATAACAGTGGTAAACGCAATCCATGGACAGAGTCTGGATATATTTCTAAGGAAGAATCAACAGGATCTTCCAACCAATTATATGAAGTGTATAAGAGAGAGGAATTGACATTTTAGGCCAGAACAATCAGAATAAAGTAATTATTGATTTAAGTGAGTTTGTTTTAGGACCTAAAGAGCATTACATAAATTGATACTAATTTATTTTCTACCAGAGGCCAGATATTCAATCGATTAAAATACATTAAAATTTTACTCCATTTTACCATGCCATGAGATATTTAATGATTTTCATCAAATTTTAATTCTGCAAAACTCATCAGAAGTCAGTTTACAATGCTGGAAGTTTTTAATCAGAAAAGGTTTTATTATAAGAAACAATGACATCAGGTAAAAATGCAAAAAATTGTGCAATTACGGCAAAATGTTTAAAAATATCTACACATTTGCCCCCATAGGACTACAGTACTTACTACATACCTGAGCACTGAACATGGAACGCCATTTTAAACTGTTTTACATGGGAATCTGTTTCCTTACAGATCATATCCACTTCTTCTCATGCACCAATGAAATCAGCTTGACACTTAAATGTCAACCTTGTATCACAACAGAAAACAAAGATGGAAAATGAAGTATACAATTTCTACTTTCCTACAACATAGTTATACCAAGTCTAGTCTTCAATGTGTATGTAAAAATAGATAGGAAAGTGCTACATACATTCTTCAAATGTGAAAACATAGCTAGAGTGGGACTGGATTTGTTAGACCTGTCTTTTAATTCTGTACTTGCCATTGTGCCTTTTATTTATATTCTCATCATACCATGAAAATGTGCCTTAAATATCTACACATAAATCCACACACATCACTAATCTTAGTTTTCTAGAACCTCTTCTGAAACCATTTTAAAAGTGGCAAATTATCCCAGCTATATAATGTAAACAAATAGTTCTTCATACAAAATTCAATATATATTGTACTCCGGTAGCAAATTCTAGGTCTTGGCTTTGACATACTATACTCAGATCGTAACCTCAGTATAAACTGTGATAACAAAAGGATCAACTATTGTGCAGACCAACAGAATAAATCTACTGTAGAATTAACCACAGCATATTGTTCTCTTACATATCATACAGCACATGTACATTGCTAACTCAAAGTTCTAAGTCATGTTTTCAAGTAATATTTTTCTAAATACAGAAGATTGTCAAAAAGCGGCAGAAAACCTTAGATACTCAACAAAGTTTTCAAAAATAAGTTACACAGATATCTCTTGCAAATATTGGTTATCTTTTTTCCTCCCCTCCAAAACACAAAACTACAAAAAAAAGTTGAAAAAAAGTCTCAGAAATAACCCTAAAACAGCACGAAGATAAAGAAAACAGCAGACAAGGAAAAACTGAGGAGGTACAAATATTGGTTGACAAAGTTTATAAAGAGATTATACATACATTATCAAGGCCAATAAGAAGAAATACATATCTAGCTTTCTAAAACTAGATCTTAAAATGTTAATCCTATAAATGCTGTCCATTTGAACTTCTGCTTCAGAAAACTGTCCCGACTTGTAGAGGTCTTTGTAAAGCAGTTTGGAAAGTTTCTGAAAAACGAGGTATGTGATGTGAAGAGGCAATGTTTTAAATTTGTTTCACAGTATCTCATTACAATTTGTGCAAGATTTTTTGTTTTAATACAAACCATGCCAGTATGTTTTCTTTAAGAGAATCAAACTGTTCTGACTAAGGACAGATTGTGGGCTATACTCGTCTTTTATCAGTTATTTTAGACATAATAAAGAATAAGTTACCAATCCAAATGCCTGCCTCAGATACACAAGTGAGTTTGTTTGCCTTTCATGTTAATATCCCTGCCTGTTAGAAATTCATCAGTTAAATATGAAAATGACTTAGTACCTATAAAGCTGTAATTCTGTTTACTCACTCTTTTTTCTCCATTACCTTCAGCTAGAACAAGTATTTCAATGTAAAAGTATTCACCACTGTTAAGTGCAAAAAAAAAAAAAATGAGGTTGTAATTATAATATGAAACTTAAAGGTCATTAAATTATTAGATTACTGTAGGAATTTTATGTTTCTGGAAAACAGAATTTTAAAAGTAGATGTAAAACTTCACATTATAAGTTAACTTTCATTGTACCAACAATGACTGGACAGGTAGAAGATGGAAATGGAGGTCGGGCAACAAAATGCCCCATGTTAGTGCAAACTTGGTATAATGGTCTTACTATTATATGACTGAATCCAGTTAGACCAATAACTGACTATTCCTACTACATAGGTAGTAAACCTTGTGAAATCACAGGAGTTCAACAGGTAAAGTATAATAGTCTTGAAACTAATATACTAACTTGAAAGATAAACATAGGCTCAGACCACTTAAATCTATCAACTATACACGTGAATTCTCATACTAGCACCAGCCACCTGCAAATATACGTCCTTTCTGGGATTTAAAAAAATGAGACAGTGTTAGCACTTGAAAAAGTTATGGACAGAAAACTGCCACTTTAAAACTTTTAGCTTAACTTAAAGTTATATGGAAATACGAAATAATCATACTAAAAGTTCTTTCTGAGACTGATTTTTTCTTCAGCCTACTCTAATAACAGAACACATTTAAATCTCAGTACACTTGAAAACAGTACACAAAAATATATGTAAATATATATATAAATATTAAGAATGAGGATCTAAGTTAGTGCATCTCTGTGTTAGAGAAGTCACAGCTAAATAAAGTCCTAGTGATATTGCCTCTGACTGTTACCCGTATTTAAAATAAAAAGTCGTGTCAAACTATTTTGGATGTCTCTTCCCAATAATACCCTAACTGCTCTTTAAGAGTGCATAGTTGTCGTGACTTATCTGGTATCTCAGTGGCTATCACAAAATTATAGAGTGATACAATTACTTTTATGCCAGGAAAAAAAAATGCTGATAATTGCACTTTATTACCTTTTCCCTACTGAAATGAAAACATCACAAAGGTGAAAGCAAATCCCTCCCTACACTGTAATCTTTAAGAGCACCCATTTCCGTGTATAAAAACTCAGCTTTCTTCAATACAGTGCTTCCTAAGACAATATTTCTCAGTATGAGATGCCAGTGATACACTAAGAACTACTACTCATCAGAGTACTTTCTGAAGACACTGAGGATAGAGTTTAGCAACAGCACATTCGAAATGACGACCAAGGTCCCACAGCCGATCTGGAGTCTCATACACTTTCATCCATTGGTCAGCAATGTCATCATATTGGTAAAGGGAATTTTTCCTGCTGGTTCTGAAGACATGTTCTTCAACAGTCACTTGAGTAGCTCGAACAAATAAATGGAGTTTATTCTGGAAAAGTACCAGCTTAAGGTAAGGATTTATGGACTGATCACATGGAAAGTCCTTCTTACGAGTCCATTTATTTAGCTCAACATCATAAGCTTCCACAGTAAACATGCGTTGGTGGTTTCCACAGGTTCCAGCTATGTAGTAGATAGAGCTCTTGTACACAGCTGCTAAGCCCTGGATTCTAGGCACAGTCATTGGGGTTAAAAAACCCCAGTAGTCTTTTTGAGGCTCATAGAAGAGGAAAAATTCTCCTAAAAAGAGAAAAAAAAAAAAAGAATACACATATTTTCATGCTTGTGTTTTGGGTGTACAGTTAATTCCAACCTCTGAAGACTAAAAAGCATAATTTTCCAAATATTTCACTTTCTAAAATATACAAATAACAGATATTATAGTCAATCTGAATTGGGTTGTTTGTACTGGAGAGGTGTAATGAGTTACTTTTGGCTTGATGGCAGAACAATAGTTCATTGGTTGGTTCCATTTTTTCTAGCCAAATGTGTGTTATATGAAATTTATTTTAAGCCAGTTCTAAAAACATATTGCTAATGGTCATCTAGTATGGCTAAAATGCATATACATACCTTCATCATAAATAAGTACATATTTTGTGCCAATTATTTGATTAGAAGATAGCACATGGAATTGTTAGTTTGTGGAATTAACTTTAAGTCAATTTCTATTGTAATTTGACAATAAAAAGGTATGCTGAGTCAGACTGCCAATACAAAGATGTCTTTAAAACATGCAAACAGCTGGAAACTAAATAACTCATTACTTAATGAAGAATGGATCATCGATGCAATAAAAGAGGAAATTAAAATGTTCCTGGAAGTCAATGAAAATGAAAACACAACCTACCGGAACCTATGGGACACAGCTAAGGCAGTCTTGAGAGGAAAGTTTATAGCCATGAGTGCATATATTAAAAAGATTGAAAGATCCCAAATCAATGACCTAATGATACATCTCAAACTCCTAGAAAAACAAGAACAAGCAAATCCCAAAACAAATAGAAGGAGAGAAATAATAAAAATAAGAGCTGAAATCAACGAAATAGAAACCAAAAAAACCATACAAAGAATTAATGAAACAAAAAGTTGGTTCTTTGAAAAAATAAACAAGATCGATAGACCCCTGGCAAACCTGACTAAAATGAGGAGAGAAAAAACCCAAATTAGTAGAATCAGGAATGCAAAAGGGGAGATAACAACAAACACCATGGAAGTCCAGGAAATCATCAGAGACTACTTTGAGAACCTATATTCAAATAAATTTGAAAATCTAAAAGAAATGGACAGATTTCTAGATACATACGATCATCCAAAACTGAACCAAGAGGAAATTAATCACCTGAATAGACCTATAACACAAAATGAAATTGAAGCAGCAATCAAGAGTCTCCCCAAAAAGAAAAGTCCAGGACCTGATGGATTCTCTGCTGAATTCTATCAGACCTTTAAAGAAGAACTGATACCAACCCTCCTTAAACTGTTCCATGAAATAGAAAGGGAAGGAAAACTGCCAAACACATTTTATGAAGCCAGTATTACACTTATCCCAAAACCAGGCAAAGACACCTCCAAAAAGGAGAACTATAGGCCAATCTCCTTAATGAACATTGATGCAAAACTCCTCAACAAAATAATGGCAAATCGAATTCAGCAACACATCAAAAAGATTATTCACCACGACCAGGTAGGCTTCATCCCAGGGATGCAGGGGTGGTTCAACATACGAAAATCAATAAACATAATAAACCACATTAACAGAAGCAAAGACAAAAACCACTTGATCATCTCAATAGATGCAGAAAAAGCCTTTGATAAGATCCAACATCATTTCATGATAAAAGCTCTAAGAAAACTAGGAATAGAAGGAAAGTTCCTCAACATTATAAAAGCTATATATGACAAATCTACAGCCAGCATTATACTTAACGGAGAAAAATTAAAACCATTCCCTCTAAAATCAGGAACCAGACAAGGATGCCCACTATCTCCACTCCTATTCAACATAGTACTGGAATTCCTAGCCAGAGCAATTAGGCAAGAAGAAGGAATAAAAGGAATACAAATAGGTAAAGAAACTGTCAAAATATCCCTATTTGCAGACGACATGATCCTATACCTTAAAGACCCAAAAAACTCTACTCAGAAGCTTCTAGACATCATCAATAGCTATAGCAAAGTAGCAGGATATAAAATCAACATAGAAAAACCATTAGCATTTCTATACACTAACAATGAGCAAACGGAAAAAGAATGTATGAAAACAATTCCATTTACAATAGCCTCAAAAAAAATCAAAACCTAGGTGTAAACCTAACAAAAGATGTGAAAGACCTCTACAAGGAAAACTATACACTTCTGAAGAAAGAGATTGAGGAAGACTATAGAAAGTGGAGAGATCTCCCATGCTCATGGATTGGTAGAATCAACAGAGTAAAAATGTCTATACTCCCAAAAGTAATCTACATGTTTAATGCAATTCCCATCAAAATTCCAATGACATTCATCAAAGAGATTGAAAAATCTACTGTTAAATTTATATGGAAAAACAAGAGGCCACGAATAGCCAAGGCAATACTCAGTCAAAAGAACAATGCAGGAGGTATTACAATACCTGACTTCAAACTATATTACAAAGCAATAACAATAAAAACAGCATGGTACTGGCACAAAAACAGACATGAAGACCAGTGGAACAGAATAGAGGATCCAGATATGAAGTCACACAACTATGAGCAACTTATCTTTGACAAAGGAGCTAAAAATATACGATGGAGAAATAGCAGCCTCTTCAACAAAAACTGCTGGGAAAACTGGTTAGCAGTCTGCAAAAAACTGAAACTAGATCCATGTATATCACCCTATACCAAGATTAACTCAAAATGGATCAAGGATCTTAATATCAGACCCCAAACTCTTAAGTTGATACAAGAAAGAGTAGGAAATACTCTGGAGTTAGTAGGTATAGGTAAGAACTTTCTCAATGAAACCCCAGCAGCACAGCAACTAAGAGATAGCATAGATAAATGGGACCTCATAAAACTAAAAAGCTTCTGTTCATCAAAAGAAATGGTCTCTAAACTGAAGAGAACACCCACAGAGTGGGAGAAAATATTTGCCAATTATACATCAGACAAAGGACTGATAACCAGAATATACAGGGAACTTAAAAAACTAAATTCTCCCAAAACTAATGAACCAATAAAGAAATGGGCATGTGACCTAAACAGAACTTTCTCAAAAGAAGAAATTCAAATGGCCAGAAAACACATGAAAAAATGCTCACCATCTCTAGCAATAAAGGAAATGCAAATTAAAACCACACTAAGATTCCACCTCACCCCTGTTAGAACAGCCATCATCAGCAACACCACCAACAACAGGTGTTGGCGAGGATGCGGGGAAAAAGGAACCCTCTTACACTGTTGGTGGGAATGTAGACTAGTACAACCACTCTGGAAAAAAATTTGGAGGCTACTTAAAAAGCTGGACATCGATCTACCATTTGATCCAGCAATACCACTCTTGGGGATATACCCAAAAGACTGTTACTCCAGAGGCACCTGCACATCCATGTTTATTGCGGCACTATTCACAATAGCCAAGTTATGGAAACAGCCAAGATGCCCCACCACTGACGAATGGATTAAGAAAATGTGGTATCTATACACAATGGAATTTTATGCAGCCATGAAGAAGAACGAAATGTTATCATTCGCTGGTAAATGGATGGAATTGGAGAACATCATTCTGAGTGAGGTTAGCCTGGCTCAAAAAACCAAGAATCGTATGTTCTCCCTCATATGTGGACATTAGATCAAGGGCAAACACAACAAGGGGATTGGACTATGAGCACATGATAAAAGCGAGAGCACACAAGGGAGGGGTGAGGATAGGTAAGACACCTAAAAAACTAGCTAGCATTTGTTGCCCTTAATGCAGAGAAACTAAAGCAGATACCTTAAAGCAACTGAGGCCAATAGGAAAAGGGGACCAGGTACTAGAGAAAAGGTTAGATCAAAAAGAATTAACCTAGAAGGTAACACCCACGCACAGGAAATCAATGTGAGTCAATGCCCTGTATAGCTATCTTTATCTCAACCAGCAAAACCCCTTGTTCCTTCCTATTATTGCTTATACTCTCTCTACAACAAAATTAGAGATAAGGGCAAAATAGTTTCTGCTGGGTATTGAGGGGGGGAGCGGGAGGGGGTGTAGTGGGTGGTAAGGGAGGGGGTGGGGGCAGGGGGGAGAAATAAACCAAGCCTTGTATGCACATATGAATAATAAAAGAAAAATGAAAAAAAAAATTATGAACCTCTGATGAGGTCAGGGCTGTTATGATCCAAAAAAAAAAAGAATTAAGCACTGAGAGGCAGAGTCAGAAGGATTGCCAAATTCGAGGCCAGCCTGGACTATATAGTAAGAGGAGACCCTATCTCAAAAAAATAAAAATAAAAACAGAAACACGATTTCTAAAGAGTTACAAGAGTTTTACTAATGAAAACATTTGTATAAAATCTTTGCAAAAAATATGAACTCTTTATGAACAGATTCAATTTTATATATATTTGGTGGTACTGGAGTTTGAGCTCAGGTCCTCGTGTTGGCTAGGCAGGTGCTCTACCACTTGAGCCACTCTGCTAGCCTTAAATTATATTTTAATAGTTACAGATAGTATAGTTGAATATTCCTTATATGAAATGGTTGAGACTAGACATATTTTGGATGATGTCTTCAGATTTTGGAATATTTGCATACACATAATGAGATAGCTTGGGGATGGAGCCAAAGTCTAACCATGAAATTCACTGCAGTATTTTCAGTGGACCTGTGTTTCAGACTGTGACCTGTCACATAAACTCAAGTATAGAATTTTCCATTTGTAGTATCACATTGGTGCTCAAAAAGGTTCAGATTTGGGGGCATTTTGGATTTTCGGATTGTGGATACTCAACCTGTATGACATAACCTACCTTTTAACAACGCATGTCAGTTTATATATGTAAAGAGTCTGTTTGGATTAGAGATGCCTGATTCCAAATTAAGCTTCTCCTTGAAAACTCTTCTAAATGAGGATTACTCTTATCCACAAATTCAACTTCCTACTTAAAATAGTGACATTTTAACTTAAGTGACATTTTAACTCTGTGACATTTTTAATTAAGCCTCCCAGCTTTTTCTTATACCTCACCTACTCTTACTAACTTATTTCAAGATTTGTGATAAAAGTGATAGCAATTAAAACTTTTTAATGTATGCCAATTCTCTACAGATTTCTTAGAGGAAAGAAAGATCACACACAAAAACTTGATTTTTAAAATCTAAAGTTGTTTAATAAAGTAAATTATATGCAATTAAGAAAATCCTTAGGGCCTCGGATTCCTCTTATTTAAAATACAACCTCAGATTAAATTTTATTTGGGAGTCTTATAATTAATTCTACCTCTAGCAACTAACTGGTTAGTGAGCAAGACAGACACATACACACACACACACACACACACACACACACACACACACACACAGAAAACTTCACCATACTGGATGACATAACCTATCTAACCATACCGGATGGATTATACACACATTCTTATATTCCATTTTTTTGAAAGACTAAAAACTCAAGTCATGCTGTGATTCTATGTAACTAAAATGAGGTACAAGAGAGTACAACTCATTCTGGAGAATCTACTTGATTTTCAACTTAAAGCAAATGGGTTCAGGCATTTCTATGAAATTTTCAGTAAAAGGATTAGAACAAAAGAATGCAATTTTAAAAACAGGATAAGGGCTTAAAAATCATGTGTATCTCCACTGAAGTTGCCATTTTTCCTATTGTATTAAAGTAATAGTGTGAGCAAAGCAGCTAAATAAAACCCATTGAGAAACACAGTTGAGGAATATGGATTTTGGTATTATCTACACTGTATTCAATAGTCTAGCAACTAAAATATGTAAGGAAAATATTGTTCTCAAATCAGAACCTCATTTAATCCCACCCAGTAAGCCTATTTCTACTGCATCTTTGCCAGAGTTTTGGTCCTCAACAGTTTAGAAAAGAAAAATAACGAAATGTATTGTATAGTAAAAGTAAGAAAAAGGCTGTATCTCAAAGTCTTTGAAGTGCAGAATAATGACAACAAACTATTATGGACGGAACATAAACCAGTGAAATTAAAATCTGAAGAATATAATTTCAACCTCTTTGTAACCAAGTTAAAAACTACTGCAATTACAATGCTTATACAAAACTCTTTGGTAACTGAATATTATAACCCTGTTAATACCTCATTCTTTTTTCTCTTTTAAACTAACCCAGTCAGTTCCACAACAAAGCAGCTGCTGCATCTCCTAATTACATGTATATTATGAAGAGCAAAAACAGCCATGTGTTAACCTTGCTTTATTGTCTAGTCTTTAAAACTTCTCTGAAATAGTTCTCCCCAAATGGTGAACTATTCCTTACTAAAGAATGTTTTCAAAAATCCTTATTCCACATGAAGTCAAACCACAAGAACACTAAAAAGAAAAAACTTGACAAGATCGTTTCAGTAACTTAAGTGTACTTGTATTTTAAACCATTTTTGATTCAAAAGTTCACTTTCTTAGTAGATCCATTACAGAATAGACTTCCAACAAATAGTTTATGATAGGAAGCCTAAACTGTTAATTAACAGGGGAAATGTTACCTGTTTCCATATAATCAAGTAAATAACACTCAATGTGTTGCCCTTCCATGAAGAACTAAATCGCTTTGGCACCTACCCTGTAAAACATAGATCTTCTCTTTGTACTCCACAGCATTGTGAAATTCCATTGCAACTGGCATCGCACAGACAGTCGTCCAACAATTCTCTCTGCTGTCGTAGCACTCCACAGATTTCAATGAGTTTCTCCCATCACCTTCATAAACACGACCTCCGATTGCATACATTTTACCACAGCAATACACTAGTTTGCAGCCTATTCTGGCTCGAAGCAAGGATGGTTTGGATAGCCATCTATTGGTAGAATGGTCATACATCCAGAAATCATTTTCTGCCTTATGGTCAATGGAGACCTCACTGCTGCTTGGTCTATACCCTCCTGCAATGTAAATGTCATTATCTGGTGATACAAGAATCCCAACTTCTCTCAGGTCATTTGGTGGTTTGCATAGTTTAAACACTCTTCCTGTGACTATATCTAGACAAGGCACTGTTTGCTTCTTTCCTGAGTGTTTATGGGCAGCATCAAAACATATGATCATTTCAGAAGCAGTCATTCCAAGCCTCTGTGTACAGCCATTAGTGTTAGATGGTCCTTTTTCTACACAGTTTTTGACTATAGCCTGTGCAAACTGAGGTGGGATTTTCTCTATAAATGTATCTTCCATCAGAGGAAAACGTATGCATTTGGCAAAAATTTCTGGAAGGTGCACTTCTCTTTCATTCTGTTCGTGTTCAAACCACCTTATAATGCTTTCATAAACATGCTCTTCTCGATCTACATTTAAATCATCACTGTCTAGTATGCTTATTAGTTGATCTTTTGTCAGCTGGAGAAATTCTTGTTCTTTGGTGACACATAGAAACTTTTTACGAATATATTCTTTTGAGCGATCTCCAAGTTCCTGATGACCATAATGATCTGCAAAGATAAAGACCCCAATAGAATTTTGTGGCTCCAAATGGCTGATCATATAGTTAGCACACTGGTCTTGGATAGAAGGAATTTGAAAGATGCTAGCTGCAGTGAACAAGGCTTGAACATTAGCCTCTGTGAGAATAACTCTAGAAGTATAGGCATAATTCAATACTAAATCCATTGATTCCGCTTCCACACCAACTATTCGAACTTCTTTTTGAGTACTTTCTGTAAGGCCGCTAGTGAACATGGATCTAAGGAAGAAAAAATGGTTCATATTTTGTGTATGTTGCAAATAAAAATTATCTTCACAAAGTCTTAAAAGCATAAAGTTACTACATAGATAACCTTTAGAAACAAAATGAATATATTCCTTGATACTCTGGACAGGGGTAAAAATTGACCATCTAGCAGAGGATTTCATGTGGCTAATCACAAAAGCCCTATCTATTCTCAGGCCTAGTCCATTTTGTGCTGAAGGAGTTAAAGACATGCCATCTCAAAATGTGCCACATTGGCAGATTCTTTCAAGCGGAAATCATTTGAGGAATTATAACTGCAGGAAGAGCCATTTGGCCTGACTTTCTCTATATGCAGCAAGCCCTGGAGATTCTTCAAGGAGGGATTTCTTTCACATACCAAGGCTGGAAAATAGCCTTGATCACCAGAGTAACTTGGTAATTGTGGCTGTTAGCCTGAATAAACGAACTCTGAAGTAACCTTAATTTTCTATGTACTTCTACATCTTCCCATCCCATACCACTTAGCAACGTCCCTAGAATTTACTACCTTGATCCACATACCCACTTGACCTATTCATTTTGTCATATTATTGCTCTTTGTCTGAAAAGTACAAAAGCATCATGCTTTCATCATTTCCTT